>NW_028324188.1:995465-1327286 GCF_054372755.1 Phalangium opilio | reverse complement strand
AATAATTTTTCTGATAAGTTAGAAGTTAACCCCGCCTACAATGGTTCTTCAGATAAACAAACGTTAAAAATTTACATAAAACCACGCCCACAATGTTCATCCAGATAAACAACCTTTAACATAATGAAGGTACAATACGAAATAAGCAAACCTAAAATAATTTACTTATCAGATCAGATATAAAAATAACATAATTTTCAATTTTCACAATTTAGTATTTTATTTAAACTCTATAAGAAAATGTAACTAATCAGAACGTTGCATGCTTCATATTTCTGCCTATCCTATGCTTTCTTGATATAACGCATTTATTTCAAAACAAACGCTAACAAAAACCTGTTTATAAAAACATCAAAATATTTATTTAAAACTGACAAAATTCTTTATCAGATTTTATCAGAAGAAAATTTGCATTGTCCTTGAGAACCGCAGACAAACTCGACATATCCTGCTACGAAACGAGACCTCAGTCTTTTGAGAATGTATCCCTACAACACCAACCAACCCTTGCCTCTAATCTTTGGCAACCGAGATTCTCTGACCTGGAAGGTGTAATTTGTCACAACCCTTCTAAAATTACAACCTCTCAAAGATATATATATATATAAATACAGGTTAGAGCAGAATGGAAGACTGCATGCTGCTGTACCATGGAGCTATAGTTTTTAAAAAATTAATAACATCCATCTCCTATTCTTGGTGGAGATATAGGAGAGTCCAGAGACGAGATAGGGGTCCATGGACGCTTAGAGGCGGACGAGGGGTGTGGGAGGGTTGAGGGGGAACAGCAATTAGTACCCGAGTTTCGGTTTCTCTCCTCTATAACGAATAGATTCGCAATTTAAAGTGATTGTGAACGCTAAATTCAAACTTAAATCTAGAGAGTTATCAATGCTTCTTAATTAAAGTGACGTGCATGCGGAGATGGTTTGATTTTAAAGGTAAGGTTTCAATACCTTTTAGGGCGTGATATCATTGTGTTTGTTTATGTGGATGAACATTATGGGCGGGGCTTAAGTGAAATATTCGAAAATTTTGAAATGAGCTCTGTAATAAATGCAATCATAAGTTTATAAGTGATATGTTCCTTCCATAAGTATGACACTACCTATACTATTCGTAATGCTACCTCCTAGAGACTTCCAGCTCGAGATAACTAGTTCGAGAAGGAGAACGACGGAAGCTAGTCAATTGAAGTACTTACTACACTCGGTGGTGGTTAATTAATTTAGCAGGAATTCTTCCATCTAGCTCTCCTATTTAGTCTGAACTTACTGATTAGGCCTTTGACAGCAGCGCCTCATGCACCAGGCGTACGTCAGTCGCTTTACCCTGAATCTATGACCTACCTAGGCTATCACTTCAAAATTACAAGCTCCATCCAGTTTCTAAGTTACCAGACATTACAAACTTATGGATGGCCAACATATCACTTATGAACTCCTGATGCAACCATCTTATTAATAATAAAAAAACAACTTGCAATCATTTCTAAACCATCCCGTTCCGTGGGTACCCTCATTTAATTTTTAATAATTTTAATTGCAGACTGTCGATCGTATATATGAATACACATTTCATATTTCCTTTAGTTGACCTTATCTCCGCTGTAGAATGGAGAGAATGAAGGTGGGGGGTGTCCCCGTTGGTCTTGATTTTTGGAAACCCTAGGACCAAGGCTTAAGGGATCCTCTTCCGATCATTAGTCCCTGGGAGAGTCATTTGCTTTTTGGTCTTTATTAATTCTAGCTACATCATGCTGGCTCTCGCTAGCCGACCGAACGCGTCATCAGAGAACTCTGGATGACTGGCTGGCCCAAAACTGTATATACATTTAGAACTCCATCCTGAACGAGCTAGCGGAATTGGTTTCTTCACTTCCTACGTCAGAGGAGAGAGTGCGATCTACAAATCTTGGTTGGCCCGGGGATGGAAAGGGGGAAGGGCGGGGGGGGGCTTAGTCGCTTCGCAATGCATGCTTGTATAGCAGCTCTTTCTCTCCGACTGTTAATTAATGATTTTTACTCTCTCATTTCTTAATTAAGATATCACGTTAAAAGTTTCCCTCGTACGTCCACTACAGGCTGCTTTTTCCTGTTTTTCATCCATTCTCGACTCAATGTATGTATGGCCGTTTTGATAAGGCCACGCCCCCCCTTATATATTTTATTCAATAAATAAATAAATAAATAAATCTTTTCTGTTATTTATTTATTTAGATTTTGGTGAAAGAATTAATTGTTTAATTGTGATTGTTTTCGCCAGAAAATTATTCCGATGGTATAAATTATTCCAATTTGGTTATATAAATACGTAATTCTTTGAACGAGTTTATATGAACTGAGAAAGGTTCAGATTTAGGCAGGGTGAAGGTAAGCAACGCGCTGATTGGCTACAGGTTCTTAGTTGCCTCTCAAAGACTCAAATCAAGTCTTAATTATTGGATAATTATGTTTTAACTGCACGTATTTATAATAACAAGGTGCAACACTAGTTAACTTTGATTGCAATAAGGTGCAACACTAGTTAACTTTGATTGCAATTTGAGCAACAATAAACGAAATAAATTTTCCCCATTATAATCACATCAAATTCATTAAAATTCCCAAAAATTCCATTAATTTTATAGGCTAATAATAGACCAGGGCTAAATAGGTCTAAATAAAACATAATTTATGTAAATAATCTTATCTGAAGATAAGCTAGACTTATGAATGTATATAATTCTAGGCCTATTTAGCCCTGGTCTGACCTTCCAAGGAGTTCAACGTTTTCCCTGACCTCTTTTTATTACAACCCTGGATAAGATAGGGGCCTAGCTTCCGGGGTTTATTGACAAGTAAACAAAACACTAAAACAAATACAAATCTCTATCAAAAAATAAATAAATAAATAAATAAAAATTGGGTTTTGAACTAAAAAATAAAAAAATGTCTTCCGCCTCTTTAGATTATATGACAAACTGAGAAAATCTGGGATTCGACTTCTTACCCCAACCCCAGGCCCAGGGTTGCTCTGAAGGCAACCCAGGGACAAAGGAAGATGGAAATCGACAATTCAATCCCGAACAACCTTCCATCACTCTTAACACCCCCTCAGTGCACCCTGGTGCAACCCCACACACAAAAAGAGTAAAAAATAAAAAACCTCGCGGATCAACGGAGTTTTCTGATAATAAACCCAAACAATTCTAGCTAGGCATAGATGGGAGACTATCCTATAGTATTTGAGAGACTTGGTGGCCCTCGTATCATCATGGATCTTATAAAACTTCAGAATAATTTTGAAGACTCTTAGATGGACATCAAAATACCAATTTAAATATATGCACGAATTTCAGAGCCTTGCAAGCCGCTCAAGGACTAGAAATTCACCCCTCCCCGGTTTCCCCCTTCAGACACAGTCAGTCTTAGAGTAAATATGAGTTCTTACCAAGCTGCAAGTTCACTGGGTTGGAAAATATATAAACCCATCTCTCTCCCTCTCCCCAAACCTAGCTTAGGACAACATCACAAAATTTGCATATTATTGATTGAGGCGGTTTACTAGAGAAGAGGGAATTTACTTCATTTATGCTATGAATATTGGAATAATTTAACTATGAATGAATGAATGAATGAATAATGATAATGAGTCGAAAATGTTCTATACTTGTCCCTTTTTGTAATGTACAACTTGTATATTAAAATTATATATTCTTTGTTCCCCCCCCCCATCCAAACATCAGGGTATACCACGTACAAAGGTAGGCGTAGGAATACATTTATACTAGGCCTAAATCCGTTTCATACTTAATCATCCTTAATACATTCTGTCAGTTGAAAAATAAAAACAAAAAAAGGAACACACAAAAACAAATTGGGCAAACTTATTTATGACCTGGATTATCTTATAGAAATTTTTTTCTTCCCAAAGATTTGTCGCGTCCAAATTCAGGAACCAAACCAAACCAAACCAAGAATTTTGGCAAAATGAAAATTTATAAGCTTTTCCAGAGTCTCGAATTTATTATAACTTAATGCAGATCGACTGCTTTTGCCTTCCCCCCCCCTTTTTCATTTCATACCCCCCTCCCTTGAATTGAGAAATGGCAGCGGAACAGTCGGTACTAGCCCTTCATCAATGCAAAAATAAACACGAGGTGCCATTGCTATATATTATAATTTTTCTTATACGTTGCATATTGAATTGATTCCACTCGCCAAGCTTGGGTATACCGTTTATATCTTTAAGAAAAAGGTTAGGGTTAAGATGAAGAGTAGGCTCGCACGTGGTGCTCTTTCGAGAACGAAATTGAATGCACGAGCTAGCTCCGCACGAGATTTTGTTGGATGGAAAAAGGCGAAAAACTCATCAATATTTGTTTGTGTTTTTGTTTCTATATAAGATGCTCGTGGTGTCGGATACTTGACGTTTTTTTTAAATTAATAATAGCGGTTTTATTTATATTTTGTTATGGGAAAGTATCCAACACCTTTTTTGGATTTTTGCAGGGTACTAAAATAAAGATGTTTTATCTTCATAAATATTCCGATATGATTTAAGAGTGACTAGCTTCTTAATCTTGAATCTCATTGGCTGAGACATTCAGTTTCCACGGTCCCTGATTGGCCAATAATACTTTACAATATTAACACAAATTAAATTAAGTATCATAATTATTTCAATAAAACCTTAAGCTTAATTCTAACTTCAAAAGTTCTTCAAAAATCATTACTTTGTAACATTTTAAATTCCCAAATGAAATAAACCCCAAAAATCTTAAAGATAGGTAAGCCTATGACGATATTAAAATAAAAAGAGTTCAATTAACACGTGATTTGTCACGTGACACGCTTTCGTAGTTCTAATTCTAGTTGAAAATATATAAAAGAATGTATAGGGTATTTTGCTACCGAATTTTCTATTTTGTTAAAAAAAGGCTTAAGAATTAGGCTTAGTACAAGAGTGCCATTAACGGGGACCGTAATTAGTCCAGAAGAGTGGGATGAACAGGGGGGGGCGAGTTCATTGAGAGCTCAATTGAGCACGCGGCTACTTCAAAGGGGAAAAAAGAAACTTTTTAAAAGCTTCAAGGACCCCCTGATAAAATTAAGCAGGGACCGGCCATTAAGGTTACCTAACGCAATGATCAAAGGATAAAATTATATCTATCCTTTAACAACACAAAGTGTTCTTCCAAAATGGGGGTAATAATAGAACCCTATTAGTACATGCAGTGAGTGATATGGATATGGTTCTATGGGAAAATATCAATTTTGATAATAGAAAATGTAACTACTATACTTCTTAATTTCTATGAGCAGCCGATTTTGCTTGACCACAGTAAGGGATGTATGCACCCCCTAACACAAGTTATGAACATTGAATATTGGATCGGAGTGTTTTACCAATGACCCCTTTAAATTAACATAAGAAACTAAACTCACAATGCTAATGCTAAGGGTTCATTGGTAAAACACTCCTCCACACACCCTGTATAATAACCAAAATTTTCGACACTTACCCAATATAACCCTTTTAGAAATTCCAGTACAGGACCAATAGATAGAATATCTAAAAATATAAAACCAAAATAAATTTATTAAATTATTCTTATATTAAAAAAATCACATATATATTAATTAAAAATAATTGATTAAAGACCTCACTAATTATAGGGGATAAATTCATTAGTGATTTCGTACAAATATATTTGGGAAATAAGCCGCTGGGCATTCATTATGAGATGCAAATATCAACCAATAATAACAATTATAATTAGAGACCCCAAAAACCGAATGAATTAACGAACACTGAATTAAAAATATTAACTTGTTAGTTTTAATTCGAGGGGAATGTCACTTAGCAATTTGGATTTTATTTATGGTATTAATTTTTTTTAGAACTAGTGGAAGCTATAGTGTGACGTAATACTGCCAAGCCTCTATCGAGTACCCTTACTAAAACTATATATATATATTTATTACAAAATTCGAAAATTAGGCTTAAGGTAAAGTATCCCTCCCCTTGTTTTAAAAATCGAACGATGGAGATAAACAATAAAGACGATGGAAACTGGCGAAAGAGGGTAATATATTCCAGGGCAGCATGCAGGAAAAGGGTCCATCCAGGAGTTTCTCATCTGGATTCAAGAAGTGGACCACCAGTCCGCAAAGGGACCACCCGACCAATAGTTCGTGTCACTTTTAAACGTCTACACCTATATAGTCTTTACAAAGCCAAGGCTTAAACACGAATTCCACTGCAGCTTCAAACTGATATGAACTATATAAAACCAGGAAGGAAATTCCACTCGTACGAGTATAACTTTGGCGGGAAACTGCGTGCCCCGGCAAGCGAGGGGGTCCCTTCAAGTGGCCGGAGCGACCACCGATGGTTAGTAAGGGATCCAACGGAACTGCGTTGGGTTTGTTTATCTTAGAAAACTAGCTAGCGGTTCGTTCCCTTAACTCTCTCTCTCTCTCTCACTCTCTCACTCTCTCTCTTACTCTCTCTCTTACTCTCTCTCTCACTCTCACTCTCTCTTTCTCGACTTCAGAGAGTCTTTGTTCCTCTCTAGAGTCTGGACTTCGGAAGTTGAGCATAGAGAGAGTCATCCTGAGTGTAGAGGTAGAGAGACCCAAGAGGGGGTCCTAACCTCCTAAAATTCCCTGATATTTGTGTAAAAGATTATCGGGTAGAGGACTCTCTAGGGGATGAATTGGGCAAGCGACATTCTCAGTCGGAGGAGACACACTCTCTCTCCTTCTCTCTTGAACTTATCGACTTAAAGATTTTCCGATTCTCGAGATTTTTCCACTCTCAGTTCAGAAATATATTGGGTAACAAGAATGTGTTTAAAAGTTACCGTGTGGTTTTTTAAGCTACGTGAAGGATTTTATGGTTTACGAGGTATTTTTATTGTTTTTACTATATTCCTCAAGAACTGATTGCTCTAATTCCATGTAATTAATAACGTTGGAAAGCTAAGAGATAGGACTATGATATATTCGAAGGATTTTCCTGTATCTCTTATAGAATCAGAGTTAAAAGGTGTGGTGTAAATAAGTCCATGTTTACGCTATGGAGATTTTACGTCTATGAACATTTCGCTTAATTACTCGGGCCCTGATTGTCGTAACCCTAAGAAATTAGGTTCGTTTGAAAGCTGAGAAATGGGGCTATAATATATTCAAAGGACTTCCCTGTATCTCTTATAGAATCAGAGAAAATTTAATTTTTATACTTATTTTCCTAATTTCGCCTATAAGTTGGCTTGCTCTTGATCATTGGTGTATTGCCGGTTAAACATTTCTACAGGGGCTATGGAGTTTAACATGGGGTTGTTTCACCCTAAATGTTGGCTTTGCCCACTAACAGAAATAGTTTCAACTGTTAATTAATTTGCTTAATTACTCGGGCCCTGACTGTCGTAACCTCAAGTATTTAGTACCGTTGGTTTGAAAAGAAATAGGGCTATAACATACTCTAAGGACATCGCTGTATCTCTAGTAGAACCAGAGTTACGACACTTCAAATGAGACCAAAAGGTGAAACCAAGCAAGCGCCTTGAAATTTTTCAAGTACAATGATTGGTGAGGTTTCTGTATTTGGGGGAATTGGTAAGGCTTTCCATAATATTTGTCCGGATGCCCAAGCAGGGATTATTCAAGCGCAACCGTGGTTGGTGTTAGGTAACGCGAGCGACCAATAGCCTGACGGTATGTTTAGCAGCGGTTGAACCAAATTTATTCCACGGCAAACTGAACTGTCTTTGAACAAACACCGGTCGAGGAATTGGGCACCAGATGAGCTATATAAGTTAACTTATTCCGCACCAAGTCTCGTCGTGTCCACGTCCGTGGTTTCGTGTGTGAAAAGGTTGGAATTGAGAAGATGCATGCAGGTTGCTATTACAATATTTACTGTTAAACAAAATAAATGACTGGGCCGATTTCATAAATCAACTGAATATATCAATAAAGATTAATTAAAAATATGTTAATTTTTGAACTTTAAAGGTGTTGTGAAACTTTTATATTTATTTTATTATAAGGAATTCATACAGCTACTGGGAATTATAAGGCCTCCAATAGAGTTAGCATAGACTTATACACAGAGGGAGGGGGAATTTAGAATTCATGAAGTGTATTTTTGAAAAATTGTCCCGTAATTAGTTTTTAATCCTAATTATATCTTATAATTTTCCCCTTTAGTTAATTAATGAGATAGAGAGCGGGACTTATTTTCCCAAAGGAGTACGCCTCTTCCATTTACGAAAAATGTTCCCAACCCGGTTTTTTTTTTCTGTCCCCTCATCTCATCTCCAAAAATAACTTTCACCTTAAATTGACAAAAATTCATATATATAAAATGCTACAACCCGACAATCTAACTTGGTAGCGTTGATATTTAATTATAGCGTGCTCTTTTTTATCTCATTAAATTCAAATAACAACTTTCACCTTAAATTGACAAAATTCCCTAGAAAAAAACCCTACCACCCGACAATCTAACTTGGTATCGTACATTATTTTCTTTAATTTTTAATTAAACTGACATTCCAAATCAATTTCACGTTTTAGTGTCAGTGAAATTTTTCCATGAATTTTCCAGGCATTTTAATATTAATCAATATGTTCAGAAAAATACCTAAAAAAATCAATAAAATCAGAATTTGACCTATGACATGAAATGGGGGAGGGACTACGTGACTTTTTGCTTGTCAAATTTGACGTCACTGCACGAGATTTTATTTTTTTTATTTCTAAGTTGAGGGGTCGGATACTTGACAGTGCTTTAAAAATTAAAATGCCTCGATGTAAATTTTAAAATGAGCTAAGAATTTACGAATGGATTTTTAGTAGGTAGCAAGTATCCTACACCTCGTAAGGGAGTTTCTGATTACTTGGAAGCCATCGATCAAACTTCAGGTAACATTTAATGAGCAGAGTTGCTAATTTTTAAATTAAAACTAATATATGAGACTCTTCCTTTGTTAAACGTCATCCATAATTCCAAAATAGATATCTTTCAATATTAACAATCCAAAGTTCATTAAGGGGCATCTTGCTATACTGCCTTTAAGGTATCAGGTTTTAATGATAACGCATTCTAATATCGACTTAGTGAACAGTAACATTGTAAGCTTTCATTATTTTCATATAGGGGATTGATAAGAGTTTAGCCTTCCGTTTAGTGCCAAGTCACATTGTACTATCATATAGATATAGAGTTATCTATTATAAATTACGTTTCTTAATAAGAAACCGGCGCGTGATCTCCCCAACCAATAAATGGAAGACCATTATATGGGCATGATAAATTCACGTGCGTTGATTCGTCTCATTCTCAGACTTCAGTTAATATAAGCCTAAATCCTTTGGTAAATCATTTTAATCTTGACACGGCTAACACTTACTGCATTGCGTAACTGATACACAAGGCGTACTTTGATAATTTCACGCGCGCTCGTGTCTCATACGGAGAATTCAGTTAATATAAGCCTAAATCCTTTGGTAAATCATATTTATCTTGGTATGCGTAACATGTACTGCATTCTAGAATTGATTGACGATACTTTGTTTGAGACGGGGAGATTTCTTAGGGGAGATATACATACATACCCCTAACCCCTTTGGTAACCTTGTATAGGGAAATTATATAAGACAGTTGCAATCTTGGAATGCGTTATAGAGTAACTGCAGTGGATGCTGGGGGAAAATATTGAAAGTCATTCCAGTGGTTAGTTCTACGTAATTCCCTCAATTTTTCTGGTGTTACAGGGTTAGAAGGGTTCGAAAAAAAAACCGTACAACGTTAGTTGTGTTCAGTTTCTTATGTTAGAACACCCTGTATGTAAGAGTTGTGTTTTAAGATTTATCGGCAGGTAATTGGAATCGCTATCGCTCCTATCGTAAAGGCGACCTTCCTTTTTTATCACCTTTGAATTTAGTGGGGGCTCCGAGCAAGTAGAGAAGAAGGGAGGAGACGTAGCTGTGATTGCCCCAAACTCCTTAAACAGCTTCACGGAGGGAAATTTATTTGACTGTCTACTTAATTAGATAAATTTAGGGTTGTGGCCGCCATGCATCTCCCTTAACCTACCTTACTCCCAGCTGCGCATGCTTGAAGCCATTTATATCTTGTCAAACAAGTGCAATGATAACAAGATTAAAAAGCTAGTACTTAGATACTGCTAAATACGTTACATCAACTTTAAAAAACTAGGGTGTCCTTCCTCGTGACCTATTCAGTAATCACGTGATATTACGTTTAATAATTAGGCTTAGTAAAGCGCGTGCAATTCAAAATTGAAACAAAGGCTTAAGAAAATTTAACGTGGTGTTAATGAAGTCTCGAGACAACTGTTTGAGCGCGTGAAAATTCAATTGGTTAGCAAAACACGTGACATTAAACCAAGGCTTAACGAAATTTAACGTCCTCTTTAAACACGTGACAAACTAACAAACGAATTGTTGAAGAGCGCGCGAATATTTCAAAATTTGAAAACAAGGCTTAACTCGAATTTAGTTCGCAATCTCTTCGGACAAAGTTTCTCGCTGTTTATTTCCCTTGTAACTTTTAGGGGGTTTGTTCACGAGCAACAATGGAAAGATAAACTGACGTTATATTTGATTTTGTAACATTAAAATATGTTTGGGAAAATCCCCTAGCGCGACAAGTTGACTTGGAACTATAGAGGGGGGGGGGGTAAAGTTTTGGATGAACTGTTTGTGATATTCAGGTAGCGTTTCATACGGCGTTTTAAGCGAGAACGTGAGATTTTAATCCAGCGATAACGCGCTTCTCTCTTTCAACTATAGCAAGTTGGTGGTGTTTTGGGAACCCGGGATTAGAAGCATTGCATTTATATATAAATGTATACTTCCATTACTTTCCGGAAGTAGATAATCGGAAGTATTCTAATACCTTAACAATAATTGGAATTTAATTGAAACCGTTTGGTAATAATTAAAACTGTAATTTATTACAATACGCTCCTGATAAATAATTTAATTAACTTAAAATATTAATTAAAATTAAATATAACATAAGGTTCAAGATGAAGCTGGGCTTTCAATTCAAATACGCATTAAAATACCTATCCCTACTTCAAATAACAAATTTCAGTCATTTGTAAAAGCGCTTTGGGAAAATGGTTATTTATTTTTCATAAAAGTTTTGTAAAATTTCCTGTAGGGATTCGGTTCCGAAGTAAATAAGTTAACCTGGTATTGAAACGCACCTTAAATTATTATCAAAGCTCACGTTTATCAACACTGCCACAATAAATTGTCGCTAAATTGGTAATATCTCTCCGCCCCGGCTTTCAACTTCAACTTTGTATAAACACACTTTGTAATATAAGCAAAATTAAAAATATTGTTTTCGAGTCGTCCATCGTGAATTGGGTCAGATTATTCCATAGGTGAATGGATAAAATATAAAACAGTAATGGCACCTTACGGGGCTTCATCCCACTTGGATTTATTTATAAATAACTAGAGATGCCGGTGGTTGGAGTTGGACTCCATACGGAGATCGATGTGTTTCATCAGAGTAAGTAAAGCCTCAAACAAATAATGTATGAAAACATTGCAATAAGTCTACGCCAGGAAATTTGGATTTATTATAGGCCGACCTACTCAATATAAAACCTGCACACTCGTGGGTCACTTGCTTAGGTAAATTAATTTAAAGTTATAGTTATTACAATTATAATTATAAATATATATGTAAAGATTAAATGAAACAAATTAGTTTAAAGTTATAGCTCTTACAATTATAAATATGTAAAGATTAAATAAACCAAAATGAAATAAATTTCTTTAAAAAATTATAAACAAAAGTAAATTAGTTTAAAGTTATAGCTCTTACAATTGTAAATATGAAAAGATTAAATAAATAAATAAACCAAAATAAACAATAAATTTCTTTAAAAAATTATAAACAAGATATCCTACAAGCTAAAAAAAAAACTCCAATAGGAAATACCATACCTACTAAATTTCCCCCATAGAAACTCTGGGTTTAAACTGAACCAACAACTTTCTACTCTACTATATATATATACATAGGAATACATGTCCCATTGCATTTTCCTTCGGGGATTGGCACAAAAAAAAAGTATACTGGGTGTAACTAAGTCATCCATCTTGCTGGTGACAGTTTGTGGACCCTTTTATGAGGGGGAGGGGGAATATCCCCCCATACACCCCTGCGGCATTAGCCCCTTCGCCCCCCCCCCCCAACAACCTAGGAAAAAGGAAACTCAGGAGCAACTGTGTGGAGACTGGAGAGCGGGCCTGCATGGAAGCAATTATTTCCTAAAATTCTCGCTCTGTACTTTACAACAATTCCTTTCGAGATTTTTTTCCTTTGCTTTGTGCAGGAAAGGACGACGGGTAAACAGGGGTTAGTCAGGAAATCCGTTATAGCTCTTTTTTGGTATCGCCTTCAGCATAAGTAATATACAGGCAATAAGTATGATATGTCCCGAATTTAAGGTAAGACGATAAAGGTGCGTTTATTTTAAAGCACATGCCACATACCAAGGCTCACTAGATAATATTAACGGTTGGTGCAGGCTGCCCTGGTAAGGGGTGACAGGTAAGGGTCATCTCATCCCTAGATGGCGTTACAAATCATCAATTTAAAGGCGCTATTCTTTAAGCAGTAGCACAATGAACATAAACATTTTGGTGTATCACCTCACGTGTGTTTATTTTATCTAGGGAGCCTTGGACATACTTCATTCGTTTCGTTTTGGGCCAATCATAACTAGCATCTGTTCTGATGTGGTGTGGTGTGGTGTGTGACGTCACAGTCAATACATAAGTGTGTATAGGATAAGTGTTGACAGTTATTTGTGACGTGTGTAATTCAACCAACAGCTATTTAGGCCTACAACAACAGATACTGAAAAGGTCATTCGGATTTAAACCGGAGCTGGTTAAGTCACAAATTATTGGCAACCCTGAAGAATATACGGTGTCAGGCTTATTGGTTTGGGGTTATTTATGGTGGAAGAGGAAAAGTGGGGCGAATGCCCTACCCAAACATTAATGGGGTTCTTACTGCAGTCGAGTTCAGATTTAACATCGCGAGAACTTTATTTTTTTTTATATTAAAATTTATGGGATAATTTTAAGAATTGATTAAAAAATAAAATTCGAGGGATAAATTACTAATTTAGCTGAAATTGAAAACTCGACATTAATCCTTTTCGTTAATTTTATTATTTTAATTTGATTTTGTCCAATTAAAACGTAATTTACAAGGGTTTAATCACTGTCAAATATATCACTTTTAAGAGTAGGGGTCTACAGCGAGTACACGATTGACTCCCCCCTCGGTAGCGTACTCCAGGTACTGTTTACCTTATTTACCCAGCTAGTTTAAATAAATAACAAGAAAACTTTGAACCAAAAACCATGACCAATATTTCAATTTAAATTTGATTAAAATGTCACCATTCAAAAGTAAATATATATTTTAGATATAAGTCTACACGAGTAATATATAAATTACTCCATAGATCTAGGCTCGTCTACTGTTAGGGGAAGGAAGCGCCTCGTGGTGAAAGGTCTTGGTTTTATAATTGATGTCCGAAACGGTGGCAAGTTGATTATCCTTTAGACAAGGCCAACATATCGATCGCGACTCTAGCAAGCGTTGCAACACGACCAAAACCCCGAAAACCCAAACCAATCTAGCGAGGTAAACAACGTATCCCTAAGTTGGTAGGTTCTATGTCACAAGGCTTTTCTCTCTAACCTCGTGACCTCAAATCATGAATACCCACAATAAACCAAAGAATATATTACTAACTTTATCTCCATAAACCTGGATATAATTGGGTTTATGCTTTGATATAATTTTCGTTAGGTTAGGTTTGGTTTGGTTAGATCTAGGCTAAGTTTATTGTTACGTAAGTTTAGGTTTGGTTTGGTTAGAGCTAGGCTA
The DNA here is from genome assembly GCF_054372755.1 of Phalangium opilio. Lineage (NCBI taxonomy): Eukaryota > Metazoa > Arthropoda > Arachnida > Opiliones > Phalangiidae > Phalangium > Phalangium opilio. The sequence goes on along the minus strand of NW_028324188.1, from coordinate 1,313,336 downwards.
AGTTTATAGTTACGTAAGTTTAGGTTTGGTTTAGTTAGAGCTAGATTATGGTTATAGTTAGGTAAGATTAGGTTTGGATTAGTTAGAGCTAGGCTAAGGTTATAGTGAGAGCTAGGCTAAGGTTATAGTTAGGTTTGGTTTGGTTAGAGTTAGGCTAAGGTTATAGTTAGGTTTGGTTTGGTTAGAGTTAGGCTAAGGTTATAGTTAGGTTTGGTTTGGTTAGAGTTAGACTAAGGTTATAGTTAGGTTTGGTTTGGTTAGAGTTAGGCTAAGGTTATAGTTAGGTTTGGTTTGGTTAGAGCTAATCTATGGTTATAGCTAGGCAAGTTTAGGTTTGGTTTCGTTTGAGATAGGCTATGGTTATAGTAAGGTAAGTTTAGGTTTGGTTTGGTTAGAGCTAATCTATGGTTATAGTTAGGCAAGTTTAGGTTTGGTTTCGTTTGAGATAGGCTATGGTTATAGTTAGATTAGCTTTCAATATTCATGGTTTATTTGCGCAAATTAATAATTAAACACGTGCGGCACGCGCTAGCTATTTTGGCGCAAAAAGTCTCGTGGAAGACTCTCTAAATAAAAAATTAGCCAATAAGGAAAGTCTAAGTTCTCCTTAATAGAGGAGAGCCAATCAAATCGTTTAGCCTTAATTTACTATTGATATAAGGTCTAGTTTGTGTTGTTGCTTTCCTTTCCAGCTAGCCCGGTTTTCTTTAGCCGATCGAACATCGTTCTTTCTATTCCTACTTCCTAGAGCTAGCTAGCCTCAGGTTTTGTTTTAATTTATTTGGGCCCTAAGCCTCGGTCATTATTTTCCTTTCCTGATAAATGCTTTCCTAGGACTAACGCCTAACTCGCTTCGAAACAAATCATTTATCAATTGTCAGCTGATGGCAAAAATAAAGGAAGTACAACGTCTATTCCGTTTTCTTCGGCCTGAAGGTATTCAATAAAGATGCTGGTATTTTATATACTAACCTTAGAAGGGTCAGCTAGTTGACCTATAATGGTCTAAAAATAGGGTTGCTCGCTTTAATTTGAAATAAATAAATAAATAAATAAATAATTTTCCTTAACTAACTTTTAAACTCTGTATTTAATTTAATTCATTTGATTCCAACTAATTATTTATATTTGTTAGGGCAAACAATTGAAGTTAAAGTTGTCAATGTTAATTGGGAATATTTGTTAATGGAAGATAATTGCGTTATAATTTAAACAAATCAACTCTTAATAAACAGATAACTATTTTTAACTGCATATATTTATGTGAACAAGTGCAACGCTGCTAAAACACTCTTAAACAACCCCAATTGCAATTGCAAGTATCACCCAATTAAGGAATTAATTTTCTAAATTAAAATCAAATTCCCTATACTTTGAAATATAATTTAAAAGCATACATATTTGCTCAGCTCAAAGACTATGTATATTTATTCATAATAATGTTTTTCTAAAATTTACTGATTTCTTTCCTACAAATTATTTATTTATTTATTTATGAGCTGGTCTAACCGGCGCCATTTGGAGGGTTCACGCAAGTAACTAATATAATAATTGCGACACTCGAGACCCAATTATCATAATTAATGGCTATATTGCGTCGTCTTGCATAAATAAATACGTGATACGATAGAAAAACAAAACATAATTAATTACTAAATTGATTGACTCTAATTAGAGACAGAAGAAATATATATATAAAGAAATTCGCAGTTATTAAAATGTTTCAGTTACTATCAAAGTATACAATGCGGTTTTCTCAGAACTGAAGTTTCAAAATTTGGTATATATATTAAAGGGAATATATAACTATTTCTTAAAAAATTAAATAAATAAATAGATGAAAATAAAAATTAAAAAAATTGCCTTAATTCAGGAACTATTAGATCTTTGAAATTATTGGTGAGTGATTATTACGGGACTGTTTACAGTAATCTTAAAACAAACAAATATATGACGTCAGAGGAGAGGAAATTTAAAAAAACGAGGGGATATCCACTCTAATATTAAATATAATTTTCATCACTGTCAAAGGTAAGTCTTCAAAATACGCCGCATATCCGCATAATATCAAGGTAAGTACCGGTTATCTTCTCTTTACGGTCAAGAAAAGGGTCACTAAATGGTTTAAATACATAAATTCCATTTTTGCGTTGCTAAGCCCTTAGTGCTACTAGCAACTCTGAAAAGCGCATGCGTAGTTAAAGTTAAGAAACAGGGGGGAGGAAATTTATTTCTCTAACGCCCCCTTAAGCGTACACTATATCTAAAGGCAAGTATAACTTGATTTAGTGCAGTTATTGAAACCTTAACTTTTAAGTTAAGATTGGTACATACAATAATTCTTCGACATAAAAAGCAAGGAAGCTTGGGTCTGTTACATTCTCCGTAGGTTGAGATATCTCGTTAAGAGTTCTTTGTACTTCAATCAGTCGCCCCCCCCCTATACCCATTTTGGTATCCTTATATAGAAGGTAAAGCCATTTTAGGGGGGTAGGCACCCCCGTTGACCTTCCCCTCTCCCTTTCTGCTATTGAACTAAAAGTTTTCTAAAGTAATCAATCTGATATAGTGGGGTGCTACTGGTCAATTGTTGTTTGTCTTGGAATCTATACGGACCTATAAGATGGACATCGTCCACTTAGGTCAAATGAATACGGAGAAAGGCGGGGAGGGGATACACGCCTTGATGAATGTATGTTAAGATAGCTTCCACTTTATTCGGGGTTGGGTTTGCCAAGGCAAAGTGGACGGACTTTATAAAAGAAAAGAAATAATAACCGAGGGGTCGGATATTAACCTAAATATTTCATCTAGGGTTAGAAAATTTAATTGGGTTTTAAAGTGGGCTACTAATTCTAAATAGGACCCAAGCATAAATTATGATTTCAGTGAGCTGGGCTTTTGGGGGAATGCAATTACAACCCCCCGGGTTGATAACCCTTTGAAAGCTAATCTTAATACTTTAATAGCCCACTGAGAGTTCATACCCCGTCATTATACATTTTTGTATCGACGTACCCAAGCCCTGGTGGCTTCATGACCCTAGGTATCCCTCGAACCTTATTAAATAAATAAATAAACATTTCTTTGAAATTAATTTTGTTTGACCTTGGTACACCAGCACTACATCGGAATTTAATCACGATTAATGTCCGACCCCTCTCTCTTGAAGAAAAGCAATGAACTAAGCTATAAGAAAAAGGAAGAGAAAAAAATATGGCGTTCGGTTCTATTTGAAACATTAGTATTGAGCAGCGAAATTGTTCTAATGGGAAATCGACCAGAGCGGAGAACGGTCAGGGGACTAACCCCCCTCTCCCCCCATTCCCCCCAAACCATAAACCCCTTTCTTCATCCCCCCGCAAAGGGTCAGCACTTTCAATTCCCAGAAAGCAATGTTCATTTACTCCCATTTTTATTTCTTTTCAATGTCTATATAAGCTCAGTTACATTGTATTTCCGCAACTTTGTTCCTTTTCGAACTGAGTGTGAGGAGGAATACACTAGTGTATGTAGCTCAAAGTGAAACCGGGGAATTTGGACTGGGAATATAGCTCAAACTGAGAGAGGCAGAAAAAATGTTTAGCTCACAACCTAAGAAACAATGCATAGCTCGAAACCTAAGAAGCAATGTGCAGCTCAAAGCCTAGGGGAAACATAATGTGCAGCTAAAAGCCTAGGGGAAACATAATGTGCAGCTCAAAACCTAGGGGAAACATAATGTGCAGCTCAAAACCTAGGGAAAAAATGTGTAGCAGCTCAAAACCTAGGGAAAAAATGTGTAGCAGCTCAAAACCTAGGGAAAAAATGTGTAGCAGCTCAAAACCTAGGGAAAAAATAGCAGCTCAAAACCCAGGGAAAAAAATGTAGCAGCTCAAAACCCAGGGAAAAAAGTGTAGCAGCTCAAAACCCAGGGAAAAAAATGTAGCTGACTGAAAACTGCCAGAAAAACGGAGGAATTACAAGGAATCGCTAAGCCTCGTAACGTGTATAAATATTTCAAGATGGTAGAAAATTGACTTCTTTTTCTAGATAGCGAGATTCTGAAGTGTGTGAGTAGTAGGGGTCACGGAGAAGGGTCGCACTCTCTAATATAAAATCAACGTGGCGTAAAAAACCGCCAGAAACGATTCTATCGACGATGGAATCCAAAACCAACACTCATCCCACAATTTAAAGGGAAACTGAACTACAACAAAAAAATTTACGAAACCCTCCTAGGCGAAATTCCATAATACTTCTCTCTCTCGCTATGAGTACCAAGTGTACCCATTTCAGAATTACTTTTGTACAAAGCTAGGGCAGTTTTTATATTAAAGGCAATGTTGCTGCAAAAAGAGAGGGGGGGTGCAAGAATGACTTATGGTTTGCCAAGTCAGAGCGCCGTAGGTGTTAAAATCCAAGAATATTAAAAGGGATTTTTCTTGTGCTACACAGACATGAAGTGAAAATCACATAAGATCCCCTCCCCAAAAAAAAACAACCATATTTTTGGCATTATAAAGGTGCCTTCAGAAGTACATTTATTAAAGTTTTAGGTGATAAAACAATAAATTACTATTTACTGTATTACAACAGTTAGCAATTCCAACTCACTAAGGTCAAAGTTGAAGGAAAAGGAGAAAATTCCCTTACGACTACAGAAACTCATTAAAAAAATGCGTAATTATTTTTTCGCGCTAATTACCCTGACTCCCACTAAAACTAATTACACGGAGAAGACGGTAATCATATTTCATAAGAGGGGGCCTTCGCTTTACGTCAACAGAATCAAAAAGTAAAAAAAAAATTCTAATAAACATTAATTATTTCCTAATATTTTTGATATTGCATTGGTAACTTCAAGTCTCTCTTAGTAAATTTATAATTATTTTAAAACGTTATCGAAATTAAATTAACAAATAAATAATTAATGGTTAATATTTAATATATTAATTAGAAAATTCCGATTTAATTAGCGAGATTTTTTTAATAATTAATAAAATTCAACTTACGTGTTTTAAATTTCAGTAAAATTGCGTTTGTTTTCCACTGGAAGTTTTATTTGTGAAACAACAGATCAATCATTTTTCAGTTCAACCTGAAACGAGTTAGACATTTAAATATTAATTAAAATTAAATCAAAATAATATTTCAGAGTAGCAATTAAAATTATTACACTTAAATTATTCTTTTATATAAAAAAAAGGTTTTGGTTTTTTTTTTAAATCAAATTGTAATAGGCGGGTGAGATGAAAAATGATAATTACAATTACATCATTTTTAATTGAAAAACATTCTCGCTAAATTGGCACCATTGTCAATGATATTAAACCGTGTCAAAGAGGGGGGCGCTGCAAAGGTCACGTGTAGTGTAGGATAAAAAAACCCCTTCCCAAAGTTTGGGAAGGGAACAAAAATCTGTTCATTTAAAATCTCTCATCACGCTTCTATAGCGGGGGGGGGGGTCTTTGGTCTTGTTAATTGCGCTAGAGCAATCCCAGGGACAGGGGTAAGGTCCCTTCCTGAACTAATCCTTCGCTATAGTGGTAATCAAAGCGTTCAGCGCAACGCGCGCGCCCGTTCCTTGGGGTTGGTTAGGGTCACCCGGCCCAAAACCCCTTTCCCGCCAAAAATCAATACAGAAAATTATCCTTCGCGCGAGAAAATTTTCGCGTGCGCACCCAGGGCGCTTATACCTATGCACACAACACTATAGTAATGTTAATACCTTTCGTGCACGCGCCACATCAACGCGAGGATGTACAATGTAATCTTTGGGCGGGAAATGTTTGGCGCGCGCGCGCGCGGCTTAATTTCGCGCCTCGTTTTTTTTTTTTTTTTCAAGTAACGCACGTGTCTCTAATAATGAATTAGAATAAACAAAAAATAAAGAATTTTTCCGATTAATTTTTGTTTAATTTGGAATTAAATAAATTAATTAACTCGTTAAATGACTTCGTTGATAGTATTAACGTATTGTCATATGAAACAAGGAGTTATTAAACATTATCAAACTGGAGGAGAAATTAATAAAAAAAAGCGACAACCCCGGCGACTACAACTGCTACTACTACTACAACTACTACGGCTCGGGTCAAACTAAGAGCCTCTCGTATACTACGATGTGGCTAAAAAAGTAGATATATTCAGAAATATTTTGGAAATAAACAAAATTTAGTGTAATTTGTGCAAACAGTTTTGGTTGGTGGCATAGGGAGATGTTCTTTGGACTATTTTGAGTAGAAAATTTTCTATGACATTTTTCCATCCGGGTCCCTGTTTTCGAATTATGATTGGAGGAACTGATTAAGACAATGATTAAAAATTTAATTAAGGGGTCATCCCTAAAACCCTTATCAAATCATAACTCGAAAACAGGCCCCTTGTGACAAAATGGAGAGAGAACATTTTCGACTCAAAATCGATTTCCCAAAGAACACAGTCTCCCTTAATTTATATCCCAGACTTATCATAAACACCCTGTATGTATGTCTAGTTCCCTAATATTAGCAAAGGTTTGTAATCTATAACGGAAGTGTGTTTTTGGAAAAGCTTGAAAGAGAGAGAGAGAGAGAGAGAGAGAGAGAGAGAGAGAGAGAGAGAGAGAGAGAGAGAGAGAGAGAGAGAGAGAGAACTTCATTCGGTTTAGGATAAATTTCTTTATATTCTTTAAAAGTTAAATTTAGAGTCGAGCTAGCTAGTAAGGTTGACAAAATGACAGAGATAAAGAACACGTAGGAGGGGGAGGGGAGGGATGTGGGTGGAGATAAGAAGCGACAAGCGAGAGAAGGTAAAATTATCTGAATTTTTCAACTGAAACGGAAATTAAATTTTTTTATTCTTTTTCTACTTCTTGTTGTAATAATGAAGGAACTTGCTGGGAAAAAGTTATCCCTAAAAACTAGTCTAACTGATAAAAGCATAAGTTAATAAGTGATATGTTGGCCATCCATAATTTTGTAAAGTCTGGTAACTTAGAAACTGGAGCTTGTAATTTTGAAGAGATAGCCTAGGTAGGTCATAGATTCAGGGTAAAGCGACGTACGCCTGGTGGTGCATGAGGCGCTGCTGTCAAAGGCCTAATTAGTAATGCAGACTAAATAGGAGAGCTAGATGGAACTTAAGTCCTGATACAAAATTAATTAACCACCACCGAGTGTAGTAAGTACTTCAATTGACTCGCTTCCGTCGTTCTCCTTCTCGAACTAGTTATATCGAGCTGGAAGTCTCTAGGAGGTAGCATTACGAATAGTATAGGTAGTGTCATACTTTTCACGTAATATATCACTTATAAACTTATGATAAAGGTACTCTTTTTTTCTATTTTTGGACATTTTTCAAACTTATACCAAATAATTAAACCTACAGAAAAATTCTGTTACTCCATAGAGATAAGAGGTAGGGTTTGAAATAATTTCAAAATGAATGAATTGTATCAAATGCAAATATACAAGCGGAAAGTGGAAGTGACGTTAGTGACAATCACGTGATCGTGGTTTTGATTGCCTCATGCAGAATTAAAATAAATAATAATAAAAATAATATACTGCTATAAAAACGACACAGTTTTGACGTCATGACAAACTTTTCAAGTATTTAAAACTATATAAACCTTAAGTTAAACGCAACTACTAATATAAGGAAAAAATACATTTAACTCTAAATTTAAAATAAATAAGAGTAAGATTTTGTGTCTGTGGGAGGGGGGAAGGTGGGGGGTCCATTCCCTTGGGGCCCCAACCAAATCTTATATAGAAAAAAGAGCCAAAAAAACATCTATTATAACCGTGACCCAACCAACAAAAAAACTAAATAAAAAGCATTGCATTCCATGCCATATTATACACCGCAGATTCAAAAAATTCCAATCTTGAAAATACCCTAATATCAAGTTTATTTCCATACTAAAGCAATCCCTTCTAAGAATGATAAAAAAGCATATATATATATATTTTGTTTAAGGGAAAGAATATGAAAAGGTATTTTGAATGAAACCATTTTTATTTAAGTTTATTTCATACTGAGATTGTACCGTTGTTAAAGGCGGGGTTATTGTATTTTTATATTATAAAGGGGTGCTCTTTTATGGCTCCGGGTTATAGCTAGAGCTTTGGTGTACTTTAAAGTTGGCATATAATATTAGGGATAAAATATATGAGAGAGGAGAGAGAGAATAAAATGCCACATGGACTATTTTTATTTTAAAAATTGAGGCAACCTCAAGAAAGATCCTCGTGAAATTGCTTCTCATATATATTTTTCCTTTTACGAATATCGCGTTTTCTCCCCGTCTTGACAGACTGAAATGGAGATACGTTACAAGATTCTATTTAAATAATAATAGACAAGAGTGAAATCGGTTCAGTTCAGTTCAATTCCCTTACAAATATATATAATTACTTTTTCTTTTATTTAGTTTATTGGTATATTACGAGTTGTTTCACTTAATAATTTTAGTAAAATTAATAAACACGAGTGAGTTTAAGATATTGATAGGTAGACGTCAACCTGAACGTCTACGTCTACGTCTATACCGAGGGGACATTCACTTAGGCTTATCATTGCACAGGGTTTGGTTGTACCGGAGTTACATTACATATAACTTTTGAAATTAGTATTAAAATAGATATATTAGGTTGCCCTTTGCTAATCTCAAGTTTGTTGGCACGAGAAAATTTCACGTGCGTTTGCTAAATTTCAAAATTTTTGGCGCGAGAAAATCGCACGTGCTTTGCTAATTTCAAATTTATTGGCGCGAGAAAACTCCACGTGCCTTCATTTATTTTTCTATTTTTTTTTTCAAATTAGGCTTAACAATTACAATTCAAACGTAATACAACATTCTTCTAGACGTTAGACGTTTCTAGTTTACTTTCTTAAACTCTCTACTAACTATTATAGCAGCACTAAGGGTTAGCTGGTATAGACGAAATAAATCCTTCTACGATAGGTCCATCTACCTATAACAGTTGCATTGCATCAGGGGGAGCTCAGGTGCGCAACTCGCTGCCAGGGGTAACTTTTGTAGGGATACGAAAGTAAAGTATAGGGGCGATATATCTTCGGTGGGGCTCCAGCCCCCCCCCCACCCGTCTTCTTTTCCTACTCTCTCTTAAGCCCCCTTAAATTGAAGCCAGATTAACTTGTTTTGCCCGCGCGACTACTGACTAGGGCCAAAACCAGCTCTATCATGGAGGGAAACCAGGAGAAAACCCATGGAACCTATCTCCTAAATGCCCATTCAGACTACATATCATACGTTCCCCCATAAGTTTATAAGTGATATCTTCCTTCCATAAGTAAGACAATACCCATACTTCGTATTCCCATACTTCGAGAGACTTACAGTTCACGAGATAACTAGTTCGAGAAGGAGAACGACGGAAGCGAGTCAATTGAAGTCCTAACTACACTCGGTGGTGGTTAATTAATTTTGCAGCTAGGACTTCTTCCATCTAGCTCTCCTATTTAGTCTGCATTACTAATTAGGCCCTTGACAGAAGCGCCTCATGCACCAGGCGTACGTCGCTTTACCTCGAATCTATGACCTACCTAGGCTGTCACTTCATCACAAGCTGTCTGAATGGGCCTTAAGGATGTTGGGAGAAAAACTATAGCTAGGGGAGATTGGAGGTATCTCTATGCATACATATATATATACACTGACATATCTTTTCATTTGCATTTTATATATTTCCAAATATCTCACAAAGGGTACTTATTCTTAATTAATTGGATAGGTTGGGGGGAGGGGGTTTGTTTGGGTAAAACTAAAACTAGAAAATTCAAATTTGACTCTTAGAAACTTTAGTAAAAGTTATTTAAAATTTAGTTTCCCTTTGTATTTATCTTATTAAATTAATAAAACTTGGGAATTTTTCTTCCAAAACAAAAGTGATTCGATTACAGTTCAGTTCAAACCCCCCATATATAATTTTAAGTTAAAATTGACAGACAAACCCTTCCCTTTCTATATATACGCTCTCTATTTAAGTCCAAAACAAACTTAAAACAACTCCTTGTTTTCTAGAAACCCTAAAGTTAAACAACAGAATTTTCCGCCTCCCCCCTCCCACCCGCCACCCTAGATCCCTTAGCGCCATATAATAAGAACTTAGTGCCTGGCCCGGCCTGCCAAACCGGAAGTTAGTCCCTTCAGAAGTAGTTCTACCAATTTCCACACTGCACCCCCGTCGATCTCTCTTCTAGAGTAAACTTAACCAATTACTTTGCTTGTTTCGGCGTCGTCATGACAACCAAAAGGCGGGAAAACCTTCTCAACACTGAAATGAATCCTTTAGTAGCTAAGCCTAACTCTCCCGCCAAAAGTAGCTCGAGAATATATATCTCGCGCGCGCTTTCTTTCCCGCCTTTTCTTTTCCACGTGCTTCTTTCCAAGCTCGTGAGCGCGCGCTACTTCAGAATGGAGTGGAATTAGTTCGCGTTCTAATCGTTAATGAAGGTTTATTAAGGGGAAAAGGGAATTAAAGGTAGAACGGTCAGGATTAAAATTAAGGCTTTGTAAACGTTAACCGGGATAAAGCGAATAAAATGGGAAGAAATCGAAAGTTGGTGGGAGCAAATATGACACACTTGGAAGGCGTTACGAGGGAAACAACGTAGCACGCGCTTATTCCAACACCCACGAACGAGATACGAGGGGTCGAATACTTCAATAAAATATTAATACTATGAAAAACTAACCTATAACAACGTTTAAACGTCTGGAAGAAATAGAAAAGTGTCCAACCTCAATAGGGCCATGCACACTCCCAAAGAAAAATGACCACATTAAATATACAATTAAGTTCCTTTATGAATAAATCCCGAATTTTGAACACATGCAATATCCGATTCTACTTTCTTTTGCGCATATTTTCGTATACTAATTGATATCAAAACCCAAGGGGTATACCATTAAGGGTATGCCGCGTATCTCAATGGTAACTAACCCATTCCTTTCCTCCTGCAAACACCACTGAATTTAAAGGTGACCAAAAATTTGTCGAGCTACTACTAATGTTGAAGTATAAAAATCCATTGGGGTTGGAGGTCTCTTTATTTTTTTATAGTAAAACAGGAACAAGTTTAGAAGAAAGTCATTATGAAAGTCTTGACGTGAAGTACATGCGCCACGAGTTTAAGTAGCGTTTTATGTTCCGTTCGGGACCAGAGAGCTCTCTCGCTCGCTGGCTTCGTCCCCAACTGAATGTATAATCATTCTTTGGGGCCGATCTTGCATGACCGATTTTAATAAAGTTGCTTCATTATTTCGTAGTACAGGCTGGATTAGTTATTCGAGATCATACCATTGTAGTATTATTCTACTGTAATGTCTGTTAAGGTGAATGTTACTAGAAGCATGTAATGATGGTGGTTATAGAAGATTCTACATTATCTGTTTAGGGTTTTGGGTATAGGAGGAAAACTACTAGAATGTAGTAGGATAACTACTGCACCCTCCAGGGTCAAGTACTTAGTGAATCCAAATATAATCTTAACGAGGGGAAGACGTACTGATAGTTTTACATCTAAAATAATTCGATATCAAGCATGGATACAGTAGGAAAACCACTATAATATAGTAGGATAACTACTACACTTTCCAGGATCGAGTAATGAAAGCCATTTGAAATTATTTTTGAAGATAAACTTAGATCTACATATCAACAATTCAGGGTTGAATTTAGAATGAAAACCTCTATACTACAGTAGAATAATCCTACCCTGACCTCGAATAGCTAACCCACTATGTAAAAAAGTGTAAAGGCAGTCTAGGAAGCTACGAAACATTACATTAACGCATACTATTTAACAATAACCCTTGTCCTTAAATTTAAAAAAGAGTTCACACTTTCTATTACAATGCAAAGTGACATTGTTCACATTTTTTCTTACTGCTCTTAACCTTAAGGTCTCCCTTTCTCTACGCCTTACAAGGAACCGTGTAATATTTTTTCATAACACATATAAAGCGGAACCTTACGAACCTTAATGACTTAAGAGTGTGTAGCCTTAACCGAGGGGTCTAACACTCACTTTTTCTTTATAAAGTTATATAAAAATTTATTATTTTTTTTCCAATAAAGTAACAGTGCTCAACGGACTCTTTTCTTTTAAATTATATTAGATAATATCCGACCCCTCTGTTATAAGGGGATTTCCCGGGGAATTTTTTTTATGGTAATGGAAGAGGTGGGGTTTTAACACCTGAATAAATTGTTTCTTGTGTTATGAGAAAAAACAATGTTTACGTGTAGCTTATTATTATTAATTGTTATATCGATTTAATGAATTATAAAAGAAAAAGAAAAGAAAGGAAATTTTAGGTTACTAACGAATATTCAATAGAGTTCCTCGTGATATGGCGAGCACCGAACAAAAATGTTCCCTATAGAGGATTGGTTTAAAACTGAACTGAACTGAACTAGCTGGTAGAGGGGCGTATGCATTCGAGATTTCTTTATCCACTTGCAAATTAAAATATATAATAATCATAATTTATGCAAACTAATTTGCCAATGAAAAGAAAGGAAAATTTAGGTTACTAACGAATATTCAATAGAGTTCCTCGTGATATGGCGAGCACCGAGCAAAAATGTTTCCTATAGAAGATTGGTTTTAAAACTGAACTGAACTGAACCTAACTAGTAGAGGGGATCATGCATTTAAGATTTCTTTATCCACTTGCAAATTAAAATATATAATAATAATAATAATTTATGCAAACTAATTTGGTAACGCAAATAATTAATTTATTCTTAATAAATTTTATCTCTGTGTCCTCTTTAGAATGAAGTTCATAAAGACTTCCCAATCCCAAATAAGAGAGAGTGGCAACAACTAAGGGTTAATTCAGTCGTGAAGCATTAGATAGAGTCCGGGCTGTATTCAGTCGTCAATTTATAGTAAATATCCCAAAATTTGAATTATGCCTTTAAGGTAGGTGTCTTTGCAAATGAGAATTTTACGACAAGGCTTAGATAGTTAATTTAATTGGAATTATTAGCAACTCCCCCGCCTCCACAATTCCCTTGTAGGATATATTCCAGGTTAATTCATCAGTCAGTTTGGGGGGGGCTAAAGGGTGCACGGGACTTCATACAAGGGGGGGGGGAGTAATTTGGCCCCGGAAAATGCTAAATTACCATGTCCTAAATACCCGAATTTTGGTAGTGCATGGTGGTAGTATAATTTGGTCCCCAATAACTTCTACAAACTACTAAATGACATCCTATAGAGAACTTAAGTCATTCGTCAATTTCGGATAGAGTTCACACTACCTCTTCCTCCCAACTCCCCCAATACGGATGGACCCTTTCAATCTTAAGTCGGTGTTGCGTTGAGACAACGCTTTGCCATTATGTATTATTAGACGCTAATCGCTATGAGATTCTATATCTATACACCGACCGCGATTACACTAGTGGCTCTAACAGATTACCTAGTGTAATTCTGAATGGTAATAAAGAGTGGATAAATATTACCGATGACGAGTAATTAGTAATTATGTTTTGTTATGATATGATATGTTTTGTTAAAGGGGGTAATTTAAGCAAATGTTTTCAAATTGACCTACGATTCGTTAAGTTTATGTATTTATTGGATATAATGAAATTAAATTTAGTAGTTGTTAATTTAAAGGCATTACCGTCGCAAATAAATAATATTAAACTAATTCAAATTATAAAATGGTTTTCTTAAATTATAAAAGATTTAGTTTTTAAAAGAAGGCATTTAATTTAAATTACGAATAGTTCTAGATACTCTAACACAAACACTTTTCTTTAAAAAACCAAAAATGGCTTCTTTGATGCCTGCCAAAAATTGTTACACCAAGTTTATTTTGATCATCAAACTAAAATCCTATTATTAAACCTTTTATACAAAAATAAAACCGGATTAAACACGTTAACAAAAATCCCTTTTGGTATACACAATTACATATACATATATATAATCCATAATCCAATTAAACCGAGCGTACCAAATTTTTAAAACAAAAGGGAAGAGATTACCTTTGAATTTGAAACATCCTCCAATACCATGCAGGAAAGCAAGGCTTATAGAACAATAACGCTACGGAAAAATGACCCACGTGGATCCGTTAAAAGGCGCGCGGGAAAATAATTTGGGCGCGAAATAATGACAAGTCTCGTGCAATTTCGCGCGCGAGGGAAATTTTTGGCGCGAAATGGACGTGGTAACAGAAAGTCTCGTGCAAGACACAATCAACGTTTCGTAATAACAATAATAAGCACGTGCCATTACGATGCTTGGCGCGCGCGGGCTTACCTAAATGGCGGGAAAACTGTATAGCCAGGTCCTGTATCTAGCCAGCGCCGCCACGGTTTTAGATCTAATTCCGGCCTAATGATATTAGAACAGCGGGCGAAACTCGATAGACCAATCCGCTTTTAGTATTACGGGTGGGAAAGCTACTTAGAACAAATATAATTACTAATAAGGTAAAACAGAAGCGGGGGGAGGGGCTAAAAGGGGTAGAAATCCCCTGTTAATTCGATGTAGGAAAATTTATTATTTGATCCCATATATATAAATAAACATATAAAGGTTTGAAGCGGTTCAACGCCTTCCTAATTCTGTTTGGGTGCAAGCGCGGTTAAAAGGATTTAATTATTAGTGTAATTAAAGTTAAAGGCTGCCAAAATTAATTATATAATATAATATACAGGGTGTTATATTTCACTGTTTTTCGGTTCTATATGTTAGGTTCTGGAAAACACTATATTTGAAAAATCATAAACTTGCCTGATTGTAAAATAGAAGAGTTTTTAAAGAACCAGTGAAAAAATCCGTACACTCATGTCAAAGGTCAAAGTATCCAATATTCTCTTAATTAAAAAGACACTATAATTAACTTAATTACACATTACTAATCACTTATATTAAACACACTACAAGATTTTAAGAGCTCACTTAACGAGCTACAATCTTATACAACCAACTGCGCTAACTTCAACATTGAAAATGCAAGAAAAAAAATATACATTTATAAAAAAAATCACATTTTCAACTTGACGACAAGCTATCCTGTTAGTATATTGACGGCTTTACGAATGCAAATTTAAATCCACGTATGGCGCGTGATATCACTGTTAAGCTAATTTGACGTTTAGTATAAAAAAGAGGGCGGGAAAGAGGGGAGTATATTTCTTTTTTCTTTTTATTACGTAGTCCAGTCTCGCGCCAAAATAAAGGCAAGCATGCTCTGCTCATCTTGGTTCAGTTTTAGACTAGAAAAGGCGCGCCTCGTGCGATGAAACAGCACGTGCAAGCTTAGCTTATGTTCGGACCCTTCATCTAAACGTATTACGTTCGATCACGATTTACACCCCCCCCCCCCCCACCTTCAAACCCCACTGCTTGAAATAATAAATGATTTTAAATAAAATAGAGGAGCTTATATACTTTTTAAATTATGTCAGTCTTTTTGCAAAACATTTTGTTACAGAAAAATCCCTTGAGGATACTATAGTCTAATTTGTAATCTACAAATTACAAAACATTACTTAATATTATGGGTATGAAACCAGAAAAAACAATGGCTTCACAAAAACATCAATAAAATGAACATTTATTTATTTAGTTGAATTTTAAATTTAAAAGCAGACTCTAATTCTTGTTTCTGTTCACGAGAATATATACTAACTTTAGGGGGTATATTTTTCATTCATGGTATGACCCTTATGGTGCCCTTTAATTGGGGGTTCCACGACTGATTCCCCTTTGCAGCTAATGGATTCGTGAGACGAAATTGCACCCGTTGACTCCAGCCTGAGTCTCCCACCCGCTATGAAACCACTCTCTCTACATCTCTAACTACCATTAACCTTTAGAACTAAAATAAACTTTCAGCTTTTAGCTAAAAATTCAAGACCATAGGGGTCAATGAACCCCCATATACAATATAAAGAAATAATTTAATAATATAGAATAAAAACTTAAAATAAAATTAAGTTAAAATTTTTAATAAATGTGGCATAAGTTTATAAGTGATATGTTCCTTCCAAAAGTATGACACTTGGTAATGCTACTGAGAGACTTCCAGCTCGAGATAACTAGTTCGAGAAGGAGAACGACAATTAAGCGAGTCAATTGAAGTACTTACTACACTCGGTGGTGGTTAATTAATTTTGTATCAGGACTTAAGTTCCATCTAGCTCTCCTATTTAGTCTGTATTACTAACTAGGCCTTTGACAGCAGCGCCTCATGCACCAGGCGTACGTCGCTTTACCTCGAATCTATGTCCTACCTAGGCTATCACTTCAATATTACAAGCTCGTGCAGTTTCTAAGTTACCAGAATTTACAAACTTATGGATAGCCAACATATCTTATAAACTTATGAAGTGGACAGTCCATGGTCGCTCTGTTGTGGTTGGTTGTTTGGTGTACCGGTACATTACGGCCATGAAAACGCAATTGAAGGAGCAACTAGAAAATTTAATAAGTCTTTTTGGGAGCAAAAATTCTGAGGCAGAAAAATATATAAAAAAAAAATTGTAGGAATTCCGTCAATCAGAAGCCGAGATTGAAAACAGCGAAGAACATCTGACTTCTACATCCCAAATGCAGTTTGCAAAGACTACTTTCATCACTTTACATTACGTATTAATCCGCCATAGCTTTCTTAAGTTTGCAAGCTACGTTTGGTAAAAGGCGCTCGAGCTAAGAAAAAAAATTCTTAAGAAGAAAAAGAAGAGAGAGAGAGAGATGAAATGGTTTTCGTCTTTCCAACATTTTTTTCTTTTTTTCCTTTTTTTTCATTTTTCTTTTTGGATATTTTGGAAAAAAGGCATTACCTTTCCACTCGTCCTCTAAGACTTCACTTTTATCCCCCCCCTTTTTTTTCTTAAAGTGAATTTCATTCTTAGAATGCATCAAGATCAAAGCTATAACCCCTACACAAATCTCTACCTAAAATTTAAGGTTACGGCTTCGAACGTTCAGTGACCATTCAAGTTGATCTATTCTATTTTGGATTAGTTTACAAACCGTAGTCATGGGATGTGAAATGCCAAAATAGAGAAATTATTTCGGTGATTAAATAGGCAATGTTGAACTGATTAAATATGTACTGTCAGAAGTATAAGGCCTACTTCTCTTCTTTGAGAAGTTACTCTTCTTCTATTATCCCCTTCTGGTTTCGTGGAATTCATTAAATAGGTATGTTTTAACTGATTAACAAATACCCCCTCGAGCTCAGTAAATCTTACAGAAAATCATTACAATGCAATTGTTACATTTCAGTCTGATAATGAGTGCCAATTGCTATCAAAGCTCATTTGATAAGATTTCACAAATAATAATTAACAGATGAAAATCATCGAAATGTTTGTATATAAATACAATTTTGATTGAAAACTTTAGATTTCTAATTTTAAATAATTCAAAGCTTCAAGAAACAGAAAGAGAGTGAAATTTTATATCTTCAAGTACGCTTCGATAAAAGAAGGAAATTCAAGAGAATTTCAATATAAATTTGCTTAAAGGGGCCAGGGGCGGACGTACCCCCTTCATAATAACGTTATTTAAAATGTCCCCCCAAAAATCGTTTGATCTTTTCAAGAAAGTTTTCAAGAATCTTTATACTTAATTTCATAACAATCCAATCATCATCGAAAAATGATTTCAAGAGCTTTTATCTCTCTTTCCCTCTTAAAAGCGAAGGACTTGTTCAAAAATTTAGAGAGAGAACAAATTATTGAGTTTTAAGAAACAAACGGGAGCAGGCATCACAAAAGTTAAGTTTAATTTTAATTTGTAGATGTTAAGCCTTTGTTGTTTTTTTAATTGTCAAGTTTAATGTCGGGTAGGCGTTAAGCCTTTGTATTTTAATTGTAAAGTTTAATGTAGGGTTGGCGTTAAGCCTTTGTATTGTAATTTTAAAGTTTGTGGGGTAGGCGTTAAGCCTTTGTTGTATTTTAATTGTCAAGTTTGTAGGGTTAAACTTTAAGCCTTTGTATTTTAATTGTCAAGTTTGTAGATTACGGAGGAGATACGGCGGTTCATGGTTAGGTTAGGTTTTTAACTGTAATAATTGCAAAATCAGTATTTTCAAAATACTGCAAACGAAGTAAATGTAAAGAACCCTTTTCAAGATAAAAAAATATATATAGGAATGGTTAATTAAAAGAATGGGTACGTACTATGTAGGTTAAACCACGCCCACCTAAATATAGTTTAATTGTTTTATTATTTTTTTTTAGTCTTAACATGATTTAATTTAATGCAATTTGAAGTGAGATAGGAAATTCAGAGTGAGATTATACGGCTTGAAAAACGGGAAAACCGTTTCCCCAACCTCCTTAATGATTTTCGTCGCATTGTGTGCTAGTGTGTGACATTAGGTTAAATTTTAAAGGTGCAATGGATGAAAATTGGGTTATAAATTAAGATTAGGTTTGTGAAGGAAATTTTACAATAACAAAAATTATTTAAAAGAAATGTCAAATATAAATTTGAAAATGAGAAAAATATTAATATACCAAAAAAAGTCAAAGACAAATGAAGGCATTTAAAAATATACCCAACGAAAATCAGGTAACATTACAATACCCCTTTATAACTCTTCTATTCTACGGTTGAAGGGAGTTAGAAAACCTTTATAGAATCATTTAAAAGTACTTAAAAAGTGTGTCCCCATACAGCTTAGTATTATCCGGCTGAGGGAGGGAGATTGTATATTATATGACCCTAACCCTAAGCCTAACGTCACGCACTTTACTGGCTAGCTAATCCCCTACTACCAACCAGTAAGAAGCAGACGAAACATTGCATGAAAAAGGACCATTTTCTAGAGCAGGCAGACCCTACGCAAGGCTCGCTAATGGATTAACGTGATACTATCAGTGTTCCGGCATGTTAACTCAAGAACAACCAAAAAATAACTTCATACGCTCGCTTATATCGGATCGTAAATAACGTCGCACGCAATGCAATGCAATGCATTCTGGGTGGACACAAAAAGAGAAGACGAAAATATGGTATATGTTGTTGTACATAAGCAACAAACACATTAACCCCCAGTGAATCGGGTCCTGAGGAATTTTTGGAGACAATGGTTTCTCATTGTTATTGTTATATTGTACTTCAAAGGTTAAGATTAAAATTATTTGGTCTAATGATTTTCACACGATGATAAAAATTAGATTTAAAAGGTTAAGGAAAAATCTTTTCCATCCATTTTTTTGAAAGATAGGCTTGGAAAATCAAAGGAAAATCCAGGTTTTTGAAAAATAGGCTTAGAAAATCCAAGAAAAATCCAGGTTTTTGAAAAATAGGCATAGAAAATCAAAGAAAAATCCTGGTTTTTGAAAAATAGGCATAGAAAATCAATGAAAACTCCAGGTTTTTGAAAAATAGGCTTAGAAAATCAATGAAAACTCCAGGTTTTTGAAAAATAGGCTTAGAAAATCAAAGAAAAATCCAGGTTTTTGAAAAATAGGCTTAGAAAATCAAAGAAAAATCTGGTACTAAGAAAAATAGACCTAAAAGACCCCAAAACATTATAAACCTTCTTGAAAGGGACCATTCAATGTCTCACATAACTCTATCGCGGTCTACGTAATGAAACACGTGAAATATAGAAACCGTTTAATTCGTTACTGATTGACCTTGAAATAAATAAATAAATAAATAAAAAATAAATTAGGTGGTGTTAAGAAAAAGAAAGTGGCGAGCTTAAATTGTAGGGCCTCAAAACCCCTATTGGTGGATGGTGTTTTTTTTAAGCCGATACTCGTCAGTCAGATGTCATAAGTTTGACGAAGCGAGCAATGTATAATGGCAGATCAGGAAATTCCCCCTTATAATACATACACAATATCAGAAGATAAGATAAATCCCAACCCATGCATGCCTGCATACTCCTTCCTCAATATACAGCATTAAAACCACGCTTAATATTATGTTTGACATATTGCCTATACACAGGAGCTCATATAAACAAGAGTATGAATTCATAATTTAATTGTAGGCATAGTATTTTTCCTATTGAATTTTAGTATTTTTTTCCTACAGAATTTTAGTATTTTTCTTATTGAATTTTAATATTTTTCCTACTGAATTTTAGTATTTTTCCCACTGAATTTTTTCCTACTTGCGCACTCAAGTTTATTAGCTCCTGATGCAGTGTCTTTAGTCTGTCTTAGTTTTTTACGTAGTAGAGTGTTTGAGTGATGAGTTGTATCTCTCGAAGCATGGGAACGAAAGATTTCTCGTCTTTGTCCGTCGACGTTCAATGACGGATATGTTATAAGCTGGCCTCTCACTTTCTACTTTGTCCCCTTTTTCCTTCCTTAGTAATTGTTCGAGGTTTTGTACATTGTAACCGCATAAAAGGCACGCCATAATATAATCACTAATTGTATGCCTAAAAATAATCGGTCGAAAACCTCTCTATGGAATAACAGATGGTATCTAAAATACTGAAACTTTTTCGACCAAATGAATTTTGAATATCTTCAAAACGTCACAACTGCGGTAAATTTAAATATAATTACAAATTATTGTAGGGGCTGGTAGATAAAATTACGCTCTATCCAACGGTACCAAAAACGTAGTTCTACCTCAATTAGATCTCGAGATAATTAACTTTTAAAAATAATTCGTAATTATGCTAAAAAGTGTAATTGGAATATCACTCTAATCTTCAATACTCTTTGCTATTACATTTTTAAAAACTGGCGCGTGAATTTTATCAATTGTTAAAGCGCGAGAAAAGTTTGAAAAGTAGGCTTAAGGAATACAGAACACGTGGCGTTACTCTATAAATTATAAAAGCGCGCGAAATTAACAATTGAAAGTTTGAAAAAATAGGCTTAAGAAATAGAAAGCACGTGGCATTAGAAAAGCGCGTGAAACTGAACTGAACAAATTTAAAACAAGGCTTAACAAAATTTCTGGAGACTTTGAAAGAAGGTGTTAATATTTTCAACGCAACAAAAAACGAGAGAGAAAATAAAAAAACATGACAAGACATTTAATTTAAAAAACTGGTAGGCGGGAAACGTCCGATGAATTTATACGATATATTGACTGACGTCAAAAAAGAACTTTTCGCGCTTCGAGCTTATCGAGAGTCCAGAAAAAAAAAGCCATTAAACCATCATTGAAAAGGACGCCACATCACCCTTAAAATGCTTAATTGTCAAAGCTACGCGGAGTAATACGTTGCTATATATTCCCATAGTTAAAAATAGTCCATGGTCATTTTTCTATAAATAGTAACCAGTCGGTAGAAATAAATTTAGCTTATCAAAAATTCATGGTTTTCTTTTCATACCTGCAAAATTATCTCGCCTACGCTAGCTGTATTGAAAAAAAAAAGAAGACAAAATTCTATACTGTCTATAGTGACCCCCCCTTAAAGGACCGCCCAATTTTTCGGGCCAAAATTTAATATAGCAATCGGCAGATATATATATGCCTTTGCAAGAAGTTGTACCAATAAATAATAAGTTAATATATTTAATAAATAAATAAAAAATTATGTCTGGTATGAAATTGATACTTCATAATTTAGTGTTTTTGGTAGAAGACCTAATCTCTAAAGAAAGAATTTATGGACTTTATATTTAGTTTCAAATACAGAATTTCCCTGAAATTTTAAAATAAATCCAATGTTCTTACATATTTAAAATAATTTCCAAGAAAATCCAAAGCAAATATTAAAGAAAGCAACCTAACCTAAGTAAATTTACCTATTTCAATTTTAATTTTAATTTTTAGAGCTTTTCTTAAATTGAATATTTTAAAAATTAATAACGATAAAACACCTATAAATAATTAAATCCTATAAAAATATACAGAATATAAAAAATAAATAAAATCAACCTAACTTAAAGTATTAGTGTTTCAATTTTTAGTAAGTAAATTTACCTATTTCAACTTTAATTTTTAGAGCTTTTCTTAAATTGAATATTTTAAAAATTAATAACGATAAAACACCTTTAAATAATTAAATCCTATTAAAATATACAGAATATAAAAAAATTAAATAAATCAACCTAACCTAACCTAAAGTATTAGTGTTTCAATTTTTAGAGCCACAAACTCAGAAATTCTAGCTAATAAAATAGATTTTAAATTTATGGAATAGGGACAGACAAACATAATTAGGAAAAACAATAAACACCCCCTAAATGATTAAATCCTTGTAAAATATAAAGCGCTCTAGAGGAGGCATAATGATAGGTAAGGTAAGGTAAGGTATAGATAGAACTTATGTAATCTTTCAATCTCCTAACACGAAAGGTTGTGCACGAGACTTTTCCCGCCTCTTTTTTCTTTTTTTTTTTAAAAAAAAAAACGATCCTCAAAAAGCGCGCGCTCTGCTCTGAATAATGATTCAAATTCCACTGCCTTCCCAAGAAGACCAATTAAGCCTTGTCCATTGTTAGGCCTTGGCTAATCTCCGAACGTTTTTGAAACAACGCAGGGGAGGGGAGGGGCACGCAATAATTTCAAATTCACGCTCAGAGGTTAATTTCCCAGCACACCGTGATGTTCAAGTTAACGTGAGCAGATATACGCCAATAACGTTTCGGCTAAAAAGAAAAACAGCCAAACTTTTCGGCAAAATATCTCCCCCCCTCCCTCTTCTCCCCTAAGGGGAAAATATTTTTAGACGCAAATTCGTGATAAGAAATTATAAATAATTTTACGCTTGGTCCCTAACTTGTATTTTTAATATAGAAAAAAAGAATGATTGATTTAGTTTAATAGATTTTAAATAAACGATATTTTAATCGTTTTTTTATAAATATTTGCAATTTTTCACGCTTAAATATCCTGGTGGTATTTAATGGAAATAAAGAATCTTCACTTTTGATTTGATTTTGATTTTTAGTTTCCAGGTGTTAATTATGCTTATTGAAGTTAACTGGAATTTTCCATGAATAGGAATTAATTTCTTCATTAAAATTATTAAAGTATTCCATGATTTGCTTGAAATTCAAATGAAATTTCATTGAATCACAAAACCATGAAAAAATACTTGATGATCTTAGCCTATTTCCATGAAATTTCCACCAGAGTTTCCATGATATTTCCGAATTTCTCATGGTACGAAACCTCCAAAAATTTCAAACCAATTATATATAGGCCTAATCGTAAGGTTTAATCTTACCCAATTTTTTTTAAAATGTATCCCATTTTTCAATGCAGGCAAACTGCCTTTAAACTTAACATAACCCTAGAACATACATCTCAAACCGAACGAACCCCGTTCCTAAAAATGAAGGAATTTGCCTGTAAGCCGAAAACCCTGGCTTATATACCCCGGGCCCTTAAACCCTACTATTTCCCTAACCCTAAATCTCCCTGAAAAGAAAAAAATTAAAACTAAGGGATTTTTTTTCATCTTTCTTAGCATAGGGCCCTGGTTCGCATAAAAGAAGCTATTTATATCATGCAAGAAAAAAATGAGGGGTACAACCCCAGGGGGATCGAGCTAGATTCCACGTTCTTACGTTATAACATAAGTAAATAAATGCCTCTACAAGTTAAAAAAAAACCCTGACTTTCAAAGTGGAGATAAATTCCTAATAGCAAACCGATTCTACAATATTTTTGTATTTAAAAATAGCCCTATAAAATAATTTTTAATCTTTTTAACTTATTTGAAATTATTATTTACTTATGATTATAAGAATAACCGTTGGGTTGGGTGGGGGGTTTGAACTCAAAGCCCCCTCACTCCTTGATGAGGCTATTCAATGGTGGGGGGGGGGGGGGTAAGGATAAAGGTGGGAGGGGGGGGGGGTAGAAAGGGGTCTTTATCAAAATTGTAGCCCGTGTCCCTGGCATTAATCAAGACTCTGCTAGATGTACCCTATAATATTCATTTCCCAATCTTTAATAACTCGCTTTTCTTAAGGGACTAAAAAAAATGTAGGAAAAAAAAAAATTCTCGTCCCTAGAAGATGGATCGAATACTTGCCCAAATTTCATATAAACTTTTGTTAAAATCTACGAGAAATTAACCTTAGGAGTTTATTTTAAAATATCCGACCCCTCGTATATGGTTTGCACGCGCAATAATGAAGCATAAAATTTTTTAGTCTCAATAGGGGTTGACTACTTGCCAAAATTCCATACACTTTAATTAAAATCTATAGGAAATTAACGTTAGTTTATTTTATAATTATCCGACCCCTCTTAATTTGCACGCGCAATAATAAGGGGAAAAAATCTAGTCCCAATAGGGGTTGGATACTTGCCAAAACTTCATACCTCGCATCATACACTTTAATTAAAATATACGAGAAATTATTAATCTTATTTATTTTATAATTATCCGACCCCTCTTCAGTTTGCACGCGCAATAACGAAGCATATAAAAATACAGTCCCAATAGGGGTCGAATACTTGCTAAAATTTCATA
Source organism: Phalangium opilio (assembly GCF_054372755.1). Lineage (NCBI taxonomy): Eukaryota > Metazoa > Arthropoda > Arachnida > Opiliones > Phalangiidae > Phalangium > Phalangium opilio. The sequence continues at coordinate 1,288,942 of NW_028324188.1, read as the reverse complement.
AGTTTAATTGGAATCTGTAAAAGGAAAGGGTTAATTGTTCGACCCCCTAAAAATCTGCACGCGATGAAAATGCACGTGCTCTGACTGGATTTAGTATATATACATTACCATGGCAACCGATAAGAGGGTCACGTGGTTTCTCAAAACAATATAGGTTGAGAAATAAAGAGTAATAGCATCTAATGTTATTATCTTACTAAGCCCGATACAGTCAAAAAGATGGAGATGCTATTTTTATTTTTAATTTATAGGTAGCCCTAGCAATAAATATATATTTTATATTTTAAACAAATCTCAATTTAGAAAAGGTTTTTGGAAAAAGATCTTTTCTCTTTCATATTAAACTTAATCTCATAAACCGAAACTTTTCTCTCCCCCGCTTTTTCTTAAAATAAACTTCCTTTATTATAAAATAAGATGCATATGTGTCTATATAGTATTTGAGTGGCTTGGAAAACTGCAAGGAAAAAATGGGATTTCAGTGGATATTTTTTTGAACTTTGGGAAAAGCAAGGAGATACAGCGGGAGCCAGGAGGGGTTTTACTAAATCAATCAGAAAAGCCAAACCCCAACCCCTTTGTGACGTCATACTTAGTTTGGTATGGGAGTTTTGGAATATTACCATTTTTAGGTCGTTAGAATATTTTTGGAGATCTCTCTCTATATATACGAATTTCCAACTGGAGATAAAATTTTCTGAATAGGTTTTATCTGGTTTAATACATGAATTCATTGAATAATTGAGATATGGCTTAGACGTAATGTCGGCTCAAAACATCTGTCCGTCTAATTTTAGACCGTTGACCATAGCTAAGCCTTGTACTAAAGTTATGAAATGTTGATAAATATCCCAGTGAGGTTTGTATAACAATTTGATTCATTGTTTCATTATAATGAAGCACTTTTCACGAAATAATCTTTTTCTTCCCTTGAATTTATTGAATTTCCTTGATAATTCCATGAGTTTTATTAATATAGTATTTGACCGATCTACGAAATGTATGTACTTGGATACCAGAACTCAAAATAATACTTTCCGAATTTTAAAGCCACCCTTTGAGATTTTCCTTGAATCCATTGAATTTCGTGGATAATTCCATGAGTTTTCCAATCATAATTTTTTATACATATACGGAATACAAAAATAATTCGCAAATTTAAAGTCCCTTGAATGCATTTAAGCCCCAATTTATTTTAAATTTCGATAATATTTCCATTACGTTCAAATTTAATTTAAATTTTAATCTCACCGTCAATTTTATCCTTTAGTAAAATTTTAATTTAATTTTATCCCAAATTAATTTAACGTCCCTTAACATTTAAAATTTAAGCCTAAATTCAATATTAATTTTCATGACATTTCCAGAACCTTAAAAAATTAATTTTATAATCTCACCCTCAATTTTACACTACGCCATAAAATTTTAATTTAATTTGATCCCAAATTAAACACTAGGGCCTATATAACAAAACGTAAAACTTCTTTTTAAGTACACGCAGTACAAAATATACTTTTTAAATTTAATCGATTTCCTTAGGAGTTTTTCCTTAAGACCCCAGCCCCCATCTTGGTGTAAGTAAGGTTAAGGCAAAGGTTTTACAGGCGTGGTGTGGTGTACTTAAGTACTATAAAATACCCAGCAGGCTCGAGGGGGTAGACACTTGAGAACTCAGGTGTACAATATGTCTTGAACTCAATGTACTGTCAAAGATGAACTCTGAGTTCCGAAGGCTTTGAACTGTCAAAGCTGAACTCTTTTGAACTCAGGTGTAGACAGAGATCCAGAGCGTCTACCCCCTCGGCAGGCTGCATGCATGGTACAGTACAGCACATCTCAGGCACCACCATAATACAATAGATCCTCGTGACCACCAGTAATATCATTAAGGTATTCTATAGTTATTCCAGCATCACGCTGCATGGCCCAAGAAGAACTACTCATCTTCTTTTTGTTATAAAAATTACCACGCCGGCTAAAGGGCCTTAGTAAGACCCCCCCCCAAAGGGGTCAGGAAAAAAGGGGCCCTACGTATAATTACTCGGAGCTTAACGTGAACCAAAAATAATAAAAAAGAAAAGAAGCTTTCGAAATTTGATTAAAAACTTTATTTAAAAAAAAATAATAAAATAAAAAAGATACCTAGGCCTAGGCCTGGCTCGTAAAAAGAAGAAAATGAAAAATTTTTAAGTATAGTTAAGGGAGACGTGCCGCTACTTATGTTAAATAAAATTCGAGGGGATCCTTACTATGGTAGCATATTATAAAAATTAAAGGTAAATTGGGGAATTAATGTTCACTCTTGAAATCCCAAAGGGGTATTCAACAATTTTAATCATTTATAACCCTTTTAATGGAAAATTTTTAACTAACATAACTGATTATAGCTTAAAAGAAGGGCCTTTTTCTAAATATAAAAATAATTAAATATTTAAAAATAAATAAATAAATTATCACTTATTACAATATGATAATTAGTGCATTTAATTAGTCAAGTTAAAAATAATCAAGGACTACTGCCTCGCCATCCGCCATTGTTTTAGTGGCGTCTGCTACTTTTCCTTTAACTTTTGAGATAGATGGACTCATTGCATCTTTCCTGTTAAACCATTGTCAGACCAAGGCCCAAAAACTCTTCTTTCGCCAACTACGTTTCCAAATTTAAAGGCTAATTCATATTAGATTCTGCAGAGAGTTGCCAAGCAAGTTCTTCCCAGAAATCACCTAGTCCATATCTAAGAGAATAGGGTAGGGTTCTAAGCCGTTGCATGGGCATTCCCTGGCCCTAAGTTGCATGGTAAGTTATGGTCCGTTATCTACACTGACTGTACTGAGAATTTGTCGGACACTAGGCCTATATATTTCTCAACCCTTAGAGGTAGAGAGCTACGTGGATAATAATGTCCAAGGCTTTCACCGTATTGCCCCTATACACGTGAACATATTAGCTATCCTACTCTATTGGCTTGGAAGTATATATTAATAAACAACGTCTCTTTACAGCGCGGACAAGGCGGGGCAAGCACTGGCTAAGTTTAAATCAAGTTGAACCGCGAATTTCGGTGATGAGTGAGTTACATAAGTGAAATAATATTCAACTAAGTTCCAGACTCGCCTAAGAATTTATTACATTAAAGGGATGTAGAAAGTGTAATGTAAAGGGGGGGGGTCGGGAACTATATTTTGAAGTGGTAGTGGTAATATTTACTTTAGAAGTGATTGGGCAATGTCACGTGGAACGGTGGAAGGACTCGCTACGCAATTCAAACACGTGCAGTAGACCTCTATTTGATGGAAGATAAGCTTGATATAGGCTTTAATTGGAACCCTAATTATGTACAAGCATCACACGATTATCATTGGCAACACGAAAATAAGGAACTTATAGCGAAATTAATTTACTTATGGAGTTGGGGTGTGCTATGTACGGTAGCTCCTCTTTCCCGCCATACATTATCATTACGTCAGACATAAATATGCCAGAGCGCGAGCTCTCGCGCCAACTAAAACGATGAAACATTGCCTATTTGCGCGCGTGCTACACCATATTCTTTTTCCCGCCATTTTCAATCTCGCGCCAAAAAAAATATCCACGTGCTTTTTAATAAAATAAAACACGTTAACCAAAAACCTTTACAGTTTACTAAGATAGTCAAATTATGGCTCTCAAAATTAAAAATTAAAATTAACGGCAACAATGGGACTAGATCTTTAAAGTTAACTTCAAACTTAACTTACTTCGACGCGATTTAAATGAATTAAAGAGAGTTGAATTACTACACGGGGAATTTGGGAAAGTTTGTTTATAAATTGAGTTAAAATCCCTCATTTGTTGTTGTTGTATATATCTAAAGGAAATACTTTTAAACTTAGTTTGAAGATATCTGGAGAGGAGAGAAGTTCTAAAGTAATGTCTATAATTAATTTAAAATAACATCTTTAAGTCTAAGGAGATCCAAACAAACCAATACGTCTCTCATTATAAATAAATATACATATATACATAATTAAAAACATTTCTTTGATCATTTAACATTCCCTTTAAATTGTATTTATCCTTTTGAGAAACGTCTCAAAGGAAAGAGAAGATTTAACTAAATTTCGTCTCGAGAATCGTCATAATTTTTATTCAAGTTTTACCTAGTTTTAGAAAGTTTGAAAAAAAAAAAGAATTTTAGTAGCTTTTGGTTCAAAGTTTCTAATTTTCCCATGAGCCTTTGCGTTCTGTCTCTATCGATAGCGTGTCTGCTAGTTTCGGTCTGCGCGTAGGCTGTGTAATAGGATTTATCGCGATTCTATCCAAAGTTTGAATTTAAATAATTAATAATCGAGAAAAGATTTCAAATGAATATTTAAAGATACGACGCTATTTAAATTTTAAAAATTGAATCACAAACTGTTTTGGGTAAAACCATAAGTTTATATACTATGTTACATGATAAGTATGACACTAGCTATACTATTCGTAATGCTACCTGGAGACCTACAGCTCGAGATAACTAGTTCGAGAAGGAGAACGACGGAAGCGACTCAATTGAAGTACTTACTACACTCGGTGGTGGTTAATTAATTTTGCGGGACTTCTTCCATCTAGCTCCTATTTAGTCTGCATTACTAATTAGGCCTTTGACAGCAGCACCAGGCGTACGTCAGTCGCTTTACCCTGAATCTATGACCTACCTAGGCTATCACTTCAAAATTACAAGCTCCAGTTTCTAAGTTACCAGAATTTACAAACTTATGGATGGCTGACATATCTTATGAACTTATGGTGGTAAAATGGATGTACCGCGACAAGAATTCCGCACCCAAAAAACGCTGCTTAAAACATTCAGTTTGATTTCTGTTGGTGACCTTTTCATGTATGTTAAAATAAAAAAAAACCCAAGGAAATTTTGTTTTATACTTTTTCAGTTTATTCGCGAATCGTCCGTCGAAGCCTTTGTTTTAACGAATTCAGAACACGAACTAAAGTTTCTTACATCAGGGACGTTACCTATAGCTCAAGGGGGCGAAAGAATACTGACCCTATATTGAAGTTGTCACGTATACCCCCCCTAGCTGGTACGGGGTGAAATGGCACGTGATAAAGGTGACAGGGGACACCGCTAGGGGGTGGGGCGATGCCCCATAACCTCCCCCTCAATTCTTTGTTTCAATAAAATAATAAATATGTTCGCATTTATAAAGTTTCAAAAAAAAGTTGAAGTTGAATATTTTATTTTCTTTTCTTTCAATATCACGTGCTTAAACTGTTAGTAAAGTCACGTGCAAATTTTCGTTAAGCCTTTTTTTAATTTTTAAAATTGCACGTGGTTTTAAAATGTCAGAGTCGAATTAAATTTAGCGCGAGATTTGATAAAAATTTCGCGCGAATTCACAATGGCGTTAGACATGGAACGTGTCACGTGAATTTTATTAACAAGAAGGCAGGGCGTTACGCGATTGGTCGGAGGTGCTAATTTAAAATTATCCATGAAATCTCATTTGAACTTATTTGAATTATTAAAAAAAATCACTCTGAGGTATTTCCTAAAATGTTTTTCACTACGCAGATTGGTTTTATAATTAGTAGAAGAATCGACCTAAAGATAAAGAACACTGAACACTTGATTTTCCATTTCACCCTCCCTTTAATAACCGGTTAGCTAAAGGTTTTTAAGGCGTGTTCGGAATTATATTAAATCCACAAAGAATAGTTCCATCTAAGAAAGTATAAGAAGTAAAAAAAAACTGGTCGAAAAAAATGCTATAAATGGGAACTAGGATAAAATCTTAAGGGATGAATTCGAGCCAAGGCCTAACAAAAAAAAAAAAAGAACAGAAAAAAAACATATGAGGAAGAAGAAGGTGCGGAGAGATAAACGTGAGCGGAAAACACAAAATAGTCCCATTCCCCAAGTTCTCAAAGCGAACTATAGTAAAGATCCCCCGATTCCTGGCTACCCAGAAGCGCGTGATCCGAATGACGTAGACGAAACGATCATAGATATAATAAATCAGTGTATAATAATAAAGGGGTCATTGGTAAAACACTTCAATCCAATGTTCATAATCATAACTTGTGCTAGGGGGTGCATGCATCCCTTACAGTGGTCAAGCAAAATCGACTGGTCATTATCGATTCTCAAAATTTATTATTTCCCATAGAACAATCCCACTGTCCTTTAATTACCCTTTCTTTTTGGAAGAGCACTCTATATACTTCTTATATCTATGGTTTAGACAGGACGGAAACACGTGCACGTGGCACGAGCTTCTATATCCCCTGGAAGACACTATACTCTTTTTCCTACATTGCACGAGCAAAATACTCCCGCCTTTTTTTCTATAAATATATATATTTTCCCGCCATTCTGCTCCTTTAGATCAAAACCACCACCATGGGGGAGATCTTGAGCAGAAACTGAATTTCTTATAATTTATCGATATCGAATACTTGGACACATCAACGTCTATACTTTCAAGGCTGATGTTATCACCGAAACGTTGGGGGTGCTCACTGCTTAGTTCCCTGATGATCAAAGCAAAATTATAGATTTTTTCTTATCTTTTATAAGAACTAGGCTATATTAGATTTTATATAAAAAAATGTGGTTTCAATAGCTGTGGTTTTCGGGATTTTTTTATTTTATTTATTTCAAAAATTTGAAAATCAGCGGATTTTAAAAAAGTTGAGGAGTGTGTACAGGGAAAAACATTTCTACAGGGGCCGTACGTTTAACATGCGATGGTTTCAGCCTATGCGTCGGCTTACCACGCAATACACTGGAGTATTGAGAGGTAAACATTTCTACAGGGGCCATAGAGTTAACAATGGGTTTGAAAATCCTGAATGTTGGCTTTCCCCAATAATATATATTTTTGTAAATATTAATTTAATTTGTATATTATCTTCGAAATTAAAATAGTTTTTTTAAATAGTCGAGATTTAAACTAATACCCTTGTATTACGTAACACAACTCAGACATAGAAAAAATATTATGATTTTATTTATTATATAATCAACTATAAATAAATATAGTAGGATTAAATAAAATATTATTTGATTAAATTCTAGGAATTAATTTCCAATAAATCAATAAGACAAGTACGTAATAATTTCGTCGAATAATTGACTTGGGAAGTTTTGGAAACAATCATTAAATAAATCCCCAAAAGGAATTTAATTCACTAGAAATTCATTTCTATGTCTCTCTCTAGAATTCTGGTTAAAAATATATTTGCTTGGGGTTTTTCCTAGAACCAATGGTGCACCTTTAAATGTCCAGATGAGTGCTGACAGTCACGGAATCTGGTGGGAAACAGTCTATGAACTGTCTTTCTGAACTGCCCGTTGAAGTTGAATCGATTATTTCATTGTATCTCTCTTTATAAAAGGCGATTTTCCACGAATACCAAGGCCCAATGATACCCTTTCGGGGAATTCCCAGAAATGGGAATACAAGGTTTTAGACTCAGCATTTTCATACCAGCTGATCTCGCGAATTTCAAAGCGCGCGCAAATAATTTTTAACCAAAATGTATTGGGAATAGACTTAAAGAACTTTTGGAGTTACACTAAGTAGGCCTACATTTTATCTTCTTATTTAAAATTTGGTTTCTACGGCAATCAATGTTTAAAGGTCAATTACTCGAGCCCTAATTGGTGTAGGGTCAAATAATTAGTACCGTTAGATAGAGGATAATTTAGTCTATCACATCCTACAGCGATTTTCTTTTTAAACATTTTTAAGACAAAGTTACGACGTTTTGAAAATTGGGGTTAAAAATAAAAAAAAAAATTCTTTTAGTAACCATTTTGGCCTTAGGACGTATTTACAAAAAATAAAAAAATAAATAAACAATGGCGTCGCATTTAAATGGAACAAAAATGAAAAGAAAACCCAAAACCCGGGCTCAAATTAAGAGGTGGGAGGGTAAGGGGACGCATTAACATTTGTTCGCGAAATGAATTTAAATTGGAGGTCCTCTCATTTTCCACCAACTTCCGCCCCCTCTTTCCCCAAATTGGGGGCTTTATTTTTAGTAGGGGTATTTTTCTAAAGAGTAAAAAAGCTAGACGCATAGCGTGCCGTTTCAAAGCCGTTTGCAGTTTCCGTAACACACACAACCACGTCCCAAAAAAATTAAAAATAAGACAGGGGGTAGATTTTACGAAAGTGATTAAATTTTTCCATGTAATCCATTTTTTCCTTTCTTTTTTAGTTTATGTAAGTGAAAACGTTACCGATTTTTGCTTCCAGGGGTTTAAGCCCCTTTTACATAACAGTCCGCCCCCTTTCCCGGGCTCGCTTTAACTAGTAATTTTTGAGGGACAGAAATATCCCATATTTGATTTTTTTAGCTTCAGTTTGAAGAGGACGTTAAAGGCAGATTAGCAATTTAGATATAAATGTTTTATACCGAAATTAATTCCCCAATTTTCAACCAGTTAATTCCCATTTTTCACCCAATTAATTCCAGAATTTCCCCCTGATTAATTACCATTTTCCACCCAATTAATTCCAGAATTTCCCCTGATTAATTCCCATTTATCACTCAATTAATTCCAGAATTTCCCCTGATTAATTCCCATTTCCACCCAATTAATTTCAGAATTTCCCCTGATTAATTCCCATTTTCCACCCAATTAATTTCAGAACTTCCCCTGATTAATTCCCATTTTCCACCCAATTAATTCCAGAATTTTCCAGACTGATTCCCAATTTCCACCCAATTAATTCCCAATTTTTGACCCAATTAATTCCCAATTTTTGACCCAATTAATTCCAGAATTTCCCAGATTAATTCCCAATTTCCACCCAATTAATTCCCAATTTCCACCCAATTAATTCCCATTTTCCACCTAATTAATTCCAGAATTTCCCCTGATTAATTCCCATTTTCCACCCAATTAATTCCAAAATTTCCCTGATTAATTCCCAATTTCTACCCAATTAATTTAGATTCAACAATGGCACCTTAAATGAAGCATTAAAATTAAGGTCGGTTTTTTTACAAATATGAAATTTTACTAAACTGCATTTAAAGCTTTAAGGCTACAACTTGGATAAATAAAACGAAGGAAAAATAAAAGGAACAAACAGGAGAGAAGAAAAAAACGGAAATAAATTTAAATTAAATGAATAAGCAACGTGAATGGAATACGTAATATTTCTACATTTCTTTTTTATACTTCGTTGTTTTCAGGATTCAAGTACTGGGACAAAGATAATAATAGTACTTAAAGGTCAAATATATAGGTCAACAATAAAAACGGTAGATAACTAGAAAATATATAGAAATTCTATATTATAAGTACTGATTTATATTTAGGATTAAACCTACTAGATTTAGGAGGATAATACCATCCTCAAAGTTTGTATAATAATACTGCAAAATTATAAAAATAAAAATTCGAGTTATAATTGAAGATAAACTACATAAACACGAAAGTCTAAAAATCCCAAATCATCCCAGGCATATAGGTGGAAAACCCCTGTATTATAGTAGAATCATACTACATACACCCTTCCCGAATAAGTTTTACGTTCCCCCTATACAGAATTCTCAAACTGATACAAAATGAACATTCTAAAAATGGCGAACAATTTATCTTTTCGCTTACGGTACATTAGTTCGAGTTCAAGATTCGTCAAACTCTGCGAGAGCTGGGTCCATTGCCCCTAAAAGTGCCCCCCCCCTTGCGCCTAGACTAAGTTGACCTTTACAGAAATTGGCTACCACTATATATATACCACGTTTAGATTTTTGCTTTGAACAAAGCGAACTCCATTCTGAAGAAAAGTTTCTTTATCTAGACCTATTTTCTTTTGGGAGAGATTTTCAGTCGGTTTCCCACTGATTTTCATTGAAAAAATATAGAGACAATTTTAAGCCTTTGTCTTCCTTATTTTTTTTTAGTAAAGACATCACGTCACGTGTGCCTTGCTCTGTTTCACGAGACAAAGTTTAGGCCTAGGCCTATAGTAGAGTCTATCGACTTACAATCTTTCCACTCGCTTAAATAACTTTTATCGAATCAGAAAAAGAATATAGCCGAAGTTTAGACTTTTTATATATACAGTATAGAAGATGGCTATTGGTCATATGTGAACGGAGCTTTTATATTTTTAAAGGGATAATGTAGTAGTATATTATTAAGTTTTTAGTATAATATTTAAAATAAGCGTCTAAAATCACTAATTAATTTTTGCTGACCAATTTTAATTGAGCACTGGGTAGTTAAATAATGAATTAAGCTAACTAACAAATGACCAGTACCAAATTTAACTAAATAAATAAATATAATTTTTCATGCCATAGTACTATACTACAAGTGTAGGAGAAAATTCCAGGACTTCCAGACTATGGTCACATAAATCTAGTTCTTCCTTAGAAAATTACGTTTAAAACTATTTTCCATCGCAACCAATAAGGTTTTAGAAACTCCCTAAAACTTATATATACATTAATTCCACTCGCTAAGGTCCTAATCCAACCCATAATACCTCGCGGGAGTTTGTTGGAAGTGGTACGAAGGTTTAGGGGGAGATAGAAGGGTGTTTGAAATATCTCGAAACTTAATTCGATTTCAAAAATACTTTAAAAAACATTTAGAAAGGAGAAGAAGCTTATTGTCCGAGTCCGAAAACATCTCTAAAACCCAAACAGCGTCTAAGTAAGTATCAATTACAACCTTGAAATGAATGCTTCTCAAAACTAATCCGACTTATAAATTATATCATATCAAGACTGAAACTAAACTATACATTGTCTTTAAGCTCCCAACAAACGTAAAATCGCTCCCATTAAAGTATTAGGGATAGCGGCGGCGGTGCTGGTGTTGGTAAACAAGGGTTTTACCACTTGGACCAAGAATCACCTTTAACTTGATAGCGCAGAAATATATCTAGGGTATAATTAAACAACGCTACCAAGTTAACAATGTAATACTGTTGATAAACCCCATATTTATCAACGTAACTTCATAGCAAAGGAAATAGAGCCCTAGCAGTAAAGAAAACTGAAAATTTTCTAGACTTAAAACTGAAAAATTCTTACAATACAAAACTGGTCAGAAAACACGTTTTCTAATGTTAGTTTATGGTTTACGAAAATAAAAGCATTTTAAGTGTTTTAGACTATTATGAATTACCCACAATTCCATGCTGAATATTAAAACAATTATAACTATTTTATATGATTACCTATAATGATGAATACATACAGCTAATTGCTACTTTTAAACATTATTGTTATTATTGAAATAATTCATGGATTGATTGAAACGTATAGTATTAGTTTAAAAACCCTATTCCGGTTTAATTTCAAGTTGAGAGTTTACTACTAATAAAGGCCGGGGGTAATGTAGTTTAACTGGTATGGGATTAGGTACTGACTTTGGTATGAATTCCGAATTGAAAACGTACTTCGGAGTCGATTATATTTTTAAAATAACTTTTCCCGATTTAGCTTTAAGCCTAATGCCTAGACATTAAAATCGCCATTAGGCCTAAGGATAAGCCTTGGCTATAGTTATTATCATACTAAATTTGAGAATATAATGCATTACTTTTGAAGACTTTAAAATGTCTTTGAAAAAGTTATTAAGTTGGTTTACGTAATGAGATTTAGGTTTAAAAGGAAAATGGACACTTACCACTTTTTGGAGAAAGTCGATTTCGGGTTTTAGAGACGGTCAGATAAATTCATGAGATAATTTTTTTACGTTGGCTTTGGTTTATACATCTGGAAAAGATGAAAACAATTTTGGTTTTTTTTAGTAAAATAAATATAGAAAAATTGTCACATGTATTACATTAATTTCAAAATTATTTTTAAATTAACTTTTTCACATTATCCCTGAGCGTCTACTCTAAAGTAATTAATTAATTTTCTCTGACCAATTTTAATTACGCACTATCATGAAATTAGCAATTATTAAATTCCCTGACTTTTAATATTACCAATTCTAAAATTCCCTGAAACTTTACATGAACCATTTTAAAAATCCCTGATTTTTCTAAGTACTATAAAAACACTTTAAAAAAACACCCATAATATTTCAAGCATACATTTCACATTCCCTTTAATATATAAAATTAAACCACATGAGTCAACGGGGGAATTAATCTTAATAATAGTAACGTATTTAATTTAATTGCACGCTTGATGGGATACGTAAAAGAAGCTTGGTATCCAATCAAATTAAACCAATACACTGAAAGCTATGCCTAAGGCTGTATTTAGTTACCACCAGTTCCTTTGCCCGCATTGGTTCCAATTACTTGGATGGATATCCGAACGTTTCGTAACTAAGGCTAAAATTTAGAGTACATACAGGGTATAGCTTCAATAGCTTTGCGAATATTTATTTTGGGATTTTACCGTGGGTGAACCAGCTAGACTACGAAGCTAATTCAATAAAGGCCCAGCGGAAAAAGACTGAATACAAATTTATCATACATATATAAAAGGGGATTCGATATTGGGGCATAAAATAAATTATCTAACGGGGTTACAGACCCCAATCCCAATTTGGGGTCCCTTTCTTTGGAAAATTGTATTTAATTTAAAAATTAATTTCAAAGGAAATTCAATGAAAAAACGTTTAAATGGGGTTTAAATTTAGCTATACGGTCTTTAATTCCAGGAAAATTCTACGTGGAGATAATAAATGGATTTCACTAATTTTTACCATGAATTTGGGGTTGTAATTCGATCAGTAAATTGGGGTCAAATTAGGTCAAAATCGAGTAATCATAAACTGGAAAATCTTTTTTCTTTACGAAAATTAAACTAAGGTAATTTATATCATGGAATATTCCATGAAACAAACATATTTCAATGATAAATTAAACCATGAATTTGGTCTAAAATTATAGATTTAAAATTAAAAAATGTAACCTATTTCGTGGAAAACTCCATGAAAACACATATTTCATTTATAAATTAAACCATGAATTGTGTCTAAAATCATAGATTTAAAATTAAAAAAATTAGACCAAACAAAACCACAAAAACTATCATTTTATAAAAACTAACTTATTTCGTGGAAAATTCCATGAAAACCCATATTTCACTGATAAATGAAATCCACAATACTTATTTTGAAACCCGATCTTTAAAACGCTCCAAATTTTACCAAAATCGGATCATAAATAAGCAAGTTACGTAACATTTTAAAAAACAACAAATACAGAACTATTTATTTCCTAGAAAATTCCTTTCAATTCTTTACTTCCGAGGAAATAATTTTTTTCAATATAAACTGACAGAGTGAAACATTTATTTTATAAAAACGTTCTGTCATAATACGTTGCAAAAAAAAACCAAAACAATAGCCTTATATTAAAGATGGGTTCAAAGCTGACCTAAAGCCTTGGCCTAAAAAAATAAAATCCTGGCATAGGAAGAAATACTAGAGTTTGAAAATATATAAAAAGAAAATAAAAACATTCTCACGAAAAAATAAATGTCTGAAAGCGGAATGAAAAACCTCAATTGTGTCTGTTTCTATTCCGTCCCGGAACCCAAAGTGGCCGGCAACAAAAAAGAATAAACTATATGCCGCCGCCGCGAAAACATAAGTCTCTTTTTCTGCTATTTCGTGAAAAAGATCAAGAAACAGAGAGGTCGGACATTGATATTAGTATTATGGAAGACCCGGATTAATCTGTCTATCTGATAATAACGCTCCCAAGCTTCTATCTAACAAATAGTTATAGATAGTGTTGCCAGTGCAATTCAAAGGCTATCTACAACAGAATTCCGTTCGATTCAGTTTCAAACCCTAGAGATGCTCTAATAGCAAATTACTGGCAACCCTGAAAAGCGCATGCGCAGTTAAACTTAACCAATTTCTCTAGCCCCTTTTAAGACAACACTATATATATAAGCATAAGTTTATAAGATATGTTGGCAATCCATAAGTTTGTAAATTCTGGTAACTTAGAAACTGGAGCTTGTCATTTTGAAGTGAGTGAGGTCCAAGGTAGGTCATAGATTCGAGGTAAAGCGACGTACGCCTGGTGCATGAGGCGCTGCTGTCAAAGGCCTAATTAGTAATGCAGACTAAATAGGAGAGCTAGATGGAACTTAAGTCCTGATACAAAATTAATTAACCACCACCGAGTGTAGTAAGTACTTCAATTGACTCGCTTCCGTCGTTCTCCTTCTCGAACTAGTTATCTCGAGCTGGAAGTGTCATACTTATGGAAGGAACATATCACTTATAATTTGAATCAAGTTTCCAACCCCTCGTTTGGAGTTACCACTAAAAGAAGTAGTCCCAGGCCAGGATAATCTATAATCTAAACAACGAGAGAGCAAGCTAAAGCAAAAAGGGGGTAGGGGAAAGGTGGAGGGATATGTAGTGTATAGTATACAATGGGCACTGGCTATATTGTATCGTCCCTCACAAGCAGAGAGAGGCAAACCGTTTACGCCTAACCGAGTTTCAGACCTATTACTCATCGCCGCCAGGACCCAAAGCTAGGGCCCCCATTCCATTCTGGTTGGTACTGGGTCCTGGATTGTACATACCTTACAAAGTTACAACCCCCCAAAAAAAGTGAGCAGGAGCCCTCCGTGTACACGAGTACAACGGGACTTACACGCTCTTAACGCTCTGAGGATTTTTGGCAGGGACAAGGGGCTCAAACATTTTAACGGTTTGAAAATTTGCTGACTGGTCTGCAAGGGTCTTTCTCCCTCTCCCTGGGCCTGGCTAGAGTTATCTTCAATAACACCCTATTGTCGGTAGGTATTGTAAAGCACCCATATAAGCTCTTCCTATCAATAGAACTAAAATAGTTCAGATCAGGAATGCATACATCTAATGGGAATCATTGTGTCCCCAAATTATATCTCCCATGTTAATTTCTATGAATTCGGGTTTTGTGCGTGGGTATACCGGGCTTGAGAACTTATTACAGGTCATGCCTATTAATAATTGTGATGGCATCTTTCTAACTGCGTTTCAAGGTGCGTGCGCAGCTTGATAGGTTATATTATTCGCTTGGTTAAAATTCGTCATGCATATAAATGGCTGGCTACGCAATTATTCCTAGCAGCTGTATGAATTCCCGTTCAAATATAATATAATAACAAAATATTTTAGTAATTTCGAAGATAAAATGAAAAATTCCGTATTTTTAGGCGAAATTCCACCAAAATAAATTTGACATAGTAGGCCAAAAATAGACGTTTTGACTAACGCACTTTTTGAACACGGTTTTCTTTTCTATCATGGATTTTATAAAATATTCTGAAAACTACCAGAATATTAGGAAGGAAATCACTTTTTTTGTGACGAAATTAGCATAGATTATGCATTAATCTGAGATGATACTAAACATAATTACACCGTAAATATTCCTGGATAAAATTAAATATATTCCCTACATCTAGAATCAACCTTTAACTAAAGCTAAAGGTTTTAACACGTAATTCGCTTGGAAAGCATTATTTTTTCAAGTTAAACGCGTACTACAATGAAAGGCGGGAATCAAGCTTAATATAACCTAACCCAATTATGCCTGAACTTAGCATCGAGCCCTAGTTCAATTCAAACTTCGGTATAAGTAAAAGCAAAAGGAAAAAAACCGTTAAGAAAAAGAGAAAACAGACTTAAAAGATTCGGGGTTTTTCTTTTTTCGTCTCACTGGCAATTTCCTACTTGCATTTTTTTTTCTTGCTGGGAATTTGGACGATATCTAAAAGGTTCTTCCTAAAGCTCCCCATTAAATACCTGACAATGCGAACAGGGACTTAAACGGGGTCTCCCCGCCTTTGATAGTGCTGTCAAGCGACATCTATTATCAGTGTAAATTGCCTGGATAAGTAGAAGAAGCGGCAAATGTTGCAGTGTTGATGCCTAATGAGGGGATCCTACAAAGGCGCTGGACAGTTGTTATCAAATTTGAAAGATACCGATTTTTATGTTAATTATAGTAAAAGATTTCCCGTTCCGTTCGCGAAGTATCCGATCCCTTTATGGGTGTTAATGCGTTCTAATGCTTTCTTGTTCAAACTAGGCCTAACTCGATCTCTCCAACAACTTTGGCCAGGGAAAAGAAAACTTTGGGATGCTTAAGGATATGTCTAATCCGATTTAGTACACGCTTAGCCCCCCCTCCCCCAAACAAATTACTGAAAAAAAGGATGACCTAAGATGCTAAGACGAGTTTTAGGGTTCAAAACCCCTTTAAATTAATTTTAATTAGATAATTTTTAGATATTTATCAAAGATACGAACCTAAGCCTTGGCTTCTCCACTCGTCGGTAAACAATATTTAACTTATTCATTTTAAACTTTGTTTAAACTAATTTTAATGACTTATTTATAAGTAATTTCGTCTTTAATTACCTTTGGGATTAGTTAATTACCTTTTGAAAGTAATTTACGCCAATAAAATACGTAACTAAACTGAAAAACTACCTAGAGAAAGTTGCAACATTCCAAAAACGAAAAATAAAATTAATTCATATTTGAGCAGACGACACTAACGGAATGAAAAACCGTGCCGTGCTGGAAAGAAGCAAACCATCCCTGGAAATAGGCTATATATTTTAATTAAAGCTAATATGGTTCAGCAAAGGGGATATTTACGTTGCGGGTGAAATTATTATTTTAAATAAATATTATTGGTAAAGTTTGGCGGCTTTAGCTTTAATAATTTCCAATTTTGTCGCGGTTCAGAGGTTTATATAGAGTAGTTTCTGTGACTGATTGTAATTGGCTGGAGCTGCTACGTAACTTCGATTTATCGAACCATTATGGAACGGGGCGCTAAATCTTAAATAAGCCGATGGAGCGAGAGAAAGGCAAGCGCTATTAAGCCTTGCCAATTAAGAGGAATTTGGTGACTCCATCGAGCTATTAAGCCACGCCCACCTAATTATTCTTAATAAATTATATCTCCGTGGTAAACGGGACAGGACCGGGGGAGTCTCATTTCAGTCAATTATCGCGCCTTTATCTAACCAAGGCTTAAAGATTAATCAAATTTTATAAATGCCACCTACATCTTTAAAGGGGAACGAATCATTTACATTTTTAATGATTTAATTTTCGATTCAAAGTGATTCAGGCTATAGTTTAGAAGCGCCTTGTAAGTTGTAAGTTAAGAGATAGACCATTTTACAAAGCACGAGGTCTATTTCATGACCTTTGACCCGCTTTGACCTAAAAAATTAGATTTTTAAATTATAGTTGAAATTACTCTAAATTATTATTATCCTTAGCCTTTTAAATACTATATAAAAATTCTATTTCATAACTTTTGACCTATCTGACCTTGAAATTAGCTTATAATTTATATATAAAATTTCGCCTATTTTGTCTGAAGTTTCAATTTTAAACTGAAATGATTCTAAATTATAATATTATCCAAACATTTTAAATTAAACTAAATTTAATAACCTTTGACCCTGCTTGACCCTTACATTAACCGTTAATCAAATTAAAGTCCTTCGAAATTGAAATAATCCAATAGGAATGTACATTTAATAAATATTTTCGAGCCGATTTATCCGGTACAATTTATGAAAACTGACTCGAATCTAATCATATAATTAATTTAATTAAGTTTAGTGCAGTTTCGAGTCGTTAATAATAAACCAAAATTCTTGGAAAATCTTTAAAAGACTTTTAAGCCAAATTTAAAGTAACTGGACGAGACTTTGAAGTTAAGTTCAATCAAGAAATACTATATATAAGGAGACAATGGAATATTTAATTTAATTACAGTTTAATTTAATTTAGAAGCTAGACGGGGATGTTTGAAATATTTCTGCAGATAAAATTGGGTCGTCTTTCCCTGCAAACTTTTCGATATTTAAGCCTTTTCTAATCATAAGGTTTACAAAAAGCTATTTCCTTCGTAGATATCGGATTCAACGGAATAATAAATTATCTTCGAATAGTTTGAATAATTAATAATTAATGTGATAAACACAATATTTTTGTTCATTCTTTAATAATAAACCACGCAAACTTTCTTGAACTATAGTATTTTAGTAGCTTGGAAATCGTTTTATGAAATTATAAGGAATAATTCCATGATATTTTATGAAATTCCACGGAGTTTCCGTGACTTAATTTGTATACGGTTGTAAATGTAAAGAGGTCAAAAATTGACCAATAGAAAATGTTGGTTTTATTTTTGTGGTATTATGATTAATTCCGTGACTTTTCCAGGAAAGGAAACTTCACTTCCCACTCAAACTTAATTTATTTTAAAAATCGTGAAATTGAATATCTTCTTCATTTTGGAAAATTCCATGAGTTTCCATGAAATATTTTTCATTACTTATACTATAGTGTAAAAGAAACTTAATGACCCAAAGTGAACTAATAAAAATCATAACAGGGTCTTCTCTCTTCGACATGGTAGAAAATTCCAAGAAAAAAATTCCATGACTTAAAGGAATCTTATTGTCAGTATTGAACCAATAAAATTCGTAATGAAAATTCCTATAAACCCCTTATAAACAGAAAACAACAAGAAAAAAATATACCAGAAGTATTTTCAATTTATCGTAAGACGAAACAAATGATTGTAAAATGATCCAGTGGCGAAAAACAAGCCCTACTCTAATGGACGGGAAAAGGAAGTTAAGAAAACAACACCTTTTTAAAGCAAAAACCGCGTATCTACCCCATTGATAACAACCCAGAGATACGTGATATTGATTATAAAACAAATGTTGATATTCCGAATTTTATCCCCATTTTTTTTTTTACTTTGACTTGGCGCGGGAATAGCCCAACTCCTGTTTTTTGGCGGGAAAAGGGCCCAGGGACATTGATGGTTGGTTGCTTCGCTGAATGGGTACCACCATAAGTTAATAATATTACAAAGTTAATAAGAAACCCGTTGCATTATAGAGAAATTAATTCCAGAAGATAATAGGGGCTTTCCATGGCGCCAACCAGGAAGTATCACCGCTAGAGGCAGCTCCGTTCCGCGTTTAGTGAACTGGGGTGAACTCCGTCTGCCAGGAAACTAACCTAAGAGGGGGAAAGGGGCAACACGTTGCGTTGTTACTTATATGGGGAAGTATTTTACTTATGAAGTGGTATTATAGTAGAGACGGAATGGAAAGTGACGCGTATCAAAGAACCAAGAAGAATCGATGAGCGAGAAAGGACTAAAGAAGTAGAAGAAGCTGGAGCCTAATGATCCGAAACGCTGAGAGAGAAGCGACTATATGATCTAACACGCCCGTGACACTCAACGTTATCTTACCATAGACTCTAATACAGTCAAAGACGGGTACTTGCCATTACTGATCCATCCATCCCCTCTCCTCAAACCAGAATTCCCAAGGAAAAGAATATTATAAAGAGGAATGGACATGAACTAACCATAGCTACAAACTAAAGTAAATCACCTAGAAGTTATCAATTTAACCTACTGCAATATGCCTCGGAGCTCGCATGTTAATTTTTAATTTAAAACATATCAACTGTTTATTCTATAATCACGTGATATTTTGCGAAAGGAAATTAAAAATTTAACAAATATTATTATATTTAACAAATCAAGTGATATAAATTCCTCGTGCGAAAATTTAAAAATGAAAAGCCAAGGCTTAACGAATGCTGATGTATTCCCAAAACACGTGGCATAAATTTCTCGTGAAACAATTCGCGCGAAAAACAAGGCACGTGGCATGAAATCCTCGTGAAATAATTCACGCGAAAATTAAAATTAAAAAAAGAAATTCAAACAAGCTTGCTTAACGAATATTGAATTGTATTCCAAGATATGGGCTTCTGAAAGAAATAAAAAACATAGGAAGCGTCGGGTACTAGTGGACTAAAAAAAAAAGAAAAAATCCGGGAAAAATATCTGTCGGAAAGAGGGTCCTACAGTATAGCGACGGGGACTTGGCCATCAAATCGAGTGGAGACGAATCTGTTCGTTTCAACACGAAGGACTCGCTCTCTCTCTCGCTCTCTGGCAGCCCCGTAACGCTTCCTCCCTCTCTCTTGGAAGAGTGTGACTCTTTCTCTCGGGCTATCACGTCCTTACCACCTATACCTCGTTACACCCTAAGAAAGGGCCACGTTTCTACCACTCCAAATAAGGAATTCATATCCATTCCAAGATTGAACCGAGCCCTTAATTCCAAGAGTCGTTTCCCAACGCTCTCTACTACTTTGGCAATGAGCAAATATTACCAGGGATGGACTCCCCCTACCGTACCGCGCTCCTTTTTTCTTTTTTTTTTTTTATTCACTGACGTATATTATTATATTTTTCATAACGATCTGATACTATGAGATAATACCGTGGTATGCGTATATGGAAGCCCTGATTTAAAATGGTTACTATACACGCTTTGAACGTAGTATCATTTCGACATAAAAAATTTAGAAAGAATGAATGAATGAATGAATAAAAAAAAAGCTTGCATGTATGGGGTTTAAGTTGAAAATCAGCTGATGTATAATTTTTCTACAGCGCAACCTGAAGTCCCGATTTGATTTTTTTTTATTTTTTATTTTTGATGTCAGCAAAAATATTTTTAACAGAACATTCTCGGGTATCTGATATCTGGTTGGCAGCACTGTATTTTCAAAAGAGTTAGTCAAAATAATGTCACGTGATATATTTGTATGGAATAAATATCCTAAGCATAATAAATAAAATAAATAAAAATAAATAAATAGTTTTTTTCTAACAAAATAATTTTCACGCGCTCTTTTTCTTAATAAAATAAACTTCACGCGCTCTTTTTCTCAATAAAATAATTTTCACGCGCTCATTTCCTTAATAAAATAAATTTCACGCGCTCGTTTCCTTAATAAAATAAATTTCACGCGCTCTTTTCCTCAATAAAATAAATTCCACGCGCTCGTTTTTCTCAATAAAATAAATTCCACGCGCTCTTTTTCTCAATAAAAGAAAACAAATTATTCACGGGCTAATATTTAATAAATAGAATAAATATTATCTTTCACATAAAAAATATGCTATCCCGGGGACCTAAATATAGCCTTTGAGTTCAACACTAGCCCAAGCCCTTCGTCCCTGACGTAATAAGACACCTCGAAATAAACAGAGTGTAACACTATAACCTAACCAAGAAACAAATACAAGAAAGAGATACACACTTCGATAGAGAAACCGTATGAGGATGCGGGGGCGAAAAATCTTTCGATACGGTCTTCCTGCAGAATTCTAACCCGGAGATATAGATAACACGCGGGAAAACAAGACATTCTTACAACGTAAGGAAATATCCCAAGGAAGAAACCTTAACCGGTAGAGTTATTCAATGATGAATTGACTCCGAGTACGAAGGTAGAACGCAGCCTAAAAGGCGCAGCAAGCCAAGCCTTTGGCTTCAATATAATCTCCAATCTATAATATGAAATGTGTTGGGGCCTGATGCATGCCTTACCATCATACCATACCGTGTTTCGTTTACAATGCGCTTTCGCTTCGAGGGAGAGAGAGAAGATCCCAGCTGCTACACTTTTCTTAATCTGCTATAGCCAAGATCGGCCTTATTGCGAGATGCTTCTTAGGTAAGAACGATTTTTCATTCAAGGGGGATGGGGGTGGGGAAAGCCCCCTCAACCGATCTAATCCGCCTTTGAGAACCGAACCTCCATTATCAGTGATGAGCAATCGATGAATTTCAACCCTTTTTTTTTACTATTTTCTTTTTACTAGTTTTTTTCTTGGGACAAACATTAATACAAGGATTTTGCGTTTAACTACATACTTAAATTATCATTTATCCAGGCCTACAACGGTTTTTCTTATTTTAAGTTAAGTTGGATTTAATTGAAGGGGTAATTTATTTTGATTGTGTTAGAAAGTAATTTTAAATTGCGATTATTTTTTCGTTATAATTATGGTTGGTAATTAAAATCAGTTAAAGTGTAATTATTGGACTGGAGTACATGCAGTGAGTGGAATGGTGGTGTTCTATGGGAAATCATCAATTTTGAGTCAAAAATGTAACATGACCAGTCAATTTTTAACACAAGTTATGATTAGACATTGGAGAAGTGTTTTAGGGATTACCAACATAGCTTTACCAACATTGGTATAAAACCACCATTTAAAAACTGACAGACGACAAAAGTAAAAACTATAAACCGTAAGAAAGAAAAAAACTGAAACCTAAAACGAGCTAAGCCTTTTTTTCTCTTGAATTTTCTCCGTCAACCGTATTCTGGTATTTTCCTTAAAGATAAAATGATGTAAAAATCATTTAAGGATAGAAGATATTTGCATAATGGATAGCTTAGCGCTTTCGTGCAAAAAGAAACCCCCAAAGGTTTTTTTATTCCGCTTTACCCCAAAGCCTTGTGGGTAAAATATACCCGTAACCCTTTTTTCTCGTTACGTAGCTTTTCGACTTTCAAGTAGTTTTTTTTTTTATTTTTTGGGTTGTCCGAATAAGTTTAAGCTGCAAAAAACAACTTTTAAAAAGTGCTTTTAAATTATTTAGTTTTTTCTCTCTAAGGGTATTTAAAATTTATTTATATATTATAAATTAAAAAGAACCATTTCCTAATTTGTAGAATTTAAAATTATTGAATACACCGGAGTGCGGCAGTGTAAACATTTCTACAGGGGCCATAGGTTTAACATGGAGTGGAAAACCCCTTTAATGTTGGCTTTCAATAAAAATTTAAAATAAATATAAAAATTATTTTTTAAAAAAGGAATGCATACAGTTAATTGGAATTATTGCGTATCCACCATTTTCACTCAACGTTGCGGTAAGAGTTATGGACTAATAATTACCACGCAAATAACTTAACCTAATTTCTAAAAATATTCAGACAATATTTCTCCAATTTTAAAAATTCTCAAAAATGGACACTGTGCTAAGGCTTAACTTAAAAATAGTTGTATTTCATTATCCCTTTAAACGAACGTGATTGGTCCTAACGAAAAGGATTCCCTTTAGAACGTGAATCATCAGCATTTAAAGTTCTATACTTTATACACTTTGAGCGGCTTAGTCTTCCAAAGAAATAAAGCTACCCAAATGTTGATAACGGTTACCAGCTGCCTTTTACAATATGGTCAAATCAAACCCCTCAAACACTATAATACCAGCTTGCCTTAAGCGTCGTAGCAGAGAGAGAGAGGGAGAGAGAAAGTTTAATTGGGGTTTTATCCTGGCCACCCCAAAGGCCCTCGGGCCCCCTTTAGGATATAAACCTTTCCCCAGTCAATGATACCCAAAGTAAATCACGGAATTGAATGCCCCCGAGAAATATTCCAATTGTATATTTAACGGTTTAGAAACCCCCCTTTAAAATATTCCCCGATTGCTGTGTTAGCCAGTGAGTGTTGGGGTTTAAGAGACCCCCTCCTTTCAAAATCCAATACTATTTGGTCCTTCTGTAATATAACCCTCATTCATTTGGGTCCTTCGCCACACTAGTTGAAATCGACTAAACCAAATAGTTCCTTTAAATACACGTAATGAAACGTATATTAAATTGAAGTTATCAAATACTATTCTTTATGTAAATTTTTTTGTTTTAATCAAATTCTAATATCATTATTATTAGTTTTTTGAGAGGTGAGTGGTGGTTTTTCACCCAAAATATAGTAGGTTTCCTCCCAAAAATATAGTAGGTTTCCTCCCAAAAATATAGTAGGTTTCCTCCCAAAAATATAGTAGGCTTCCTCCCAAAAATATAGTAGGCTTCCTCCCAAAAATATAGTAGGTTTCCTCCCAAAAATATAGTAGGTTTCCTCCCAAAAATATAGTAGGTTTCCTCCCAAAAATATAGTAGGTTTCCTCCCAAAAATATAGTAGGTTTCCTCCCAAAAATATAGTAGGTTTCCTCCCAAAAATATAGTAGGTTTCCTCCCAAAATATAGTAGGTTTCCTCCCAAAAATATAGTAGGTTTCCTCCCAAAAATATAGTAGGTTTCCTCCCAAAAATATAGTAAGTTTTCCTCCCAAAAATATAGTAAGTTTCCCCCCAAAATGTGGTAGGTGTCCCCCCAAAATATAGTAGGTGTCCCCCCAAAATATAGTAGGTGTCCCCCCAAAATATAGTAGGTTTCCCACCAAAATATAGTAGGTTTCACACCAAAATATAGTAGGTTTCCCACCAAAATATAGTGGTTTTCCCTCTCAAAAATATAGTATCTACGTTTTACACTAACAAAACATTACCATTACATCGAATCAGTTCATGGATTGGGTAACTGAGAGCTTCACGTTTATTTAATTTTGTCTAGGCAAGTTCCGCGAAATATTTGATTCACTCTGAGAGTTGGAAAAGTGTTGTGTGTTTTGATGAGTGCAGAATGCGATCATAGTTTTAATTGCAATAAATCCATCGAGACTAAAATCACTCCATCATGCACTCTTGTATCTCGCGAAAGAGGCGCGAAATCTAGGACCATAGTACCTAGGTCACGTGCAGTCTTGAAACAGAAGCGCTAGGCCTAGTTTAAAATTAAGTCCCATCAATCTTAGAAATCGCGTGCGAGCGAGCGTGTTTAATATACGTCATATCACAGGGACAGACGGACATTTAGACAGAAAGACAAACCCCTCCTTTAAATCTAAAGTCATAATTCAGAGTCTGAATTATTATTAATGAAAGATAAAGATTTGATTTTTGGAATTCTCCGCACGAGAAAAGACAGACGGGGTTAAAAGGTCAAATTGGTGAGAAGAGTTTAAGGTACCTTTTACGTTTAAAGAATCGTTATTGAATTTATTTATTAATTAATTAATTAAACCGCATTAATGATAAACGACAATTCAATTTTAAGATTATTTAAATACTAAATAATTATATTACGAATTAACATATTTTTTTTATATCACAAACGCGTTCAGTCTGTATGTATTCCAGACTTAAGTCATTAAAATTAAGACATATTCTCTAATTTTAAATCATTAAAAATTAATACCTTATTTTAGGAATGTCTAGAGAAGGTTCAGAGATTCAAACAAAGTTTGTCTGCGCCTGCAGCGAGTTTTAGGCTTATCAGGGTTCGTACCAGATTTTCCAATGAAAAATCCATGCCTTAGCATTCACAATTTAACTCTTGAATGCAAAGCAAGTTGTAAATTTCTATGCGCATGTCCGGTACAACAGTAGTACTCGGTCCCTCTTTTGAATTAGGTCTTCTCAGTGCCTGATTTAGATAAATTTGCTCTGACAGATACGAACCATGACAAGGGAGGGGTGTGCCTTTAAAATCGGGGTCTAGTCCGTCGGGTTTAAAATCGCCGAAGATATTTACTCGGAGAAAACTTTGAATGTTCAATATTAATCAGTTCTGGAAAAGTTGATTAAGCGAACCTAGATGTGCCTAACTTCCTCGCCCCCGTTTAGACCCCCTCCCCACTCTTTTCATTTCCCAAGCCCCCAATATATACATAAGTACAAGAGGCATCAACCCCCCCCCGGTACGTTCCCTTGACATTCAGAGATAAAGGGAGCTAGGAGGAGGTCCATGGTTGGTACAATCCTTACTCGTTAAGCCTTGGCCTGCACACCACCATCCATTACCGTCTTGCGTCCCCCCCCCCATTTTAAGGAAGTCTTGGTGGAATACAATTAAATTTGTAATGTTGCTTTACCTCCCTCGATATTATAGGCTAATTTACGTATTCCTGACCGACTTTTAATCTGGGAGAGAGAGAGAGAGAGAGAGAGAGAGAGAGAGAGGGAGAGGGAGAGGGAGAGGGAGAGAGAGGGTGAGAGAGAGGGGGGAGAGAGAGAGGGAGAGACAGAGGGACAGGGAGAGAGAGGGAGAGAGAGAGAAATTTAAAGGTTTTCTCGTAATTTACATTATTGTGGGGTAAATATTTAATTCACCTTCGTGAACTTTCTGTTAATAGAGTATCTATTTAGCTGGATAAAGTTTACACCGTATCTTGTTAATTATAAGATAGACTAAGGTTAATATGTCTGTGTTTCTGTTGGTATCAACGAAACTAAATGTTGCAGACCCCCCTGTTCTGTTCTGGTGACCATTTACACTCAATTTGACCGAAATAACACCCTGTATGTTTTTTGAAATCTAGTTTATTTCCATAAGAGTTGGGACATCTCTCTCTCTCTGCGCTGTCGAATATCGACCAAAAGTAATTCGGTAGCCGGGTCCTTTAGCACGTTCCTTATCTTTATTTGATTAATTAGAAAAATTGCGGCGGCTAAAGATACTTGCAATTATTGCAGCTAGAACTTAATTTGCAAGTGGCAATCGCCGGGGAAGTAAGTTTGGACTCCGTTTGGTGGTCGTGATCCAGTGTTGATCTTATATCTTAATTTAAATTAAACTAAACTAAACTAAGAAAACCGAGGCGACTTCAAACAACAGGACTTATTTATATATTTATTGAAAGCGGTAATACAGTGAAGGGTTATTTTGTTCAAAGTCAAACCAAACCTGAACATAAGCTAAGCCAAACTAAACCTGAACATAAGAAAACGTGCCCTTTTATTCATTTCAAACTTATTAGACACACCCTGTATATGAACAGATAATATTTTATTTTAAGTGATATTGTTAAGTACTTGAAAACAGCGAAAATAGAAAAGAAAGTTCTTAAAAACGAACAAATTTATCTCATAATTAAGACATTTATTTACTTTAGAACAATATAGTGTTATTTATTCTTAAAGTAATGGCATCAATTTCAGTATAACTGCATTAGAGTCTACGTGGAAATAATGTAAGTTGCCATCACATCATGGTTCATTTATTATACGTGTTTTGTTATATCAACCTTACCGGGGGGGAGAGAACTAGTCTTTTTATAGATGAAAGAAAAAAAATCAATATGCAACAGAAAAAGTATAGGTGCAGCTAAAAGGTCGAGGTTCCATAAATGAAGAGACCTTGTACGCGAGAAAACTTGCTATCTGATAGCGGAGCATTTGATTTTCGACTGAAAATTCGAACAATGAACCTCGGCCTTTAATATAATACCTATCGCAATTCCACCGAGAAATAACATAACGCGCAAGAAAATAATTTCGAGGTGTCTAACAGTTATCAATTTATACCAATAAACAAATTTCTCGGCCTTACTTAGACGTGAGTGACCAATAGCGAAGTATCCAACCCCATGTATGTACTATTTTTGTACGAATACATAGCAGCAAGTAGCTAGTGGGTTGCAGTGGAAGTAGTGGAGCCCTAGAGAGACAAAATAACACTAACATTTGGATGACTGCGGGCTGTTTACATTGACCGGGTAGGAAGTTTCTACCGTACACCTTTTTCGATCATTGGTGGCCCCAAGTGACCAACACCGACCGAACGACCATGCAGCGAAGGCAAAAAATGCTTAAAATAACAATAAAATTGGACTATGGGTATCTATAGTTTTAGGGGTTTCCTATTGGTCAGCCGGCGGCCGGTTACAGCGGGGGCCGAAGCCTAATATTATTGTTTTCATAATTCATTTGTTTATATTTCGGATAGGGGTAATTTTAATTTTAATTCAACATTCACTATTTTGGACAAACTTTGTAATGTTATAACTCTGATAATTTAAATGATATGAAAAAATCCCCTGAGGTTATAATAGCCCAAAATGTCCTCTATCTAATGATACTAAATACTTCAGCCTAAATGAAACATGGCTTGAGAAAATTAAATTTTTTGAAAAATAAACAAAAATAAATTTTCAATCCAACGCTGATGACTCAAGAACATTCTAATATTCTTAAAGAAATGGTTAAATCATTTACCACACTCTAAGTTGTCCTGTATTCAAAACTATAAATAAATTACATTCTTTCAAACATACAATTACCGCGACCTTTCATTTAAATGACCATGGATTTGACCACTATAGCAAATCCGTTACAACATTTAAAACTCGCTTACCCATACCATACAGTCAGCAAACCACACGATATTCCGTGATTGCCCATACAAAGGGGACCCTCCCTCGGTTAAGAACTCTTCATTAATATTTCACCTTCTTCATTAATAATTAAAAACCCGAAAAACCTTTACAGTCCCCATAAAAAAAACCCCACAAAACCCGCCTTGAAAATTAAGCGATCCCAAGAGTCTAATATCCATCCACACACCTCGAGACCAAACCATCATCATATCATCATAGGTTCTTACGAACTTTGACCTTCGTGAGGATGAGGTCGTTGGCTTATTTCTGACCAATGGGCAATCCATTTGGATAGAGAGTGGACCGACCAAGCCGATCAATTCCCGTCGCCATCAGGGGAATGGTTTAGAAATGCACCCCTATTTCTTTCGATATAGATGGATATCTCATTGACAAGGCCCCCTACCCCACGGTGACCGAGACCAGCTAGCGACCAGTCCGTGATACCGAATTAATTTGGGACCCAATCATTTCCCTCTTCCGGGGGACCCGATACCAACGAGCCAACTTGGAAAGTAGGGGGCAAGGGAAGAGGGGGTCTCACCCGTCATTCGATTCGCAGTTATCTATTGAGAAAAAGCTAGGACTCTATAGGAGAGACTGGTGCCAACCATCATGGATATTATATCCTATAGGGGACGGGAAAACTGAACTGAACTGTTTCTGGTAGAGAGGCGCATGCATTCAAGATTAAAATTTAAATAATAAGGGATTAAGGGTAAATAGGCCGTAGATCAGCTCGAGGAAATTAATTAATTAACGATTAGCGTTAACACTAATTAGGGTACATCAACGGGAACTTCAGCTGTGCTCATTCAGTCAACTCGCTGACATTAATAAAGATCATAGGTAGGTAAGGGATCTGTATTGTTTTCTGAGTGGTATATCAAGGTCACTTTCAATCAAGAATCACTCTGTTTAAAGGTAGGCACTCTTTGCTCGGAATGCAAGCAAAAAAAAATTATTATTTCTTCTTAATTTGCTAGTCCTTTTGAAGATACAAAGTCCATGTTACGGGTACTAAGTACTTGTAAAAGAACCGGGGAAAACTCAGCTTCTAATCGTGTTAAAAAGACATCACGCTGAGGGTAAACTGATCTACATACAGACCAGACATGATGGGGGGAGTGGCCGTACTCGGGGTCTATACCAGTCAGTCTGTCTACATTCTCCCCGGCCAACTGTAACATGGGCCATTTCCTTGCCAGCTAGCATGCAGTTGGTCAAACGTGTAAAACCACCAAGTCGAGGAGCTGGTCAAACCATACGAAACTAGATCGTATTACTTAGCTACTGTTCCCGCGAAATAGGGTAGGGGGAATTCAACATGGGCCCCCCTTGCAAGAAATTCTAGTAACGCAAAGTAAACGGGGACATTCGATATACTTGAACTATAACCGTGGTCAACAGCGTCCAAATTTCATCATAGCATCGTATTAACTTCATTCATTTCCGGTGGCGTCATAGGGAAGAAAAAAGCGTACCTATAGCTTAGTGGTATTGTACAATAAATCTGAGATGAACTTCTTTTATTTTTTGAATAAATATTTGTCTGCCTTGAGCCTTGACCATTGGAGAAACTTATTTTGCACCATGTGAAGAAATACTAGTGAATTTCATGGGTTCATTTCAAAACACGATATTTCATGACATGGATAGCCAATAATTAGGTAGGTTAATTTGAATCAGATTACAATCATTAATTTTTCAGAATTCAAAAGACAAGGCTTACCAGTCTTCCAATGTTTAGAATAGAAAGCACGGGAACTTTAAAATCCACCTTATTCCCTTTCGCCGGAAGTTAGGCTTAGCTCGAGATTCATGGGGGTGAGTAACGGGAAGAAATTAGTCTGTCGTCTGCTACAAAAGCCAAAAATATGTACTGTAGCGGACGACAGACCAATTTCTTCCCGTTACTCAACCCCATGAATCCCGAGCTAAGCCTAACTTCCGGCGAAAGGGAATAAGGTGGATTCAAACTAAAGCCTTAACAAATAATAATAAATTTACGAAACACGTGACATTTACGGCACGTGAACTTTAAATTTCAAATTAGGCTTAACGAATAATAATAATAAATTGACGAGACACGTGACTTTTTTTAAATCGCGCGAAATTTTAAAATTCAAAATAGGCTTAACGAATAATAACAAATTCACAAAGCACGTGGCATTGATAAAGCGCGCGAAATTTCTAACAAAATTCAAAACAAAGGCCTAAGGAATAAACATACGCTAATCTTTAATACAAATTGCTAAAATGAGGACATTAACGGGAAAGGGGGTTAGGTTGGGGACGTTAATCGCTGACCGATGGACGAGGGAAGACGAATAAGGCTTAGAATTTAGAGGTTCAGCGTAGCGTTAGGTCGTCTAAAATCAATTCGATTATGATAAACATATTTCAATGAATGTATACTGTATATATATGGCCTGTAACCATATACATTATCCAACACCGCAAAATGGTAATGCGGATATTTGGAAGCCTAGCTTACTAATGTAATGACTTTAGTCGATGCTGCTGGTGGTGCCGTGGTGGTCGAGGAGAGCGCCTTTTAATGCCCTCCCCTACAAAGTTTGCAAAACGGGGGGGGGGGCAAAGCTTGGAGAGAGGTTCGTCCCCCCCTCCCCTTTTCAAATTCCAATAATAATATTGATCAGAAACTTAGCCCCCCCCCTCCCTTCTGCCCCCTGTACACGAGTTCATACCAGGAGTTTCGTGGTACCCAAATTAAATTCGTTCAAATTCTTTAGAAACGTATTATCCAGGAATACATACAGGTACTTGGAATCAATGTGTAGTCATATCTCCCGTGTTAATTTGTACGAAATTTAATTGAAATGCAGGGAGTCCAGACAAAAATTTAAATTCTTTATAGGAATTTTTTACGGAATTATGGGATTTTATAGGAGAAATTATTTGTTTTGAAAAAAAAAATAAATAAATAAATTGGATTTTACTTTGAAAAGAGGAAAATATAACATATGAAAAATCCTGAGCAAGCCTTTGAAGTAATTTCGGTGTCTGCTCAAATATGATCTCGATCATAAAAGAGCTAACTAAATTTTGATAAATTTGATGCTAAACTATAAACGAAAACTTCCCAAACTAAGTCAAAAATATAGGTTATTATAGGACATACCTTTCATGAAATTATTGCATAATTAATATAGGACAGGTTCAAAAATATAGGATTTTATAGGAATTATAGGGTTCCCTAAAAATAGCTCTCAATACAATGAACATAGATGTTTAATGCGAACAGAGTCCCCGAGGTTAAAGAATTCCCGCCTAAAACTCTATTTTAAGTGAGAACAGGTAAAGGTGTGTTAGCTAAAGTTAACCAAGGGAAAAGTCGACCGAACGGATATGTTATAGGGGGTCTTCTAGTGTTACGACACATTTGGGGTCGATCATTCTACCGTATACTCTTAGGAATTTAAAGGTGTATGTGTAGCCTAGGTAAGGTAAGGTAAGGTTGTATTTGGCGCCAAAAAAAGAGCGGGAAAAGCGTCAAGGACGCTAAAGTAAATAAATGTAAGCGGCGGCGGAATGTTTAAAGGAGAATCAATGAACGGAGGAAATCGGTCGGAACCGAACAAATCGGCTCGCCAAGTAAAGCTTAAGACTTACAACAAAGGAAACGCAAGCCAGAATGTATACTAAGCCCTCTTCTGCCCCTATCTTATAAAAGGCGGGAAAAACTACCGGTAAAAGGCTTAGATTCCCCAGGCTTATTTTCAAGAGAAAGTGACACTATTTTCTTTTTTTTTTCATAATAAAATAGTTCAAAGGGTTGAAACATATTTTTCATTTAAAAAAAAAATTTAAATTATCTTTCGAAATTAGCGTCAAAAGTCATTAATTAATTTTAGCTGACCAATGGTCACTCTTATTAATTAGTTAATGTAGAAAAGACAGTTAAATAATGAATTTCGCTAAGTAGCAAATTGAACTTACTTTAATATGGATAGTTTTCACACATGGAGGATTCATACCATTTACACCAGGAGGCCGGGTTATCTGGAGGACAAAAACCCGTCTGCTTTTGTCCTCCAGATAGCCCGGCTTCCTGGTGTAAATGGTATTGAATCCTCCATGTGTGAAAACTATCTATATTACTTCATGCCATAGTACTACTACTATAAAAGAAAATTACCCCAAATCACAATTTCAAAATTCCCCGACAACCATTTTCAAACATCCCTGACTTTGCAAAACAATATACAGGAAATCCCGGGTACTGTATCCATCTGAGTGGTTACCCTCTCGTTTTATTTCGTTCTTGAGTTACATCAGGGGTTGCATTTTCCCCCAAAAAATAAAGGGGCCTGGGCGAAGGGAGCTAAAATTACTGATAACGGTATGAGAACGGACATCAGGTAAGAGTGCCTGAGAGATAGATATTCATAAAAGGCGGGAAAAATCTACTTCAGGCTCGCTGTTCGCGCGCTTTCAACGAGATTACGAAATAAACGACCCAGATAAAATATTTAGAGAAGCGTCGACTGCTATACCATAAGTTTATAAGTGATATGTTCCTTCCATAAGTATGACACTTCGTAATGCTACCTCCTAGAGACTTACAGCTCGAGATAACTAGTTTGAGAAGGCCTGAGAACGACAATTAAGCGAGTCAATTGAAGTACTTACTACACTCGGTGGTGGTTAATTAATTTTGTATCAGGACTTAAGTTCCATCTAACTCTCCTATTTAGTCTGCATTACTAATTAGGCCTTTGACAGCAGCGCCTCATGCACCAGGCGTACGTCAGTCGCCTTACCCTACGAATCTATGACCTACCTAGGCTGTCACTTCAAAATTACAAGCTCCAGTTTCTAAGTTACCAGACATTACAAACTTATGTTGTAACATATCTTATAAACCTATGCTGCTATGTATATATATATTTCTCCCTGCATTTTTACCCATTTTAGTAAAAAGGTAAAATTTATGAATTTATTCCCGTTCTGCACATGAATATTCTATTCCTAGGATGTGTTGGAAAAAGGGATTTTATAATTATAGTGAGTATGAGATGGATGGTTCTATGGGAAATCATCAATTTTGAGTGTTCAATATTCTCGGATGAAATTAAGTCAATTCGGGGTGAAAGTAACTCGTCCGGAAATACATTCGGGCATCTGCTTGCCGCTCTCCGAGCACCTAGTTTTAATAGGGCGGAAATAATCGAGCTCGAGCAAAAAAAAAGAGGGCTTTAAATTTATTTTTATACAAAGAATTTCAAAAATGGAATGAAAATCCAGTCGCCAGTAAATTGGTATCTAGACACTAAATTCGTTTTTAAATTGATTCCATCCATTTAAAAGAATATTTAAATGAATAAAAATATTCATTAGTTAGAGAATAATATAGGGTCTACCCTTTTTTTAAAAGGGGAGGGGCTTGCCACTTGTGACGTCACGTGTGCATATCAATTCAACCAACAGTTATCAACAACAGAAGTTCCGAAAATCATGTTGAATTCAGTTCGATTCAGTAATTATCATTCAGTTCCCGAAATGCTCAGACTAATAACAATTTACGGGCAACCCTGCTAGAGCGCATGCGCAGTTACAGTCAAGACACGGGGGGAGTGAATTATTTAATTTTTCTAGCCCCATTTTAAATACAAAAATATCTACCTATTGGTCAAACAAATCTTCAATCAAAAATACAAACTATTACATTTAAACAACATATTTGGGCCGAAGTCACTCGCAAGTAAGATTTATGCCTTAGAATCGATTACCTCTGTCTATATATATAGACACGGAAAAGGTAACTTGACCCCGAGTTCGTATTAAAAGCATATTAAACACGTGCCTTAATTTTACTGTCAAGTAACAATAGAGGTAGTCAGGTATTGGGGAATACAGAGCGCCATAGTTTTCTTTCTCTACAGCAGAGAAACAAGCATAAGCTCATTCATATGCAAATTACCCCCCGAATCCTGTACAAGAGGGGGTAAGAGGGAGGGGGGAATGTATGTACATACTGTGCATGCTCCCGATGAATATGTTTTATTATTATTCTAATCACGTGTCTTATAAGGGAGGCTAAAAAAAACAGAACAGAACAGAACTAAATAAATTCTATAGCGAAGAGGGATTTTACGCTCGTATTGTTATATTGAAAGGATAAAGATCTCCCATTCATTCCTTACATTTTTATTTTTAAAATAATATATGATATGTCTATTTATTATAGGTCTGGGACATATACAGGTCTACAATTCTATTAAACATTTATAGGCCTAATATCAAGAATACATACAGGCATTTTATTTAAAAACGTTGGACTATTTCGTAATTTGTAAAAAAATAAATTATTGCATACATCGAAGTTCGGCAGAGTAAACATTTCTACAGGGGCCTTAGGTTTAACATGGAGTGGAAAACCCCTTTAATGTTGGCTTCAACAAAAAAAATTTGAAAATAATATAAAAATTATTATTTGAAGTTGGAATGCATACAGCGACTAGGAATGATTGCATAGCTATTTAAGGCAACACAATATGTATTTTATATAATTTAATATTAGTAAATAGACTTAGTTTATTAGAAGATCACAACATCTCTATAGATGAGAAAGGGGGGCGATTGGCGTTTCCATGGCAACGCTTATATAAAAATTATTATTTGAAGTTGGAATGCATACAGCGACTAGGAATGATTGCGTAGCCATTTTTCTCAACGTATCTAGGCAATATGCATTTTATATAATTTAATTTTAGTAAATAGACTTAGTTTATTAGAAGATCACAACATCTCTATAGATGAGAAAGGGGGGGGGAGCAATTGTCGTTTCCATGGCAACTTATCCCAGATATTTTCTCTACGGTGGTTAGCTTAGCTGGTCTTGTCGCGCGCAGAGTTATCCCGCCAAGAACAAAAGGCGGGAAAGACAGAGAACGGGAGAGACTCTAGAAGAGAGTCTCCACTACTTATTTTGCGGGTGATGGGACCAAGAGGGGATAAGGGGGATAGGGGGAGGGGGTTAGATGTCCCTTATGGAAGGACGCCTGTCCCTTCAGTGAAGACTTTCTCCTTTCTCTCGAAAAACTAATTAGTTTGGCCCCTACACGAACCGTTTTATTTCTTCCACGTGCTTTTCCTTTGGAGAGTCGCAGAGAGACGCGCTCGACGTGCCACAAACAACCGACGACACTAGCTAGAGGTCGATCCCTTAGAACCCACCCTCACCCACCTCGACATCCCCATGGCCACACGGCTTATTCTTTGTCCAAACTAGCCCTGCATGGATAGAAAAATCTGGACTTGAGTGAGAGTCGGTCACTCAGCTATACCCTTCCCTTGTCAATTCCAAAGTTCAATTTACTACTATAACATGGCTCTTTTATTTTATATCTATACTATTGTACGTTTTTATCAATAGGTCAAAGGTTAAAATAGAAAAAGCATTGATTCTGACGTTTTTAACAATTCTAATATTAAATTGGTAATTTTTGGAATATTTTACAAAGTTTATTTGAGTGTTTACGTTTAAAAAATTGGGAAAATAAATTAAATAAATATTTGAATGTGAACAGGACCCAAATTTTATATCATACATATGTCAGTGTGTTCTTCCAAAAACGAAGGAAGGCTAATTATAGCTCTGACGTACTTGTGTTTGGTGGTGCATGCATGCCTTATGGGACATTCAAAATCGACTGGTCATATTTTCTTTTCTCAAAACTGATCTATTCCACTCACTAGTAATTCCGTCCTGAAATTACCCTATCCTTTTTTTTTTAAATACACCCTGTACACATATATACATATCACCCTTGTACTCCCAAGATCAAAATTACGCAAGGCAAAGTATTGAAAGAGTAATCTACATTAATTGATCCCCATGCAACCCCCAGAGATAAAAAATAAAGGAGGGGGGACCAACCCCTTTTCCCTACCCCATTTTTAAAGATAAAAAGCAATTCCTAGTTGGTCCTGGAGAAGAAGAAGGCAAGGGGGGATAAAGGAAGCGCGGGAGCAAAAGAGGAAGATGTAAAGGAAAACTATATAAGGAAAAATCAGGCAGAGAAACTACTTCCTTCTGCGCTTTCCTTCCTACTTTCCCACCCATCCCCCTTCCTCATCATGATTTCCTTCGCATCATTTGCATCAACAATTACTCTCTCTTTTCAAACCCCCCCTCTTTCTAGATTTGCAGCCCCCCTTCCCTTCCCGCTGTTTTTCATATACTCCTATTCAACGTAACCTAAGAGGCTAAGATCACTATGATTTAAGGAGCTAAGCCTTTGCTATTGGTGTAACGTTACTGTGATTATTATTTTAGAAGCTAAGAAAGAGATCGGATATTTTTATTTATTTATTTATTTATTTTTAAAATAATTATTAATGAACTTGTTTTAATTTTAATTTTAACTAAACTAATTATGTATGAAGTATTTATGGTGTGATGTTACTGGGATTATGATTTAGGGGCTGTAAGAAAGAGGTTGGATACTTCTTCATTATTTTTAAATTTTAAACTAATTATTAAATTGTTTTAATTAAATAAATTTTGCTTGAAGAATTTTTGGGGCAAGAAGTAATGTATTTCCAAGCTAAATTTGGTACTGGTCATTTGTTACATTATTTAACCACATTTTTTACAGTAATAAATGAAAGGGGGTCAATTAAAACTGACCAGTCAGGGAAAATTAATTAATGACCTTAGACGTTAATTAATTTGGGAAAATCTAGATCCAAAATATTAATTTCAAATTTGAAATTATAACCGAATCAAATACTTTAAAGAGATTTTGTTTCCTGGTTTGAAAAAAAATAACCGAGGTAGTTTTATTGAAAGGTCAAACTAAATTGACCTATTGACCTTCGGAACGTACCTGTAACCCCATTTCTCTTTATAAAGATTCCCTGGCTCGCATCTTTTTCGTTTAAGGAGGAACAAAAATTGGTTTTCTAAGTCTAGCTCGAGAAGATATAGATGGAGAGGAGAGGAGGAAAAAAAACCTCATTTCTGAATCGATTATTGTTTCTGGAGGCGTATAACTTCTTAGCTTTTCTTTTTTTTTTTGGGGGTCTCGAGCCCCATTCTGACCTTCGGGCTATTTACTCCCCTTCACGAGTTATACTTGAACCCAACTGTCCTATTGATGGAGAAGTGTTTGTACCTTAAGAAAAACCGGGTTTCTTACTAGGCTACATTATGACTATCTTAAAATTCCCTGACCTTTATTATGACTATCTTAAAATTCCCTGACCTTTATTATGACTATCTTAAAATTTCCTAACCTTTATTATGACTATCTTCAAATTCCCTAACCTATATTATGACTATCTTAAAATTCGCTGACATTTCCCTGACTTTTCTACGTTTCCCAGATATTGTAGCAACCCTGAATTAAGTAAAACATAAGTCAAAACCCTTAAAAACAAAGCCACAATAAAACAAAAATCACCCTAACTTAATCACGGACGTAGTATATATTTAAGAGAGAGTGTCACCTATAAATTTTTTAATTAATAAATCACAGAGTATTAAGATGTGGTGTGAAAAATTTTAATTAATAATCTCTCGTTGCCCTTACGCAACTGAAGGGTTCATTCAGATTATGAAGTTATAGGAAAGTGGTGATAGCTTTTCAAACTTGGACCGGGGGGGCGGAAGGGGGCGAAAAGTCAAGAGGACAGACTCAAGGAAGGGGGGAGGGAGGAGTTGATATCAATTAAGGCATCCCAGACTATACACCCGACCAATCCCGAGTTTAACGAAAACCCAAGGAAATATCTGAAGCAGATGTCGCTGCTAAGCAAAATAAAACTTAATTTCTAACAAGTATGGCGTCGCCGTCGCTCGCGTTGCATGATGGGATATATATAGGAAGCAAACTCTTAAAACAGAGAGCGGCCAATTTTAATAGAGATGGTGGTTGAGGTCGCATTCGCACTTGGGGTTTAATTAAGTTTTCCTTAATTAAAATGTGTGGGTTCAATTAGAGATAGAGAGAGAAGAAGGATTGTGGTTCCCCTTACAACTGTCAGTCAGTCTTACTGGCTGACAATCAACAATCAGGAGAAACTGTTTTAAATGAGAGGGTTGAAATTACGTAGTAGGCCTGCGCAAAGAAAGATTTGTACAAACGGCATCCATCTTGAAAAATGGCAGCCAGATTTGTACAAAAGTCCTTTTTTAATTTTTATGGAAAAACATTGATTACGCGTTTCAACTAATTTAATTAACTTAATATTAAGTAAAATAATTCCCCTTATGATATCATCATATAGACTAGCTTTACAGTACTACGCTTCTGGACTTCAATTAGCCGCCATATTGCAAATGGCGTCCATCAAAAAATAATAATAAAAATAAATAAATAAATCTAAAACCTTGATCCCTAAATCCACCGCACCACCAACCTCAACAATCTCATTTAAACATAACCTGATAACGGGGGGGGTAGAGAAGTAACTGGCGCTGGTGGGAGAGGGGGTGAGGGGTTGGAGGTCATCTTTTCGCGCCAAAAGCTGTAGCCTATGGCGTTGACAAAGTGGATTACCAAGTTCGCCTGAGAGATTAAATTTATAATGTAGCTAGCCAGAGAGTGTTCGCAGCTAGAGCGAGGCATAGTCAGAGAGAGTTAGGCGGGTAGCAGGGGTGACCCGGGTGGTCGGGTCGTGGACCGGGGCCGGGCCAAGCCGCCATGCTAATTAAATTCGGAAACGAGCTTTAACTCTAACCTCCTTCATAATATTAAACCACCCCTCTCTCTCAACGCCTCCTTCCGTTGTTTTCACTTTTAACAATAATACATACAAAGCTACCTTTACCACTTTGGGTTTGGGAAAACCAAAAGTCAAAAGCCAAAAGTTAAAAAAAAAAAGAACCAAAAATTTTGGTCAAAACTTTAATTGGTTCAGGCGTTGGTAGAAATATATTAACGCGAAGTTTATTTCTAACTATAACAAAATGAGTTGACACCCTAAGTTGTTATTTGCAAAGTACTTGGCCGAATATTCATTCATTTATACGCCTTTTGTAGAATGGCGAGCAGATTATAAAGAGATGTGTGAGGAGTTAGTCAACTTTGTCGCTGAGAAGACAACATTTGTCAACAATAACTTTGATCGCAATTTTATCATGAAATTTTCATTGCACAGATAACCGCAGTCGTCAATATGTCTTCGTGAATATTATATTGTCATTTGGGAAATTCTAATGGAAAACTTTTCAGGAGATGTTAACTTGGTTAACAACTTAAAGATTAATCTACTTTTGTGGCCTATTGTAGAACAGGGGGAAAAATGTAACTGTAAACCAGTCAACAAACGTGTGTTTTAAACATTCAACTGTTTAAATATTGTACATCCAGTTAGGGTGGTAATGGAGGACCCACTAAAATGTTTCAAAATATTTGACAACGTTGACTTTCTCCTTATATACCGTCACACCCTTACTATGCCTTATTTATCATAAACTATATTAAACGCTTTCAATTTGATGAAAGACTCATTCAAAGATTGTAACCCGCAAGTCATAATTAATAATATATTAGGTTTCATTAAAAATTGCATTAAACTGCTGCAAGTTGAAAATTGCAATTTAAGACAATGAACTTTACCCTTTTCTAAAATGCATGCGGTAAGATTAAAAATGTTTTAATTATTTATTTGCCAGTTGGGGAGGGGGAATTTGCCAATTTGGTCGGCTATTTAATGCAAATGCAATTGCTTAAATAAATTGCAATGGGGCATTGCGCATTTGTAAAGGAGGAACAACTTAAGAAGATTAACAGCATCATTCTGCAACTCATCTATATCTATATAAATCAAAGTCCTGACTGACTGACTGATAATCAACGCCCAGCCCAAACCGCTTGCCCTAGACGGCTGAAAATTTGCAGGAACATTACTCATAAGTAGTAGGCGCGTACTAAGAAAGATTTTTCCAATCCGCCGCCATCTTAAAAAATGGTGACCAGAAATGTAAAAACTCTTCTCTATGCAACAAAGTCCGCGCGTTTCAACCGATTTCACAGATATTTAGTACACGGGTTTCCTTTAACTTATAGACGGGCTGAATGGTCTTTTGGGTTCGATTTGTTGCCATATTTTTCAATGGCGGCCAAAAACTAAAAACCCTTCTTTATGGAATAATGTCCGCGTGAAAAGTAATAAAAAATGTCCCGACGGGCTGACGGGCAAAGTCGAGTGCCTTCGTTCCTAGGGTGCTACAAAAATATTAGTCATCAGTAAAACCTACTATCATTTTGATGGAATTTCTTATTACACGCGAGCGACGCCGCGGGTAACAGCTAGTTCTTACTAATCTAATACCGATTGTAATTTAAAGGGATTAATAATAAAATTAAATTAATTAAATCACGCAATTACTGCAGATTTGAAAACGGGCAATTAACGTACATATTTTGTCAGTAAGGTGACGTTAAAACAAAGAAAACCCATACACGACAAGATCTTTGCTATTACAATAGGTGTTAAAAGAATTAAGAATATCAGCTTAAAGTACACCTAAAGCCGTCAAGGGGGCTTGCAAAAAAACGAGGGGCAGTTGGGGGGCCAAAAGGCGAAAACCCATTTTCGTATGTTTTCTATTACGCCTTGCTTAATAAGCGTAATTAAGACATTGGATAAAGAAACAGAAAAAAAATAAGAAGAAAAATTCTTAAAGGGGGCTTCAGCTTCAAGCTTCAAGCTGGAGCACGAGACTCAAAAAGAGGGGATGGATACTTGCCACAAAACTCCGTTTTAAGTGTTAAAATTCTTAAGGAAATTACAGGCGAGTATCCAGACCCTCGGCAGTCAGCGGAAAAGATTTCTTTAAAAGTCTGCATGCAGAGTCTGACTTCTTTCAGGGAATAAAAAAGTACCTTCCCCCGTTTGCCTCTAATGAATCTTTCATTAGACATTCCCTATTAATTTGAACGCTTTTTACCAATCAAAGTTGGCCGTAGGAAGAAAGAATTGAGGAATAATTTTCGATCTCGTGAAATGTCGCGCGAGATATTAAATAATAAAAAATAAAAAACGGTACGCAGCGCTTTTAAAGGGAGAGTGAAATGGAAAATAAAATAAAATAAACTGATTTGTTTCTCCTTTTTTTACATAGATTCTTCTACTAATTTTAAGACCAAGAAATATTTTTAGATTAAAATTAATTTAAAAGAGATTTCATGGATAATTGAAATTTGCACCTTGTTAACAAAATTCCTTATAATTAGTAGAATAATCTTTGAAAATACCAATCACTTCATTCTCTCTTTAAAATCGCTCAGCGTGATAACTCGTTATTAAGGTTGAAAAAGACCATTCAATTTTAGGTTTGGATTTTAGATTGGAATTTTTTTCTCCTTTGCATGGAAAAGGCGATTGAAGTGGTCTCTGTTTTTTAACAAATTTTTCAGGTTCGAAATATACCGTTGGCGATGTAATGATGGGTTAATAATAGCCTTAAATTACGTTAAGATTGCCTTTGTATTTGGTACGAATTAAGACTAAAATGCCAACGTAGGCCTTTTTAGCGAAAATGAGCCAATAATAGGTTTGGTTTTCTTATCCTAAATTAGGGAAGGAGACTGCTAACGATTGAAAAAGGAATTTTAATACCCCCATTCCTAAGTAATAAGAATAATTAAATTAATTAGGTTAATTACGAAAGGATCGAGATGAAGAATTTTAAATCATTCTTTTCCAATCAACTTCATTTTCCAATCAAACCCTAATTAATATTCTAAACCCCCTTTTTTCCCATTAAATTAATTTATTTAAAATGAATGATTTTGTTTAGCTTACTCTGAACGCAATTCCTAAAAAAACCTTTCCGTACACGTTTTGCCACGCTTTTATAAATACATCTATCAAAAGTGTACGTCAACGCCTGATATACCTCACATTAAAACTGGGATTCAATAATTAAATATACCTAAAACACGTGACATGAAATTTACCAATAAGAGTACCCTTAAAAAATAATTACCATAAATAAATCCGTTTTGCCACGTTACCATATTTAATTAAAACCCAAAAACGAAAACAATTAAAACAAATTAAATTCAACTCACCAATTAATAAATACTGCTGATACGAAGTTAATTCGCTATATTAATTCTAATAATTAGTTCGTGTTCCAAAAATTGTCAATTATATAAATAAGTAATATTTACATCAACACTAATCTCGCGTTTGGCGATTAAACGCGATTAACACAAATTACTAATGAAGAAAACGTACGCCGCACCTATATAGAGGTTAATTTCGACTTAATTAAACTTACTCCAATCGTAAAAAGATTATATTCTTACATTAATATCTATTTCACAAACCGTCTGTTCGAAAGAACAATTGTCGGTACGAATTTTATGGTTTATTCGACATCAGATTATGTCTATTTTTTAATTAAAACGACAACATCATCCTTTGAAATATCCTTAATTTAATCGTGGATATCTAACCAGCCAGTTTTTGCGGTTAACATTAACGGAATACGTTTTAGAACAACTGCGGAAAAAGATTTCGCGGCGATTTTCGTTGTTCCCAAGCCTAGTACTCGATGGCGAGTCCG
This sequence comes from Phalangium opilio, assembly GCF_054372755.1. Classification (NCBI taxonomy): domain Eukaryota; kingdom Metazoa; phylum Arthropoda; class Arachnida; order Opiliones; family Phalangiidae; genus Phalangium; species Phalangium opilio. The sequence continues at coordinate 1,246,520 of NW_028324188.1, read as the reverse complement.
ACTCCAAGAGAACGCGAGAACCACTGGCTGAAAGAGTGGAATACACGGACACCAAGTTCGACTTAGCTAGAGCGGAGGAGCAGAGCAGCGCCGTTTCCGAGCGGCTCACCAGGAACGCGTCGATTTTCAAACTGAAGGGGGTGCAGCAGCTCTGGTGTTACTCCGGAATCTGCTCCGAATCTATATGGAGAGCTAGAATAGGCAGCATGCAGGCAGCTAGGGCTTATCCCGGACTGCTAGCTAGATAGCCACGACGCCAATGAAATGGACTCTCTCGATCGAGCAGGCTCTAGCTAAGGAAGGAGTAATACCGTGTGTGCTCGCCGTGCTGTGGAACGACCCAACAGGGGCCCACAAATAAGAAGTCGCGTTATATAATGCTGATGGTAACCCGTCTTGAAATGTTGAAATGCGAATTTTGTTTCTAGGGGATTGGGTTGTTGTGTCAAGAATATTCCTACATAGATTTTTTTCTACTAATATCTGATTGAAGTGAAGGGGAAGGGCTTAAACCACAAGCTCCTCCTTCCTCGTTTTTCATTGGTTATTCACATATAAAGTGCTGTCAGTTGTGACGTCAGATCCAAGGTTAAACGTCACGAGTCTGCCTTTAGCAATGGGCGGCCTTGACGGTTACCCTTTTTTCTTTATGGGAAAACAGCATGGGTGACGTCACACCGGCGCTTCTGACAGCACTCTATATAGGATCCCATGTTTACTTGTTAAGAAAATGCAAAGATAACGCGTTTACATTCGGGTTCGACGCCCATAGGTCGCTAAATACGTCAATGTCACGTGGTTACTAAGTTAAAATACATTATGCGTGACGTCAGAGATGACGATTTTCACACTTCCTCCCACTCCCATTTAATTCAAGTAGAAAGACAGCTAAATAATTTACAGATGAAGACAGACTTAACCCTACCCATTTGGTTCTTAAAATTTGTTCACACAGTCCGAAAATTCTTTAAGATTGTTTACAAACAAATAAAACTCAAATAAATAAATAAATTCAGACAGACAGACATTTAAGAAATCATCATAAACCTTCCTTAATAAAAAAAAGAGCCGAGCAAAACCCAAACTCAGTCCCAAAGTAAGCCACGCAAAAATTGACGTAGAAAAGGAAGGTCCGGGAAATGAGGAAAATAAGGATTCAGGAAAAGATTCCGAGGAAGGAGTTCCTATAGAAAGGAGTGGCGATTGTGGCGCCATCTACAATGGAATAGAAGGCAGAAAGTAAACCGTACAACAACAAACGCGAGGTGGCACTTCTAACCCTTTCATACGGTTTCTCCACTCTCTACGTACAATCTTAGAAACGGTATCATTTAACCTAAGGAAAAACGGGGGTATTTGCGGGGAGAGTAACTCATTCTCAGGTTGTTTTAAAGTATATTATCTCCCAGAACTTTCTCTAGCCACTATGGTATGGTTTGGTTATAGACGCGACGAGCAACAAACCGACTAGCTGCAGTATTTGACCGATAAGAGGGTTAGAAAACAGCTAGGGATATCACGATGAGCAAAGGACACTGAAATGCATGCAGTTCGTTATCTAAAAGGGGTTTCAGTTTTGATATCAACATCAAAATACACAGAGACGTTATTCGATTTGGAATGGATAGTATTATACTACTATTATCTAGTGGTTTTCCACCCAACAAAAATGTAACTTCTATCAATCTCGATTTTGTTTACCATAAGGGACACTGTTTCCGAGTTATGATTTGACTCGGTGTTTTAGGGATGACCCCTTAATTAATTAAATTAGAAATAATTGTCTTAATCATTTTCTTAATTAAATTTAAGAACACACTTTCGACTCAAAATTAATTTCCCAATTAAAAACATCCCCCTTAATTAATGCCCCCAGAAACACCCTTTATATTACGTCATGACATAGTACTACTAAAGAAGAAAATTACCCCAACCCAATATAAAATTCCCTAACTTTTAACATTACAATTTTAAAATTCCCTGACAAATATTCCTATAACCTTTCCAGGCGGTTTTCACACATTTATATATTATTCCTTCAGTTGTTACCCACTCTATTATACCACCATTAACTAAACTTAATTAACTATAAATTTAAAAATAACAGCGGCGTCTAGATCCCTTTAGACTACATTCGGTTGGCATAGACTTGAAACGTAGTCAAATTTAATTTCTATTTGAATTCAAACTTTGCTGCTACAAAGTTAAAATGAATTTATAGAAGACTTCAAAAGAATTGGGTTAACGCGCCTAATACGTTTATAAACAACAAATCAAACTTAAACTAGAACGTATCCTCATTTAGGCGTGGAACCAGGAATGCATACAGTTAATTGGAATCATTGCGCATTCACCCATTTTCACTCTAGGTATCTAGGCGACCTTTGAAGGAGGAGCTATGGACTAATCATAGTCTATGACGAATTTTACCCTAGCGAATAATAAATCTGTCGCGTCTTGCGTTCACCTGGAGGCTGGGAACTCGCAACCAATGAAATCACAGTTAGAAAGACTCATCGGAATTATTAATAGGCGTGTGACGTATAGTAATTGGGGACACAATTATTCTTAGTAGCTGTATGCATTCCTGAAGGAAATTAATTAATAAATAATTCAAAAATAGAGATTTCACTTGGGTTTGGTTACCTGGCCGCTTTTACAATTGTCATTTGAAGTTAGTGTTTCAAACTAAAAATTTCTTCTTAACCTCGTTGATGCGAGACGTAGTAGTTAAGTTTATAATTAAAAGTTTTATAATATCCGACGTTTCTCCATTAAATAAATCCAGGTTCATTTGGGGCTTCATACATTCATTATTAAAATTCAGGTATCATTTGTAATTCTTTAATAAAAAACATCAAAGGGATTTTCTAATCGGAACTCTTTAATAAGACATACATTTTGGTGTTTTCTAATATATTAGTGAATTTTTTTTTTAAACTTAGACCTAAAAGTTTCCCTTCATTATTAATTATTTATAATTTTCAAACTCATTTGGTTACGCTTCAAAAAATACTCTTGCGTTTAATTTGCGAATGTTTGTTGGATAAGTTTAAAATTAAAATCTTGAATTCTCGTTATTTGTTGTAATTTTCTACTCAAAATTGATGATTTCCCATAGAACTATCCATCCCACTCACTGTACTAATTATACCCTCCCTTTTACAACACACCCTATATAGATCGTACTGTGTAACAAACACCCTGTATATCAGCTGTTTCCTTATCATCATGCATTAATCCACGTGGTTAAAATGAATAGAGTTTTAACATTTTTTTTTTAAAAAAAGAAAACCTTGTCATATTAAAAAATAAAAGCAGGAGCTAAATATTAAAAATATCATTTCAACCATAAGTTTATAAGATATGTTACATGATAAGTATGACACTACCTAATTGTTAGTAATGCTACCTCCTAGAGACTTACAGCTCGAGATAACTAGTTCGAGAAGGAGAACGACGTAAGTGAGTCAATTGAAATCCTAACTACACTCGGTGGTGGTTAATTAATTTTGCAGGACTTCTAAGCTCCATCTAGCTCTCCTATTTAGTCTGCATTACTAATTAGGCCTTTGACTGCAGCGCCTCATGCACCAGGCGTACGTCGCTTTACCTCGAATCTATGACTTGCCTACCTAGGTTGTCACTTCAAAATTACAAGCTCCAGTTTCTAAGATACCAGACTTTACAAACTTATGGATGGAACATATCTTATGAACTTATGTTTCAACTAATTTGAGTCGAGACTTGAAAGATAGAAGGAAAATTCTTCATTCATTCCACAAGGGAGACTTTTTTCACCCCTATTTTTTTGCGGGAAAATCTTTTTTATATAAATATAAGAAATTTACCAGACAAGCAAGGCCTAAATAGGATAGGGGAGTCTAGAAGTCTACCCTAGAAAAAAAAATTGAAAGGGAAAAAAAGTCCCCATTCATTTTAGGGGTAACGTAACCCCAGAAATAGGTGAACACATCTGTCACCACCTCATTTTTTTTAAAAAACCCCCTAACTAAGAAGGGCGTTTCAAATTTTTTAAATAGGTCTTAACACGAACTGCTCATGCGTACCCACCCCCTTTTCTGTCAACCCTATCATGTCGTCTGCTATTACATAATACACTTTTTGTGTTCAGTCAGTACAGGCCCCATCTTTAAATTTTTTAAGACAAGCCTTTTCTAAGTTTTCCTATTGTGTAGCGTTAATAGGCCTAAAATGACCTCATGTTTCCGTTTATTGCCTATAGATGGCGCTTTTAGGGTCGCCAGTGATGTTCTATGAACAATACTATTGTTTGTTCATGCTCAGAACAAAATGAACCATGTGAACATGGAGGAACAATACAAAGTATACTTAATTGGTATTGTTCGTTCATGATGCGAATATAACCCGTTTGAAACAACGCCATCCATCTCTTATACACTGGTGGTTTCGTATTATGGATAATCAAGAAAACACTTAATTTTAATCATAATGTAGATTTAAACTCCAGTACGGTTTTGTTGACTTACAAGCCGCTAAAAGCGTATATTATACAGACAACCGAAATGACTAACTTTAGAGAAACTGTAACTTGATTTAATTAAAGCTTATCTATTTCAAAGAATCCAATACAATCTGGATGGTAATGGTCATTCACGATATAAATTGAAAATTCCAAGTATTTGATTATTTAAAATACACTGGAATTTTCCCCAAAATTCCAATTTCCTAATATTTCGTTTGTTATAAATTCGAAAATGTTCATCTCTGTCCCCTTTTGTTAAGTTCGAGGGGTTAATCACTCTAAAGATTATAAAATAATATCTTTTAGGTCAGCAGCGTGTACCCCCGATTTAGTGTTTGCCCCCTCGGGCAACTTTATACACCGGAATTGAAGTCCCTCAAAGGGTCGATGAGCTATTTTAAATCCGTTAATGAGAAAATGTTTCCCTTACAAATTTCCCATCAATTTTGAAATATTTTAACTGTTGAAGCAAAACTGGCCTGGTCATATATTCATTCCTAAGTAAAATATAGATAGTTTAATGAATAGCTTTTAAAGAATAATTATAAATTAATTAAAACAATAAGTAACTTTTAAATTGTCATAACTCTAATTTAATAAAACTTCTGCGGAAATTCCTTTTAGGGTGTGATACCCCAAATTGTCCTCAATACAATGATTCTAAATACTTGACCCTAAACACCATGATTAGGGTTAGAGTTTATCAGCTTTTAATAAAATAAATGAACTAATCTTTGAATAAAGTGCGACTTGAATATTGAACTACCCCAACTTTGAAATATCATAACTTTTACTCTTTCAACACTCCAGGAAAATTCCTTGAGATTGTAATAGTCCAAGGTATCCTCTATTAACTGACCCATACCATTTATGCCTGGAGACAATGAAATTTAAGTAAAATAACAAATACTTATTGATCATGCAAATACGTAACTGGTGAAATAGACGAAATTTCACGAAGTAATTATGGCAAAAAAAGTTTTAATTATGAAATGAGCCATGGGCTAAATATTGAATAAGTTTTGGGTGCACTAATTAGTTAAACCTACAGGTTGGGAACCGCCAATTCCCTTTGCGAGTTTCTGTTTAAAATTCCACATGGTTTAGTTAAGGTTACAATTAGAGAGAGGTGGCTAGATATACGCTAGGCTGGATGATTGAACCAAGCTGACTCCCTAGTTCAGGAGCACTAACATTTTCAAGGCTAGCTATATCCTATTATTGTTTCTCGCCTTCGCCTTATACTCGAAAGGCATCATGGTCCCAGACGGTTAAGGCGTAAAATTTTCAAGAGACCGACTCAGGTCCGAGATGTTGCTATTATACCTATGAGAATAATGGACCATTTCAATTCAAGCCATCAGCTATTAAACTCCGCTGCCTTTATTAAACTAACGGGGTAGCACGTGTATTGTATTGTACCAGAGTTTATACGGAATTTGGGACTAAAATGGTCCATTTTTCTACCGTCCCCTACACGCGCCTTTCTATCGTTTTAATTATTTTAAACGAATATCGGGCCTTGGGCAACAACACCACCACCGTCGGTCGCGAATAAATTTGTTTAACTTATTAGAACCAATAGAGAGTTATATAAGGGGGAGATTCAAAGTTTTAAGTTTATAAATCTTATTAAAATTCAGGGTTGACATGAATATTTCGAAATAAAAAATTTTAATATTATCAAATTCGTTAGCTGACATTTATTGGAGTATTTTAACGGGTCTGATATTTTTGGCCTATTCTTAAATACCCTATTATTTTTAATCTATTTTAGAACTCCCTGACTTTTTTGGACAATTTTTAAATTTCTTGATATATTTTGGCCTATTTTCATATTCGCTCACTTTTTGGCCTATTCTAACTTCACAGATATTTTTGGCCTATTTTTAAAAACTCCCTGATATTGTTTGACCTATTTTTACTAATTCCCTTACTTTATTGGCCTATTTTCAAAATTCCCTTACTTTATTGGCCTATTTTCAAAATTCCCTTACTTTATTGGCCTTTTTTCAAAATTCCCTTACATTTTTGGCCTATTTTGAACTTCCTATTATTTTTGGCCTATTTTTGAACTTCCTATTATTTTTGGCCTATTTTTAAAATACCCTATTATTTTTGGCCTATTTTTAAAACGCCACTTACAATTTTAACCTATTTTTAAAACACCACTTGCATCATTGACCAATTCTTAAAATACCCCTATGAAATTTTGCCCTATTTACAAAATTCCCCCTAACTTTCCCTATCCCTATAGCAACCCTGAAAGGGACCCGGCCCTGTTTCAATTTGTTAAACGGGGGGACCAGTATTCCTAAATAATTTAAGAGCTAATAAACAGAAAGGCATTAAAAGTGAAATAAGGTGGTATGAGAAAATATACGTAGCAACCCTTTGAGTCCATTGCATTTAATTAAATAACTACTGCAAAATTTATTCGGGACCTAGACGAAAGACAAACACCTAACCCTAAGTATTGCGTTTAATTTATTAAACACTTGAGAACTTTCATGGCTTATATAGAAGCCTACCTTATAGAAGAATTAATAATAAATTCGAGATTTCCAAAAGTTTTAAATATATTTAAGGAGATTGGATAACTTTAAATCTAGGCTGATGCCTGTCAAGAGGGGAGGGGGGGGGGTGGTCTGAAAATCCACCAAGGCTTTTAGGGATATATACATTTTACGCCTTGAAAAATAACAATATATACAGGGTGTACATTTCGGATAAGTCCGCCATAAATTAAATTACATATCATTGTCTTAATCAGTTTCCCTAAAAACTCTTTACAATCTTAACTCAAAAATAGTACGGGCCTTGATGGTAAATGGAGAAAAAAGTATAGAACATTTTCGACTTAAAATTGAATTCCCAAAGAATATCTCCCTTAATCAGAAACACCCTGTACACTTTATAGCTTGGGAATAAACGCATAGCGTGACGGGAGAGAAGGGGGAGGTTATAATATTTCTAATTATCATGCATTTGATACTAAATTCCTTCCAGGATTAATTACTAAAATGGATTAAGTTATTATTTTTTTTTAATATAAATATTTTTCGTTTTTAAATTTCGTTACTAGGATTATGCTGATTTTATACTTAGAAGAATGGCGATAATAAATAAATATAGAGTTAAATTTGAGTTAAGTCTAAATTATAAACAACATTCCTACCCTATTGCTTTCCAAATATTTATTATTTGTCTTAAAAATATGTAGTGAAAATTATTTTCACACGTGATGAAGTTTGAATAGAACTACATAATATCATCATATTAAAGTCACTCAAAATATTCTTCACTCCCCATGCCTACTCAACTAAAATACTAAAATACTAAAACCTTTCTGTACAAAACTAATTTTAAAAATTCATTTTTCCCTTATGCCTACGTTACGATGAACAAATACAATACAGTACCCTCCATAGATATTATAAAAAACGCCAAAATATTATAACGTAAAGGTATGTAAAAATGCAATGGATAATAAACATATTTTAGATATCTATTTTAACAGCCAGCGCGTGCATGGATATTTCAGTCTGTGACTGAGTTAGTTTTGACGTAATTTTCTTTAAGAGCGTAGCGTGTTAGCGCGCGAGCTGGGGGGGGGGGGGTTAGGGGGGGAAATGGCGGGAAAACTCCACGTGCACCAAAGGTTAGCGCGCGCTTTTAAATGCTTGGTTTCATTTCACCCTGCACGAGAATGCGTATAGCGTTAAGAAGGAGGATGGGGGAGAGGTGGAGTAGAAACCTCCTCCCCACTTTCAGTTACAGTAAGACTAGAGAAACAAACTCCTATCAGATGGAAGCGAGAGAGAGTGAGAGAGAGAGAGGAGCACAGAAAGCTCGGCTCGGCTCCCTATGGGTAAATTCCTGGCTATTAGGCACAGGCTGGTGATTAACAAATTTGCACGCTTCGAAACTCCCGCTTTTAGTTCAATTGACGGGATCATTTTGGCATGAAGCCCCCTCTAGCTTACACACTCTCTCTCAAGCCAGTTGTACAAAGAGTTAAGGCTATACCCCCCTAAATAACTATTTCCAAAGCAAAAACGTTTTAACCTAGAATTATTTCGAAATATTTGACTGAGAAAAATTAAGTTTTGCTTTACTCTCAATGGGTAGATAAAGGTAACACCCCATTACACGTTATCAATAGTAAATTAATTAGAGGCCTAGATTATATAATTAATAGATCTGAAACTTCAATTGATTAAAATCCAAAATTAAATTAAAAAACAAACAAAATTTGTTGATTTATAAAATCTAAATAAATTAAAATTCGAAATATTTACTGAGATACGTGCAAATATGAACTTACGTCATTTTAACGCACCAATCCCAGCGTTTGCAAAACTTGCAAAAGAAAGAAACCCCCTTGCAATTTTTCCACTGGCGAATTCTATACTTGTAATAGAGAGGGGAAAACTTTCCCCTAGCTCCTTATTTCGATGGACCATTTTAACTATAATGAAACGCCGTTCTTAAGGTAAGATTAACACTAATAAATATTAATACTACGTGGAAGGGGGCGTAGATATTTATACGAAATAGTCTATAGAGCTTCAATGGAAACCCTTTCCTTTTCCAAACTCCCCCGGATTTCCATCTCGTTTATTTATTATAATTTAATAATGTTAGTTTATGGAATTTATTGAAACGTTATTGGATTAAGAAAAGGAGGGCTATATTCCTTATTTCGGGGGTTTGGGGGTTTGGGGCGGAAGGGGCAAACTGTGGGCGATAATTTTGACGCCACGGAAGACCCCCTAATTCAAGGAATGCCCCCCTCCTCGCCCCCTTTTGATTTTAAGTAACGGGGGATGATATACCCAATCCTTTCTGCTTTTATAAATTTTTGACGCCTTTCAAGGGGGTTCATTACTTGTTAGGAAACTAAATAAGTTTTGTTTGAAGATTGAATTGCGCTTTTTGATTAAAGAATTGCGGTTCATATCTTGATTATCTATTTATTTGTTTGTCATATTACCTAATTTTAAATCTAATTTATTGCAATTCTGGTTTATTTACGACTCGAGGGCGGTGCAGTTTGAATTAAGGGTAAGATCATATACAGGGTTGTCAGGAAATTTTCAGAAATAAATTCCCCGACTTTTCCAGGTTTTCCCTAAGAAAATAATTGCACGTTTAAATCGCAGATCTATATTTTTTATCCATTTTAACCAAATTCCTGAACTTTCCCTGATCTTTATGACCTCATTTAAAAATTCCCTGACATTTTTGACCCTATTTAAAAATTCCCTGACATTTTTGACCCCATTTAAAAATTCCCTGACTTTTTTGACCCCATTTAAAAATTCCCTGACATTTTTGACCCCATTTAAAAATTCCCTGACATTTTTGACCCCATTTAAAAATTCCCTGACATTTTTGACCCCATTTAAAAATTACCCTGACATTTTTGACCCCATTTAAAAATTACCCTGACATTTTTGACCCCATTTAAAAATTCCCTGACATTTTTGACCCCATTTAAAAATTCCCTGACATTTTTGACCCCATTTAAAAACTCCCTGACTCTTATCAGGTTTTACCTGATATGTCTCAACCCTGCCATACCCAAAAATACACGACCTAAACCTTTATTTTAAGAAACAATGCCTGGGGCAAAGTGCAAGAAATAAAGAAAAATTGCCTTGCGGAGGGATATTTAGTGTTCTCACCCCATACCCCCCTATATACTTGTCAGCTAAAATATAGTTTTTAGTTCTTTTACATCTTGGAGATAAAAGTTCTTTCGTAAATCTTAACCCTGCGCCTACAAAACTAAAAGAAAAAAATTCTAGAGGATAGAGGAAATAAGAAATATTGCTTAGAAAATTTCTTCTTAGTGAACATGTGTTCGGGAGTTTGTGGTAATAAAAGTTATAGAACCAAAACGGGAATGTCTTCCCTTCTTTCGCCTATAATTTTCACTTTCAGTTCAGTTTAAAAACAACTGTTTTATTATGAATTGATTTTAATATCTCTTATAGTGTTGTAACCCCAAAATTATTTTTTAATATTGTTGGGAAAATTTATTTATAATTTAATATTATTTTGGAAATTAATTTATAATAATATTATTTTGGAAATTAATTTATAATAATATTATTGGGGAAATTAATTATAATTTAATATTATTGGGTAAATTAATTTATAAATTAATATTATTGGGGAAATTAATTTATAAATTAATATTATTGGGAAAATTAACTTATAAATTATTATTATTATTGGGGAAATTAATTTATAAATTAATATTATTGGGAAAATTAACTTATAAATTAATATTATTATTGGGAAAATTAATTCAATTCATTTTTAATGGTACTAGTTTTTACGAGTATTTGCTAAGACTATATATAACGAACGATTTTAATACTCCCCATGTCTGGAAGGTGAGTTAACTAAAAGGTTTTATTAGTACAATAAAAAAATATTTAATTTGAAATATTAATTTTCTCTGAGAGATTATTGGGGAATGAGTTTGAAAAACCAATTTGTTTCATAGTTGGATCAACCCCTTCAGACCAAACTCACTAAATTTCCCAGATTTCCCTGAATTTTACTAAAAACTCTGTATTGCCCTGATTTGTTTGTCAACTATTTATTTCCCTGAGTTTTTCAGGTTTGTATGAACCCTGGACTTAAAAGCTGAAATTTGATATTAAAAGGTGTATTAATATTAAATGTTGTCTCTATCGAACTAAATTAGGTCGCCTAACCGGTTACGGAAGTAGTAAGTTAAACAAAGATTATACATTCATTAGAAATTAATAACATTTAAATATTATAATTAAATCTCACCGTTTACAGCCTATTTTAAGACGTTACGGGGAAGCAAACATTCAGGGTTTTAAAACTACGGGTTAACTCTATGAGCCCCTGTAAAAATGTTTACCCCTCAATACAACCATACGGTGAAGCCAACCACAGATATTGAAGGGGTATTCAAAAATTTCAAATATTTTTAAATTGTCTTTAAATTAAAGTTAATCTAACCGAATTAAGCGTCCTTTGACGTTTAAAACGGTATATATTTAAGGGTATAAACAATATGGTATCATCGCCAAAAAGAAATAAAACTTGAAAAATGGAGAGATATCCATTTGTCGAAAAGAGAGACAAGGAGATAAAAAAAATACAATCCAGATGTTCCCACCTTCAATATCCCAACCCAGTTAATAAAGTAAAAGGTATACGATATACGAATATAAATCTATTACTCCCCGTTTATCCTTTATTCAATCACAATTCGCGAATGGATTAAAAGTTCATCTCACTTGGAAAATACCTCGAATTACCTATAAAAACTCCAATATATAGCTTTAAATATACAGTAATCTTAGACTGGGTAGAATTTTAAATCTAAATATAAACACCAGGGGAAAAATAAGGGCTTAACGAAATGGCGCACTCTATCGTCGTATTCGCGTTTAATAAGGTAATGAAGATAAATGTAGGCGTAATGGAATACCTCTGGGTTACACGCCTTTAATAGGTATTCCATATTAAGGCTCGAATAAAATATGGAGTAATGGCATTATAGAAGGCGCTAATAGGTACAGATTTCAATGGTAAAAACGCGAGTATGCCATTTCAGTTTCATAAAACCGTACTCTTTCACTATAGCATTGTTTGGTGAACGCAAAAATATCATCCCTAAATAGGATATTGAAGTAGGATTACGAAAACCGTATCGCTATATATAGCTACTCCTCTTTTATTCGCCTATTCTCTATGAATTCGTTCAAAGCTAAAACACGTAATATTCCAAAAGCTTAATACCCCCCTTTATCAGTATTAACACAATCAAGGCGAACAAAGCTTACTCACAATTCGCGTGCGCACGTGGAATTACTGTAAGCAGGGATACATAAAGCTACTAGGAATGATTGTGCCCCAGGTTATTTCGGGCTGGGTTTGAGAACTTACTGTAAATTCACGCCTATTAATTAATTCTGATGGCGTCTTTCTAACTATGATATCATTGGTTGGTAGCAACACGAGGTCATAGACTCGAGTTCAAGGTTCAAGGCACAACGAAATAGATTATTCACTTGTGTAAAATTCGTCATACATAATGATGAGTCTAGCTAGCTCCTCCCACAAAAAAAAAATTTGCCTAGATACTTTGAGTAAAGATTATTCCTAGTAGCTGTATGCATTCCTGGTTGAATATAAGGGAAAATCAGGTTTGTTTTCGGTTTAAGGTTAGGGTTTAACTGTATTAATACTTTTAACGCGAATACGCCATAAGGGAGAATGGTATTATTCCCGTTCCGTTGTTTCGCTTTAACTTCCCCTTCCCCATTTTACTTCCTCCCCCAGGGGCAGGGGGGGGGGTTCCAGTCTGATCGGAGAAAGCTTTAGCGATGACTATGGGACTTAGATCACAAAGGGGAACCAACAGAAACCTGGGGATTATACGTCTCCCCCATAAGCCGGTATGATTCAATTGGAGTTTGCAATAAAGGACCAAGGATCGGTAATTCTGAGATTATGGACTTTGAGTATTGTTACTAATGTTATTGGATGTGTTTGTTATTGTTGACAAACATTTCTGTCGGATTTACAAAAACATACTTAAGTTTCAAATTTTTTGTTTCAAAATCGTCTAGATTTTTTTAATCTTTTTCAAATCGTCGAGTTTTTCATATAAGCTTTTGTTAAATTTGGGATTTTTCATTTGATATTGCAAAAGACCCCAGATTATTTTCTTATTATTTTGATGTTTTCTTAGTTATTTCAAAATTTGGCATTTTTCCTTGATATTTTCCTTAGTTATTTCAAATTTTGGAAAATTTCCTTGATATTTTCCTTATTTATTTCATATTTTTAGAAATTTCCTGGATATTTTCCTTAGTTATTTCAAATTTTAAAAAATTTCCTTGATATATTTTCCTTAGTTATTTCATATTTTGGAAAATTTCCTTGATATTTTCCTTATAGTTATTTCAAATTTTGGCGTGTTTCCTTGTTATTTTCCTTAGTTATTTCAAAATATGGCATTCCAATTTATTAATCAAATTCCTTTGAATCTACTTCACTTTAATAAATAAAAGTTACTATTAAATATACAATTGAAGAAACCATACTTATTTCAGCACCCTAATAACATAAAGCAACCTCAGGTTGAATCTGCGCAAGCTATTCCATCCGCGGTCCTCGCTTCAACACAATTAAAACAACCCTACACGTTTAATCCTATGACCCCCGTATCTCTAATACCCCCGTAATACTTTCATTAAAGGGGCGGAAGCGAACGGAAGATGGCTCAAAGTGGTTCAGGTGTTCTATCGCTTCCCGAACATATAGACCAAGCCAGCCCATGGAGAAACGATGGTATTGGCTATAGCTCCTAAAATGGACAACATACTGACCGTTAGGTCCATGGAACGTGATACGAGACGAGAGTGGAAGGCCATTTGAAGAACAGCTGATTCGATTGTTACTCGTACTTTTTTTTATTATTTTTATTTCTATGGGCTATTCCAGCTTGCCTCGTAAAAATCGACTAGATAAACATTCTCCATTTTGTTTTTCCCCAAAACTCAATTTTTTCCTTACTAAATTTCTATAGACTTGGAAACGTGGAATTATTATCGGCCCCTTTGACGTAAATCTCCCTGAATTTTACTAAAAATGCGAAATTTCCCCGAATTTCCCTGAGGTTTTTGTCAACTATTTATTTCCCTGAGGTTTTTGTCAACTATTTAATTTATTTCCCTGAATTTTCCCTGAGGTTTTTGTCAACTATTTATTTCCCTGATTTTCCCAGGTTTTCCCGGTTTTCCAGGTTTGTATGAACCCTGATTATATCACGAAGAATTTCGTACAGATTTTTTAATTTTAAAATTTGAAATTGACATTTAATTCTCAAATTAGCGTCTAAAGTCATTGATTTATTAATTAATTTTAGCTGACTAATTTTAATCGCACACTTTAATTGTTTACAGTAGAAAAAAATCAGTAAAATGTAACAAATGACCAGTACAGTTGGACACGCTTAAATTAAATCTCAACCATTACACGTAAAAAAAAATTAAAATTAAACCCCCTCCACAAATATTTTGAAAGTCAAAATTCATACGGACGGACATGTAGCCTAGTCAGTCCATTTGTGGGGTTGAAAAGGTCACATATCCTTGTAAAGCTCCGCGTCTATATAAGCGATATGAACGTCGCTAACCAATGAAGATGATTTATTCAATACCGGATAGGGAGTCGTTAATCTATCACGTGACACCTCGGACGAGCGAGCTCGCGCCCCCCAAATGACTAATGACTTCCGGTTGGGACGCTGCTCATTATCGAAGCGGGGCACCCGGGCACTCTCTCTTAAGCTCGTGTCCCCCCAACCCCAAGCCCCCCGGATGGTGTGGTGCAGAGCTGGAAAGCAGCAACGTCTTTAGGATCGAGAAAAAGAGTTTTCAAAACTCATCTTTCTCATTTCTCCAAACATACACATACTTCTCGTAAAACCAAGGCCTAAGTATTCTAAGATGTGTCGTCTATTTGGGCGCCAAATTTTATGGAGAAAAATGATTTTAAGATACAGTAGATACCCTCACTCCATCTCCCTTCCCTCCTCTCTACCATATTAATATCACTTATTACGTAAGAATTTTGATAGGCTAAGATTTTTTTATTTTTTATTTTTATATTCAGTTTTGATGTTATCAAATGCAAATAGGACTAATGGAAAGTAATTTTTTTTCATCTCAGCGGATTTTATGGGAGGGGCTAATATGGACTTATTGATAACTTTCACTTTCCCAATTATATTTTTAAAAGTTGAACCACAAATAAATATAATTTTACAGAAATAATTTCTAATGGATTATAATAATTTTGGTTTTCCTAAGGCACCAAAACACTATAAAAATAATAATAATTAAAAAAAATGAAGTCCATGCCATGGCATGTTTTTCTATAAAGTTTAAATCAAACTAAACTAAACTTTAATTAAAAAAATATATATATATTATCTATAAATATACCTTTTTCAAAAGAATGTTTTCAAGTTTTTTGGATTAAACCTAACGATAATGAAAGACCTCGGTAGACTTTATACATATATAAAAAGAAATTCTTTTCCAATTTTGTTCCTGACATTGATATATTTTCGGAACTGGATCTTTTCTTTAAAAAAAAAAAATAAAAAATAGGTCTGCTATTTTTCTAACTGAGGATTAGAATTTCTAGCATATTGAAGACCTACTTCCTACATTAAAAGCCAAATTAAAAGCGCCCCCTATTATCTCTTTAAAACGAAAAGATTTTTCAAAAAATTTATTTCTTTCTTCATCCCATATTAATTATCCTAGGTAATACCTAAGAAGCTAAAAGAGACTGTATTTTAAACCACCCGCCTACTTGTTATCTCTACTCCCCCTGTTACAGCTCTATTACAAATTAAATCGCGTTCAGATCCCGACAGCGCGTGGCACGTGAATAGAAGTATGGATATGTTCGCACTTAAATGCGGTTTTAATTCTTTTCATTAAGGAAAAATCTTTTTTATACTTTAGTATTAATAGGAACAAGTCCCCTAATTTTTCATAAAAAAATAAAAAATGGGTTAAAATTTTCTCAATTAATAGGACGTCATTTAAGGTGTCAGAAAGGAGTCAAGAAGACAAACACCCTCTGGTGTTAAAATCTATCTTTTCAATGTAGAGAGTCGAAATGAGAATAAAAGTCCCCCTCTTTTTTATTATTAGAATTATTCTTTTTTCTTTTTAAATTCTGTCCCGGTTTTCAAAAATTAAATCATGCCATAATCGATTTTTAAAATATTCAATTAATCAACGAAGCCAAGGCCCGCCCGAGAAAGAAATTACGTGGGTTTCATTGTTAGCTAGGAAAAATTAAATTTTAAAATTTCCTTATTGTTAAAAGGCTTTTTCTAGCTATATGAAGCAGGAGTTAAGCTAAATTTTCTTGTCTACAGCTTCACTCCAGAAAGGTTAATAGTTCAAGATCATCTTTGTTTTTAAACTGGCCATTCTGACAGTGACTCGGGAAAGGTTAAAAGGTCAAGTTAATCTTCGTGTTAATTTTTGTAATTGCAAGTAACGTAACCGCTTCTAACAACAAGTTAGCTCGAGCTGTAAATCTCTACGAAGCATTACGAAGTGTCATACTTATCATATATGATAACATATCTTATAAACTTATGATTAAACTTAACTCCTAATCTCGCGTTGCGTTTAGTCATTTTCATAATCGATTAAATCATTCATTTCTTACAAGTAATAACACCAATCGCTTATGGAAGCTACAGAGAAAAATCTCTTTGGAAAAATGAACATAATAATCATACTTTAGGCCTACGATACTAAATTACCACTAAACGATAAACCGGAAGTAAATCTACAGTATACTCTCCTAAAGCTAATAATATCGGAAGCAAAGAGCCCGAGCCCAAGACCGAATTCCCCCCATTTATAGAAGATCAAGTCTATATGTACACTAATATACTTGTTGCTTAAAATATGATATCCGTTAGTTGGGCATGGTCATATTTCACCCATTGTCCATATAGCTAGCTCCAAAACTTAGAGGAAACTAAAGAGACTAGACCCGGACCGGGACCAAGGAAGGGTGGGGGGTGAAATTACTTGCCGGAATAGCAAAACAATAATAAGACCTTCAATCAAGGTCCCCCCAACCCAACCCGGGGCCCCAAATCCACTGGTGCATCTAATATCCATAAAATCCTTAAAATTTTGATAAATTTCCACCCATTTCTCCTCATATTTAAACTACTACTCTATGGAGGAAGATCGCTTTGCTCAAAGGGGGGGGGTGAGATGCCAGTTCCGTTTTATAAAGCTAATAATGAAGCAAACACTTATTACCCCTTACTTGATTAATGACTAAAGAAGGGGGGTTAGGGGGGAGAAGGGGAAAGTTTACGCGCTCAAAGAGTCCTATATATAGGTTTTCCCCAGCCCTTTCCCAGCCCCTGTGATGGTGCATGATGGTGGTAGCCATCTAAACCTTATGGGCCCTGGGCACGAGCTATAGCTGTTTAATTGCCATATCGAGCGTGAATATTACGGAACAAAGTATGTATGTATGGTATAAAGCCAAAGCCAAAGCCAAAGCCAAAGCTAAAGCTCGCGCGCTCCAATTTTCAAAACGAAAATCGCGAGCGCGAGCGTTCTCTTGTCTGACATAGCGCGTGAGATGTATTCGAGGGGTTCGGTACTTGTATCGGAAAAAAACAGTTACTCTAATAAGGTAATTTAACCGGCCAAGGCAAACATTTTAATTTCTTATGGGGAAAAATAGGAAATTTTTCTCTAAAATTATAGGATTTTATAGGAGAAAAAATGTGTTGTGTTTTTATAGGAAATTATAGGAATAAAAATGCTCCAATATAATACTATTTTGGTTGGCTTAAACTATGTAGAAAAATTGTAAGGAAAAAAATAATAATAAATTGGATTTTACTTTGGAAATTCATAGGAACTTTATTAAATTAAACGATATAATATGTATAAAAAATCCTGAGCGAGCCTTTGAAGCAATTTCGGACGAATCTGGTCAAATGTGATCTCAATATAAAAAGGGCTAACTAAATTTTGATAAACTTAATTCTAAACTATAGGAAAACCTCATAAAACTAAGTTAAAAAATACAGGATATTATAGTCTGACCTTTAATGAAATTATAGGGCAATAGTCTTAAAAATATAGGATTTATAGGAATTATGGGACTACTGTACTCCTTAAATTTCATCGTATAGTTTAAATTCACGTATCTAGGCGTCGCGATGAAATTCGCATTTCAATATTTTAGAATTGGGAATTAAGTGTTTGTCCCCTCGGGTATTGATTTAGCACGTGATTTATAAGCGCGCGCGCGCTCTTTCGTATATAAGTTTTGGGCGCGCGTGCAAGGGGGTGGGGGGGGAGGTATAGGTCCATCATTTTCCCGCGCGTTGTCTTTTAACAGGCCGGAGCTTTTAGTATAAAGCTCACCATGGAACAATGAACTATAAGACTAAAATAAAGGAGAAAGACTATATCGTAATAACAAGGCGGCTAGCTGCCGAAGTGGGAGTGGGGGGGGACGAAGGGTAAAGGGTTAGCCTGGCTTTTAATGCCCCTTCCTGTATTGCAATAACGACGACGCACAATAGAAAAGGGGTTTTAGGGGCTATCGTCTGACAATCTGTTTCAAACACTAAAGCTATTATACTCTCTCTCCAACAAATATATATAGACATTGAATATTCAATAGGCCTACGTCTTTCTTTTTAAAATAATAATAATAATAATAATATCAAAGCCTATCGTCTCTTCTCTCCGTGAAAATTCCTTGAAATCATGGACTTATAATATGTAAAATATTCTAAATAGGACCGGAAATTAGGTTTTTAATTAATTGGCATAAAGCATGATTGCAATAATACATTCATTTACTTCCCCCAGAGATTACAGTTTGAAAATTATAAATTTCTTGATTGAAAGGGACCTTGATATACCACTATCCAGAAAACAATACAGATCCCTTACGTCCCCCTCTACCAGTTCAGTTCAGTTCAGTTTTCCTGTCCCCTATACGATATAATCTCCATGATTGAAACTTCTCTTGATAAACGACAACTCTTTATACAAAATATTATACATCCCTACAAACTTTAGTGATTCTTATGAAGTACATAACAGTTGAAGTTTTCAAAGGAGATTTTTAATATATATTAAGGTATATTGTTTTAAGTTAAGTCGTTTTTACGTCTGTTTACTTTGGTTTAATTTATATCTGATGTTTTATAATCTATCCCGGAAATACTATCTCCGTTTTAAAGCCGATGGCTGCAGTAGCAGCTCGCAGGGCTCTTGTAGCTAATGGGTTTTAAGTTTAAGTTTAGCCTCACCGGATTTTAAATACGTTAAATTTACTAGAATTTAGAATTTAATACTATATTTTAATACAAGGCTTAATGGGAAGAGGATGTTTTCAAACTAAGATATATTTTTAGTTCATAATAACCTAACTCTTTTCCTAGTATAATTAAGGTAGGTATATATTTTAAAATTTTCTCTGGTTTACAAAGTTAAATTATTCTCATCTGTAGGCTAATTTTCTACAGTATATGCTTATTATTCACTTAAATTTAGTATATGAGTTTTGGCCTAATATAGACTTATTTATAAATTAGCTATGTTGATCATGGGGGTTTTAAAGATGTTGGCTTTTGAAAATCCGACTCCTGAAATTCCCTAATTATCATTCATGACCCGTGGTCATTTGTCCAAGATGGTAATAAGGAATAAATTGACCTCTGTCTTTCATTAAAAGTGTTCAGGTTAATTTTCTAAATAGGTGTAAAGTAATTAGTTATGAAAATGATTCCACGATGTTATAAAATTAAAAAAAAAAATAAATAGATAAATATCCTATTATTAAACTCTAATTTGCATAAATAGAGGCCGAACAATATAAAAAAATTGGGTCAATTAAGAGCCAGTAAAAACTTCGAAAAACCTATGCAATGCAACTAGAACGACTTAACTCTTTTATTGTCCTTTTGGGGTATTTTTACCACTTTTTAAAAAAAATTGTAGTGGAATTCCATTTATTTTTGGTAACTTGAAAATGGTCATCTGCATAATTTTATTCGATGGGAGAGCAGATTTTTGGGCAAAAGAGGGTCCCATTGTCCCTGAATTTTCCTTTCGAAAACGACTCCCAAGTACAGATCTTTGCCTATGCATGTATACATAGACGAGATAGCTTTAGAAATCCATCAACATTTTTACTTTGGTGTCTCAGTCAATCCCTTTATCAGTTTCAATCTTTTTAAATACAGGTCTCCTATGTCTTATTCTTAGCAAATTAAAAGGTACTTTGGGAAGCTGAGCTCGTTTGAGCGCGACACGTGACGTGTTCTAACTTGCACGTGAAATTAGAACAAAAATGTCTCGAGCAATTTCACGCGCAGATTTATATTGCTAATAAAAAATACTATAAAAATAATACAAAAGATTCTCGTGAGCGCGTGAAATTTCAAACTTTGAAAATAAAAATTAGGCTTAACGAAAACGTTGTTAAGTTCGGTTGCTATGAAACCAAATAAAGACGTATATTTTTGTATACCTTACGAAACCCTGTGTGGCATTGATTTCATGGGAACTTAAAGGGTGTTATTATTAACGTATGCAGATGGAAATTTGGGAATCAAATTGGAGGGGGTGGGGGAGGAGGGGGAAGGTGAATTTTATTCCCTACCTCTTGAAGTAAGTTTTTAAAAATTCTTGGGGCTCTTTTGAAAAACTTCAAAATAGCGTAAAGCGATATGCAAATTAATCTTGCTCCTAGCTGGTTTTATTTTCTCTTCCATAAATTCGCTTAAAAGCTTTATGAGCCCCGCCAAAGAACATTGTCGTCGTGTACTAGGCGAGCGTCTGCGTCCCATTGTCTGCTTGCATACCCGCTTGCTTGCTTGCACGGAAAACCACGACATACCTCATTTACCAGGGACATCCCCCCTCCCCCCTATGTACTGTCCCTTACAATTGGTTTTGTCATACATGTCCTTGCGTACACTTATGAGATTTTTTTTGGAGTAAAATTTTATTCAGGGGTACTATTAATTAAGAACTAAAAGAGGATGAATGTTTTTAAATTTAAATTTGGGTTTTTTTAGGGTTTTTTTATTATTTAAATTTGTGTTAAAGGGAGGGTGAAATGGAAAATCGGGTGATTTTTTTCTTTTATGGATTCTTAAGTTCTACTATTTATAAGACTAATTTGCTTATAGTGAAACATTAAGGAAATACGTCCCCATGATTTAATTTAAAATTCAAATTAGTTCAAATAAGATTTCATAGATAATTTGGAATTAGCACCCTGGACCAATCGCGTAACGCTCCGCCTTCTTGTTAACCAAATTGCACGTGGAACTCTCTAAATCTCGTGCCAAGATTGTGTGCACATCACGTGCAATTTTAACTGTCAAATCTCGCGCTAAATTTCATTCCACATACCTTGAAAACTATATATTTAAACTTTAATAACCTTTGTTGGTTCACAGTATGTTCACGACACTTGAAGATTTCCCATCACGACCCTCTAGGTAGGACTGTTGAATCCTCGTCATGGTCATCCTCTAGCTGTTTGACCAGTATCTCGTAGAAGGTCCAGTCTAATTTTATCATCAACAACGGAGTCAGCCATCCTGAATAAAAATTAAAAAAAACCAAAAACATAATTAATTAACTATTCAATTATACCACTCTATAGCATAGCATAAGAAAACATAAATCCCAACCAATAATAAAAAAATTCTAATATTAATATATAATAAGTAGATTGAATAATAAAAACCAAGTATAGAAATATATATACTGTATAATAATAATAGGGCAGCAGAATACATTATACTATCCATATATATTTTTAGCGTTCATTTCTAATCTTCCATAACAGAACCCCTCAACCCAGGAAGATCTGGAAGAAAAAGGCGCCAATGATGTAGGGAATACCATACCCGTTCGCGAATCCCTAATTAATAAAGACGCATTAGTACGAAATACGACTGTAACCCTTTAACGGTAGCCTTGGAACGCATTACAAATTAAACCTCGAACAAAACCTATAGGAAAAGGCAGGGAAAGTTGCCTATAAAAATCTTTATCGCGCGACTTCGGGGACTAATAAATGCGCGAGAGTGTTCGCCCATTAACTTGGCGCGCGCGAGCTATAACCCCTCCCCCCCCTTCAGCTCGTGCGCCCCCCCCAACCCCCGACCTTCTCGCGCCATAACTGGCACGAGCTTTGGGGAAGAATTGGCGCCAAACCATACTTAAGAGTTTTATGTTAGATATTGCATAAAGATTCAGTCTACGATCTGCTGGTCTACTAGGGTTTGTATAATGATGGTTAGCTAATGTCTACTTAAAATAGGCCAGTAAAGAGTGAAGTAATAAATGATGACCCTTTAGTACCGGAAGGGTTACCAAGGGACACGTTTGTATTGTAATGATTTTGGTGTTTGTTTTTACAACTAATTTGTAAATATTGGTTTCGAAATTAAGAAGGAATCTTTTGAAATAGTTGATGAAGAATTTGATTAGTAAAAATATAAAAGTTTGTCTAAATAAAACAGAGACTAGTGCTCAATATTCATAGATGTTTGCAAATAAATTCATTCGCTATCTAGCCTTGTTCGTAATACAATTCGTCTAAGTGTAACAAAAGCGCTTCGTTTATGGAAGACTACTATACTGTCCATAGGCAACTGCCCAATGGTCAGTATCTATACTACAGTTCCCGGGAAGAAAATAGGCCCAACGCCCTCTAGAAAACATCGTAGTGCGTTATGTCCTACAAAACGGGATAGATTCGGCCTTTACCAATACAAAACCCCATGCAATTTCATCTACATCACGTCAGAGCCACGTGTTATATTTTAAGTCAAGTATAATAATAATTTTTGGCCTACTCGTTTGACTGGCGACGTACACGTGATCGTGTAACGCTTAGTAACTGCCTTTATTAAAGCGTGTGTCCCGACGTACGCGTTTCCAAATATTTTCTCCCGTTTATAACATGGTAGGAATAAGCCAACGCACGTTGCCAAAGTCTAAAAAATCCAGTAGCTGACGGTTAATGCCCGGGATGTGATTTTACGAGTCCCGAGTGAGTCTGAAAACTGCTAGGCGCGAATCCACCCAGCATACACGCTATCCAATGGTCAGCCGCCTTGCCCCTATTCCTTCCTATCTCTCGACAGCGCCCTCTCTTTTAAATTAACTTGGTAGTTTATACTTAGGGTTAGCTTAGAGTACGACAGGTTATCCTGGTAACGTGTACTAACTTAACAAGATGGAATCTTTTGTTCGGAGGAGTCCGGAGAGGAGAAAAAGCGGGAAAGAAAAGATAATAGGATGCGGTACGAGCTTTGAATCTTCAATGCCTCCTGGAGAAGCGCGCGCGCTCTTGATTTCTTAAAAAGGCGGGAAAAATCTACAAGAAATCTCTAGCGCGAGACAGAGAGTTTACTGTGTACTAAAAATAAAACGCGCCAAATTTCTCGTGACCACGAGGAAAAGAGCGCGACGTTTTCTAACTAAGAAAGGCGGGAAAATCTACAAGAGCGCGAGACAGAGAGTGTTAAAAGAAAAGGGCGCCAAATTTCACGCGGCCACGTGCATGTGATAAAGGACTTTCAATATTTAATATCCTAACTTTTTATATTTAAAATAGATAATTACACTTTAATTAGATAATAAATTAATGTAATATATTTTCTTTCAAAATAAACTTATATAACTAACCAATCAGCTTTTCAGTCTTTTTCTTGGGAAAAAGTGAAATTGGGATCGATTCTCTTAAATCCCTCAAAATCAACCCAAATAGGTAAAAGGTTCTAACACAGCGGGGGGATGAGGAAGGGGGGGGGGTTGCGCTGGAATTGTTCCCATTTGGCTAAAGAAGAAAAAGGGTCATCGAATTCTCATCTTAAGGTTGGTCTAGACTCTCCGCTCCTCTAGAGTGTTTTGGGATGGGAAAAGATAATGGATAAAATCGTAGCGAGAGCAAGGCGAGTGGCTCCAAAGATTCTAGTGCACCCCAGGGCGTCCTGGTTGGCGCTAGAGAAAAGTACGGAGTAGGAAGACTTAAAACCAGGGGCAGGCAGCGGTATTGTCTTTAAAAGTGCACTGGGTATAGTCAGTTCTACGTTGCTGCATGCAGCCTTAAAGCGGCTGAAAATTGAAATATTAAAATTTGATTGGACCTTGCCTGCAGGGGATACTGTTCTGGGAACTAAACAAAACTTGAATGCTTTTAACTTTAGAAGAGAGGTTTTAACACAAGAATGCTTTTAAAATATAAAATAATGTCTAGGGTAGCTAGGGTAAAACATTATTTTTCAAAATTACTTCTTCGTAGTTCTTTTAAAATACTTAAAGATTATAAATTAGGTTTTAAAAATATTTTCAAAACAAAAAATTAACTTTGAAAAATTGAATAAAGTTTAATAGGGGATTGTAAAAAAGAAAGAGGTCACGTGAAAGTGTTTTCAGTACTGCCAGATAACTTTAAAAAGAAGGCTGGACATATTTGAAACGTCCTACTACACCCCCTCCCCCGCCCATAATCATTTTTTTTTGGTGGGACAAGGCCTAACTGAAAACTTTATTTTGTGGATTTGGGCGCTGCAGATAATTAAACGTTTTAATTTAAAACTGAAGGTGAGTTTTTCTTTTACTACGTGCAATATGAAGTACGTTTGAATTACATTGATGTTCATTTTTTATAAATAAACGTCCAACTAAAGGAGCGTCTGCTCAAAGGTTCAAAGCAGCTGCACCACGTGACGAAACACTTTTTAGTGCCTTCCCCCCTATTTGTTTCCCCTCCTAATCTTTTTTACAATCCCCTATTGCGAGATACGTATCCTTAGTTCTTTTAAAATATACTTAAAATTTATATTAAATTTGTTTAGGACTAAAATTAAATGATATTTTGATTTTTAAAACATTCAATAAATAATAAAAAAAAAATAACTTAATAAATAAAATTGAATAAAATTTAATTGCGAGGTTAAAAAACCTCCCATGGGGAAAATTTAATTTAAAATCAAGTAAGGGTAAAGATAAAGAAATAAACCTTTCAAAAAATGACCCCTTTACTTCCTACGCTCCACCTAACGGTAAAAAATGTTACCAAAGAATGACGTAATCTAAAACGGCGTCGGATGCAGTGAAAAACAAAAATATCTGATTACCCTTAAAATCTCCTCCGATCTAAAGCCAACCAGAAGGGCCTTGGGGGGTTCAGGGGGAAAGGGGGGTGAACCCCCATCAACGTTTTAGGTTAAAAGAACGGAACGGGGTTAAAAAAACACCCCAAAGTCCACCGTTTTTCTTTCACTCTTTCTCTACAGAGGCAATGCTTCCCTTTTTGGAATTTCAACACCCATTTATTTCGAACGATAGAAGAGTAAAAGTAGAAGTAAATTCATTTAGAAGTTATAGTAAAATATCATCTTAAATGGGGTCAACGAAGTTTGAACCTTGCTTCGATAATTGTTATCTTAATTTTATTATTATTATTAAATAAATTTTAAAATTGTCTGAAGATATCGTAATATGATGAAGCCCAATTTAATAAATTCGACCTTTGACCTAGGGATGTTTAAAGAGGACTATGGGGTTAGCGAAGATTAAATCCGAGTTTGGATAATTATTTTAATATTAATTAAATGCAATTTAAAATTATCTGTAGATATCGTTAAATGAAAAAAAGCCCAATTTTCTTAAATTCGACCTTTGACCTGGTATATTTCAAGTCAAAAGGTCATCTTGTCTTTGCGAAGACAATTTAAGCGCGCGTCTCAGAAGTAATTAGTTGTTATATATAAATAAATTAAAGAATTTAGTTTCAATTAGATTTTTCTACACAAATCATTTGTTTTAAAAAATATGATAACTTCGGTTTAAGTTACTTCCGTGATAAACGAAATAAAACCCAACCGATTCTCAGAATAATAAAAAAAAATAAAAAATACACAGAACAATCTGTTAACTTTGATCTCCAGTACCCAGTTAAATTGAAAAATTCCAATAAAAACTACAAGAACATTTCAACATTAAACTGTAGCAGTATTTAAATCCGTATTGAAAAAACTTTCATCCGTAATAGTCCAATTTAAATTCTAAGTCCCTGGAATGCGAGATGTCATCCCAAATGAAACTAATAAGGAATAAAGCCTAAGTCGTAATATAACTCCCAACATTCCCCGTATCTTTGCTTTCATTGCGTCAAAATTAATAAACAATGGTAAAATAAAACGTGAGCTTACAAAAAGGTAAAAGAGACCTTATTTATCTTCCCTAGCCTAACATTGAGAGACAAAATTAAGTAACTTTAATGTTAGGTACCTTGAAAGATACGTTGTTTTTGATATTAACGCTAAATTACCACGGGATGCTAGGAGGACGCGAGTAATATTGCGATCTTAAATTTCTTGGCAAGAGAAGGTAGAAATATTTCAACAAAAATCAAGCTTAGCTCGACGAAATTAGAGGCGTCGATTGAACAGTACTCTTCAATTAAGAAAATGAGGGGAAAATTTTCAAAGTTAAAAAAAAAAAAAGAATTTTTCATCGTGAAATTCAATCCGTTGTCGAAAATCATTTCCGTGTTCCATAACATGAAACTCATTTAAATAATTTTAAACTTAAAACCTATCAAATTCAATTTGCAAATAATATTACTTTAAAAATAATGAAACTCGAGGGGTAAAGCACTAAATTATTAAAGGGGAGCTTCATTCGCTATCTTGTTAAACTGGATTTAAGATAGCAGTAAAGTTGTTTTATAGCCGTCCCCCTTGCAAAAGTAGGCCTATATCTTGATAATAAGGAGGAGAGGAAGGAATGGGGAGGGGGAGGGGGGTGTAGTGCACGAGATCTATCTTTTTTTGCACGAGACCCCGGGTTAACATTTCAACCGTATTGTTTAATTAAGATAAAGCGTAGTTTCTATACGTTTTATTAGACGTTATCCCCGCGCTTTTCTTCAGTAAATATTCCGTATCGGATAACAACCTTAAAAGAGGATTAATTCTACGAGGACTTTATTTTTAGCTGGATGATTTTATTTTCTTTATCCCCTAACCCAATATATAGATAGAAAAAGATAAACTGGGCACTGGTCAGCCTCGATTTTTATGAACTCTACGCCCGCAACTACAATTCTACGGTAATCCAGTACATATCTCTTTTTTATTGTATATCACGTGCTTATGTTTAATGATGACTAAAAGATCCTTATCAAAAAAATGATTGTCAAAACGACGTAACTAGAGATACGTGGAAATTATAAATAAAATGTGTTTTTTTAACGATTTTGCTTAAATAATTACTCAGGTCCTGTTGTTTTAAGTAACCCTAAGTATTAAGTATCGTTGGAAAGCTAAGAAATGGGGCTATAACATACTCAAAGGACTCTACCGTATCTCTTATAGAATCAGAGTTAAAAGGTGTTATGTAAATAAGCCCATGTTAACATTATGTAGAGGACGTTTATGAATTAACATTTTGCTTAATTACTCGGGTCCTGATTGTTGTAACCCTAATTATTTAGTACCTTTGGAAAGGGGGGAAATAGGGCTATAACATGCCTAAAGGAAATTAATTTAATTAAACAGAGACATTTAAATTTTAAATTATATTTAAGGGAACTCGGCAGGGTAAACATTTCTACAGGGGCCATAGGATTAACATGGGGTTGTTTCCCCCTAAATGTCGGCTTTCCTTGAAAGTTTTCTATATAAATTACATAAATTGTACGTAACGAGTATGACCAAAACCTGCCACCAAAAACCAATCAAAACCTGAAATAATTTTGAGGGGAAAGTCGTTAGATTAATTCCCTGGGTACTACATACACTCCAATCCAATATCCCCAAGTAGCAGTAATACAAGTGTATGTTTTAAACCACCCCTACTAAGTTAGGGGTTTTCCTACTACACCCACGTACCATATTCCCCTTAGTAGGGACACAGGGAAGGGTAAACAATAGGACAATCCATAAGATAAAGGTAGCTAAAGGAAGGGGCGCAAAAAAGTTTGAGGAAACGCAGCATGATGGGGCACGGAGGGGACACTCGGGAGCTCAACTGTCGCCCGAACAAACTAGACTTAATCGTCCGTTAAAGTGGACCCCTTTCGCTTTGCTAGGAACAATGGGGATACTGTATTCCTTCCGCTTAAGTAGATACCATGGCTTCCCAATGTCACCTGTCCCTTAAGAAAGAGTTACATCTTCACGTCGTGTATTAAGTAAGATACTGTCGAGTTGTATGGTATTGTTCAATCGAGATATAGTCCCCCATGAGGTAGGCGTACGTACAAGCTAAAGTCTCAATACATGGGGATTTGCACCGCCGCCATGCCTCCTTGGTACTGGGGTGGAGGTTGGTTGTACTCAGTAAAGATGTTCCCCTAAGGGGTATCGAAACCTCCTCCCCGGAATAGTAGTGTATGCCAACCTAAAAGTTGGTACCATCTACCTTCTGCAATGATATGTTTCTTCTTGGACTATGTCTTTGGTAAAATTTCTTTAATTTTTTTTTCTGGGTTGTCACAATTTGAATTCATTTTCTGATTTTCAAATTCCTAGCTGACATTTTTAAAAGTTTTCCCTGACTATTTCCTTCATTTGATTTTCCCAAATTATAATATATTTTTAGTGCAAACAACTCATAATTTTTGGGTTATAATTTAAACAAGTCTACTCATAATTTTTGGGTTATAATTTAAACAAGTCTACTCATAATTATTGCACAATTATGATTAAACTGCATATATTTATTATGTGAGCAAGTTATTGCAAGTGCAACGCCGTAATCAAGCATAATTCAATTCAACTGAACCCTGCACCTTTATCAAATTAAACACAGATTATATCACTTCAAAATATGAACTTCTCGCGTTTAGTTACCATATTATAAAGTCAGTCTAGCAAATTAAAAAAAAATATAATTAAAATTAAAATCGTAAGTCCAAAAATTCCGAAGTCAAATGAAAAAAAAAATTATCCAAAACTGAAGTCTTACTTTCCAGTCTGCCATTAAACCATGAAAATTCCTAATACCACGTGACTACCCATGCTCCCTCCACAGACCTTTCAACCTGGTACAAACCATCATAGTTTCCAAGCGTGGAAAGGTGGAGATAGTGGAGAAAGACTATATATACATGGTGCATGGTGGTAGGTGAGGCACACTTTTTTCTAAGCCTTGTACTGCGTAACGTTTAATCTCTTTGCCTTAAGGAATCCTTTGCTTTTCCCGCATTCCATCCCCCTCCTACACACACAGAGAGAGAGACACACCACGTGATATAGTCTCGGTTATGTATGTGTACATTGAGTAGGGCAGGGGAAGAACGCTATTGTTCATTGGGGCTAAAACTTCTTTTATTTTATCTAAGTCACCCTTAAGACATATTCCTGATGCGCGGGCCACGCCGAAAGCCACACGAAACACCCCCTTTTTTTTGGTTCAATCTTAGTCTGCTATTTCAAACCCCTTTAGGTTATACAAGCATAAGTTCATAAGATATGTTGGCCATCTATAAGTTTGTAATTTCTGATAACTTAGAAACTGGAGCTGTAATATATCTTATATACTTATGGCCATACTAATTCATTTTAGGGTTAAGTATATACAGGGTGTTTATGATAAGACTGTCAGATATTAAGGGAGATGGGTGTTCTTTGGACAATTTTGAGTTGAAAATGTTCTATGACAAAAACAACTTCTGTGAAAACTACTTAAATTACTGTGGTTTACGAAAGAGTTTGAACATAGAATTTTTTTTTTCAATCAAATAAATTGTTTGTTTGGTGCGGTTTTAGAAAACTGTCTAACCCATTCGACCTTAATCTTTTCAATGTGACATTTTTCTTTTATTGTCATACTCGCTTGGGTAACAGAATTTTTTTTTTGGTTTTGTTATATCACCCTCTCCCCTTCCCCCCACAAACCCGGAAGGAAAAAAATCATTTTCGGAAGTAAAATGAAAACAAAAAAAAATGTATTGTATTTTTTCTTTTTATCTATCCAAAAGGATTATCTTCTTTTTTATTTGGAAAGCCACGTTTATAGATTTATATATATATATATATATATATATATATATTTTCATATCAAGTTGGGATTTGTTCGATCTGGACATCCGAGTTTTGTTCCATTTAAAAATAGACGAATCGAGTCGTGTTCGGATTACTATTACTATGCACCCAAATTCTCAAATATTTCAAAAAAAAAATATATGATCCATTGAGAAAACTTCATTTCTAAATTTCTCAAATTGTAACCCTAATTTACTACCATTTCTCAAATTCCAAACTCCAATTTAGTACCACTTCTCAAATTCCAAACCCCAATTTAGTACCAATTCTCAAATTCCAACCGAAATTTACAACCAATTCTCAAATTCCAACCGAAATTTACAACCACTTCTCAAATTTCAACCCCGAATTTACTACCAAAATTTCTCAAATTCCAATCCCAACTTACTACCACAATTTCTCAAATTCCAATCCCAACTTACTACCACAATTTCTCAAATTCCAATCCCAACTTACTACCACAATTTCTCAAATTCCAAACCCTAATATACTACAATAATTTCTCAAATTCCAAACCCTAATATACTACAATAATTTCTCAAATTTCAACCCCAATTTACCACCAATTGTCAAATTCCAACCGAAATTTGCTGCCAATTCTCAAATTCCAACACAAATTTAGTACCAGTTCTCAAATTCCAACCGAAAATTACAAGCACTTCTCAAATTTCAACCCCGAATTTACTACCACAATTTCTCAAATTCCAAACCCCAATATACTACCATAATTTCTCAAATTCCAAACCCCAATATACTACCATAATTTCTCAAATTCCAGCCCCGAAGTTCCAACTTTTTCTCAAAGACCAAAAAAAAATAAAAATTTATCCACACTATATTAAAACAGCATTCGCATATAATAAAGCACGTGCATCGATAAAAACCAAAAAAAGTAAAAAATCAAAAAAACCCAGAATAAAAAAATCAAAATCAGACTTCCAAAGGGACAGATAAATTTTAACCTCCCAAGGAAGAAGTATAAGAAGAAAACCCCCGATATTTTTTTTTCTATCTCTCAGTCTTTTTAAACTGAACCAAAGCAGAAAATACGCTTAGGGCAAGCTTTTTGAGTCCGGAGCAATGCTAAAAGAAGCATAAAATTGGTCTCGAAGAGGTGATGGTGCAACTAAAGAAAAAAAAATCCGGGTGAGAGAGAGAGAGGCTCCAAAGTAGGTCTATATGTTTTGGCGCCCTTCCTTGGTTTTTAAAATATATAGGGGGCCACTAAAACGATTCCGAACGAGAGAGAGAGAAACGTGGTGGCGGGAAAAGAAGAAGAAATCGGTATTCTAAACCCCCCCCCCAATGGCTTGATACCAAGGGGTCACCTATTTACAAATATCAAGATGATAAGATGTATCAATTTTTTTTTTGATAGAGGTTAACGGTGGTAATAGTTAGTATTGTACGCTGTTGGTTAGCTGTGGAATATGGGCTAGCCTCTACCCTCTATGCATTGTTAGGTCAAGCCTAGATTATTATAATTATAATTATTATTATTTTGGTGACCTGTTATTAGTTAGATCAGAATTTGGTTAATTCTCCAGTTCACTTTCTGTTAATTCTATTTTTATATTTTATATTATGGTAATTCAACCAATATATAATTACGGATAACTTCGCAAATAAATTAATTATTTCTTATTTTTTAAATATTAATTCTAAACAAGAAAATTTTATATTTATATTTAATATATAACACCCTAATATTTACAGAAGCATGATGTGAAAATTACTTATTAGTGGATATGAACCACTGACCTCGGGTCACTCAGTACACTCTGGGTACGTGTTAAGCGTTTTGTAATAAACTGATATCCATGTTAAATAGCTCTTGACTTGACCCCAATATTAAAAATAAAAAATAAAAATTAAATAAAATGAAAAAGAAAAAACTAAGAATAATTTTTCAGGGCAAGTGTCGGTCCCCTCGATGGCATCTCTCTCTCTCTCTCTCTCTCTCTCTTTCTCTCTCCTTGGATTGGAAATGGTGGCGAATAGAGAAAATAAGAGGGAGTAAAGTGGGAAGAGGATTGAACCCGCGGAAAGATTTAACTCCACTCGCTAGCGCCAACCCAAGGATGGAGAGAGAGCGAGAGAGAGAGAGAGGAGGGAGGATGAAGAGGAAAAGCTCTCTTCAGCCTCCGCGAAATCGTGATCCTTTTTCTTAAATCCTCGCATCCCAAAGATGGAAGGAAAGGAAAGAAGAGGGAAACTAAAAAAAATAAAAATAATAAAAAAAAAAGAACCCCGAAAAAACTTAAGGATCCGCCGCCGGCAGATGGTACTCGATCGCCGTGCCGTCATAGATGCAGACCGCCCCCCCCCCACCTCCATTCCAACCCCCGTCCCTCCAATCTAAATGTACATAAAGTTACAATGACATTTGTATCTATTTTTGTGGTGTTAGTTGGTGTTATATTCTTGAAAGTCTAGGCCTACTTCAGTGGATAAGTAATTTTTGTTATTTCATTCAGATTTTTAATTTTAAAATTTGAAATTGCCTTTTGGGAGCTAGGTTTATTTATTTATTTTTAAATTAGGTACTGTCTAATGTCATTAATTTAATTTATTTTCGTTGATAAATTTTAATTGCGCAATTTTGTTAATTTGTTAGTGTAGAAAAGTCAATAAAATAATTAATTGAACCTATTTTAACTACTACTGTAGGAGAAAATTACCCCAAACCAATAAGAAATTTAATAACTTTAAATATTACCAATTTTAAAATTCCCTAACTTTAAATATTACCAATTTTGAAAATTCCCTGACACTTCACACTCGTACTATTTTAAAACATCCCTGATTTTTCCATATATTCTGACAACCCTATTATCCCAAAAGTTTCATCCCAATAAATAAATAAATAAATAAATAAATAAACAAATCATCCTTCTGAAGTTGATTATTGATTGGACAAATATTATTTGTAAAAAATATATCTTCGAGTCAATAAAAAGTGTATCCAAGAGTATCATTCAATATATATAATAATAAATAAAAAAAAATTAAATAAATACAAGATGCTACCCAATAAAATAGAAGAAAAAAACCTACAAAATTATCCAAAACCAATACATCCGGGAAGAATTCCAAATCAAATAGAAAACTGGGAACTGGGAAGCCGCGAAATAAAAATAAAAATCTATAAAGGAAGTAAGTGTGCATAGACACTTCCCAATAAAACCCGGAACTTAGCTGCTAAGGAAGCAGATTAGAAGCTTGTAGACTTGCCCTCGATAGACCTTTCTACTCGTTACTTCATTAACCTGAACAGTCTTTCAAGTAATTTTATTCATTTTTCGTTCACTTCATGAAGAACCAATGATACAACATAATTTGGGGTCCCCAAATAAAATAGATTATTCGGAAGTTAATAATAAATTATGGATTCTGGGATATTTTAAACTTTATAAATAAATTAAGTCGTGTCTAATGAAGTTCGTGCTCAGATACCGTAGGTCTTTTTTCTAAAGTTAGTTTTTTTTTTTACAATTTCCCTGAATTTTACTAATGATTCTAAATTTCCCTGAGATTTTTGTCATCTATTTATTTCCCTGAGATTTTTGTCATCTATTTATTTCCCTGAGATTTTTGTCAATTATTTATTTCCCTGTGATTTTTGTCAACTATTTATTTCCCTGAGTTTTCCAGGTTTTCCCTGAGTTTTTCAGGTTTGTATCAACGCTGAAATTCCTTATAAATGCAATAACCCATTTCTCCAACACGTCATTCAAAATACGAGCAAACTATAACCTTTAATAATTATAAAATAATTATAATTTCGGTATAATTAACTTCAAACCCATACACGTACGTATTTCCAGAAAATCCCTACCTACTCTTATAGACAAAACTGGGGTAAAAAGAAAAAAAAAAGATACAGTGTTCCCCAACCAAAGTAAACATTGCCGAGGTCCGGTGTATACCCTCTAGACTTAATTAACCATGACGTACTTATGGCTTCATTATTTTTTAAGCTAACAAAACTTACTAGAGAGAGAGAGAGTGAGACAGAGAAACCTTGCCCAGTACTGGTCGCACGTGTCTTCCACACACAAATAAAAAAATAAAATAAAATTTGGCGCCCAATTATTCCTTATTTCCCACCTTTATCAAATATAGGCCTAGAGTGGCTTTTTTGGCGCGCGCGCGAATTTCGGCTCTCTCGAGAAAGGCCACGTGTATGCATGCTTGACGCTAAAGTGTCATCAGGAAAAAGGGTTAGGAAATATTCCGGTCCTTAAGTCGAGGACTACCCAAAAAATAAAAAAAAAATAATAAATAAATAAATAAAATTAGGGCCCTTACTTTAAAAGGGTATGAGATATTTTTGGAGATGCGATGCGCTAGCTAATTAGCTTAAAGCATTAATTTACAAATTAGAAGGAAGGCTTTGAGAGTTTGAGACGAGGGTGAAGGGTTAAAGAAAAAAATAACAAATTGCTCATCACAAAGGGATTTAACTTGAAGTGGACACAGTTTAACAAGGATAGGATAGGATGGGAAAGGGTTGAAGTGACAACACCTTTAAATACGTCTTCATTTTTCTACTAGAGGTTAATTAGCACCGTAACTAATTTATCAGTGATTTAATTGTTTTTATTTTTACCTTTTATTCAGGATTTACCTTCACTTTTTTATTTTTAGTATAAATTAGTATTAGAATATAATTAAGTTAAATTTATGTAAAATCATTTAAATTTTGACCGGTTGTTAATTACTTCACTAAATTATATAATTATAATTTATTCTGTTGCAACCTTAATTAAAATGTGTTTAATTTCTAAAATTAATTATACAGGGTGTATTGGCGAAAGAATAACTGATACCTACTTCTAATAAGGTAATCTAATAAACTTCTGATCTGAAATGGTGTTGAGACAGTAGTCATTTGTTTTCCCGGTTTTTTTTTTTCATTCTGGTTCCTCACGAGTTGTTATAATTGGTTAATAGCAGACAGCTAAGAGATAAGGGGCTGTACTTAATCTATGACACGTTTTACTTGGAAACAATACATTTATAACATCCTTCTTACAGAGAAAGAGAAGACCGAGCTCTCTTATTTATGTTGACTGAAGATCCGAGGCGTGTTTTTTCCCCAGAATCTTTGTAAGTGAATTCCCGAAATGACTTCAATGTGTATGAAGTTAATGTTTCTTTTTTTCTAAGAAATTCATGTCGTGACAGATTTAATGAATTTTTGGTTTCGTTTGGTAATTAATTATTTAAGTTTTAACTTTCTTTCACGTGAAAAAGTATTTAGTTTCAACACGAAGGAATGTTTTAAATTTTAAAACGAATTATAATTATTGGGCGTTAACCGTAGTTAAAAAAAAAAAACTTTTAAAGCATAGACTATTCTTTGATTTTGAAAAATGGTTTTCCTTTAAAAAAAAAAAAAAAAAATTACAGGATAACCAGGTAATCTTCAACGTGCATAGTTAGTACAACTTTTGGAGACCCGATTTCCCTGAAATTTTCATGTTTTTCCCCTAATATATATTTCCTTGAAATTTCCAGGTGCAAGGCCACCTTGTAACTGCGGGACTGGTTTTTTTACCAGCAGTGGTTTGGGTTTTATTTTTAGTAGCAACTCCTTCAAACTTACTCTAGCCTCAAGAATATCCCTGATTTCCTTGACTATTACTACAAATTTCCCTGAGTTTTCCCTGAATTTTACTAAAATTTTGAAATTTCCTTTTCAGGGCTTTCCAGGTTTATACGAACCCTGATTAGAATGTTTAAGCACTTTCCCTGACTATTTTTCCCACATAATTTTCAAATTTAACTTTTCCAAGTTCTTCCCTTACATGGTCAAAATATCCCTGTATTTAACACGGTTTCTCTAGAACTTTCCTAAAACAAAAATACAATCTAATAAACGGAGAGAGCTTACCATCCCTAATTCCTAATTATTTTGTCGTTTATGTCGACATTAGATACCATGAGGAAATACGGTTGGTTACCATGGAAACGACGGGGAAAATCCCCTTAGATACATCCCTGCAGAACCAGAACCAGAACATACCCCCACTCTTTTTCCTTTTTTTTTTGTTTTATCCTTGTCTGTTCTCAAGAAATCAATTAATCGAGTACGGATGATTATCTACGCCCCTGATTCTGTTGTCATTGGACATTTGGCGCGATGTCTCCTTTCATAATAAGCCAATAGTGTCCCCCCTTCATAGCCAAACATCCAAGTTAACCTGTCACTTCGTATACAAATACACGCGATACATTTGGCAGCACGTGGTAAAATAAAATTTGGCGCGAGACATCGAGTCAGCAGCACGTGGAAAACACGAAATTTGGCGCGGGTCAGTCCGGTTACTTCATAGCGCGTGCGTCGTTGGTTTTGGTTCCTTTTTGGCGGGAATCTCCTCGAGCGCCAAAAACGTGACGATTATATTCAATTAATCTTGAAATGGGGATTCCACCAATAATGAATATGGCCTACCATTAGAGGGATATCGGTTAAGGTTGTTTCTACTGGCTACTGGTTGTTCTTTTGGGGACAGTACGTAAGTAAGTGCCCCTAACATTGCCATGCACATTGAGGGACCCCCTGATAGTTACGCGCCCAAGTTTCTAGCCGTCGTTATAATTAATAAACATAAAAATCCAAAATCCATTAGTAGGCATGTATATAAGAGAGATAAGATATAGAGTCCGCATGCACCAGACAAGACATAATCTCTATATAATTATTGATTTTGGTATTATAGTTACTTAGCACGTTGCTGCGTACAATGCCCCGATTGTATTGAATATCTGAGGTGGATTTATCAATGCAATAATCTTTCAGAGAGCCCAGTTAAAAATTTAAATGCTTTAAATTTTAGAATTTTTAAAGGAGAAGAAAAGACTTTTTATAGGAAAATATAAGACAGGTTCAAAATTATAGGATTTTATAAGAATTATAGGAAAAAAATATTTTTTTTTTAAAGTTACCAATAACTTTTTTAAAAAATTTAAATAAAAAATTAATATTATTATATAGTATTTGAGCGATTTAGCTGCTTTATCTATAGTTTTCCAAGGCACTCAAATAGTACTTAGAATTATCATTAAAAATTCCTACTTACGCAAAGATTTAATTACAAACTTTATAAACTAATCCAACCAGGTTTAAAGATTTTGCCTAAGAGATAACTCTGAAAGTTAAATTCTACTTAAATATTCAAATTAAGAATCCCCAAAACGATTAATATATATTTCCTGGATTAATGTAAATACAAACTTTCATTAAATTTAAATAAGTAAACCAGGAAGTTATTTATTTGTACACGTAAAAAAATATATATGTATATATATATATATATATATATATATGTATATTTATACGTATGTAAATTAGGTTTCGAATATACCGATATAATTCCACTTTAACATTAATAGATCTTCGTATTTACGAGACGAAAATAGACATAAATTTATACATTAATATTTAAAACAGTCTGCAAATATAATTATTGCCAAAAACTTTAGCCTATAGGCCCCAAAACTGTAACTGTTTAAAAACTAAAGCTATAGGTAGCTAAGGTGGAAAAATTAAAAGTTGACCCGTCTAGTAAAACTGGGGAAGAAAACGTTCCATAGTGAAAGAAAAATAATTAATATAAAGTGATAGTCTCTTATAATTTTATGGTTACCAGATGAAAAATCCGTTAAACCTGGTTTGACTTTTCCCCCCGTTTTTCCCCCTTCAATTTCACGCGCTTATATAAAAAAATAAAAAAACTCGAAATGCCACGTGCATTGAGAATAAATTAATATTTTTATTCGTGAATTTTGAAATTTCACGCGCTTTAACAATTGATAAAACCATATCACGTGCGATATTCACGCAACAATTTAAAAAAAAATAAATAGGCTTAGAAAATTCAAGAAGTATTGAAGATTAGAGCGGGCATTTCTACATTATAACCACAATAGATTAATACCACGTGACCAGTGAAAGAATATCAGATAAAACTATTAATATTAATAAAACTTTTGCGATTAACACTTTAAAAACTACCTTACCTTAAATATACATTTTTTTATCTCTCCAATATAGGCCTAAGTTTCTTTTAAACTTCTCTCTAGATCATTTTGTTTCTATTGAAGCGTGACTGCCATGGAGTATAGGATGGGGATACGGTGGTAGAACTAGGTAGTTAGGGATAGGGGGGGGGGGTATAATAGAGTCCCTTTCACACAGCGGAGCGGGTATGGTTGGTATAATTAATGATCTACGTGGTAATAAGAGAGTGACAAATGTCCCCCATCTTGTTTCGGACGTCTAATTTGTTTTAAAGGCCTTTTTAAAAACCGAGGGTTGGAATACCCAGCTATATCAGTTAGGGGGAAAATATCGTTTCAAATGACCGACCCCTCTACCCCCTACCTACAAGCCTTAGTAAAATAGTCGAGTTTAAAAGTTCAATCAATTTCGAAATAGATTGTCTACGAGTTAATGCTCTTTTAGTTACAATAAATGGTTCCTGCTTCTTATCTTAAACTTTGCCAAAAGGGGGAGGGGGTATGCTGGGTAGCACCAGGAATAAATACAGCTACTAGGCCTAGGAATTATTGAGTAGACAATAATTTTCACTCAACGGATTGGATTTTGGTGGGAAGAGATTGAACATTGGATATATATTTGGGGTACGTAATGATTCCAAGTAGCTGTATGTATTCCCGATAAACATGAATAAGGGCTCATCTATCGATTATGGATTGTGTGGTGGTACAAACATTAATGGTTATGCTATATCTTAATAGATTAATTCAATTTAATTTAATGTGATTAGAGAAAAATTGATTTTAAAAATAATTAAGGTTCCATTTCCATATACCGTAATGTTTAATCACCCCTTGACCACCACTGACTGCAAAAATAATATCAAATTAGCATTTGCGAGGTTGGACTAAAGGTTAAAAAGGGTTAAAATTACCAATACCCCATATAACCCTACATGAAAAGGAAGAAAAGGCTTATAAAGAAATTTTATCAAGTACTGATTCAAATTGAACTGTTAGTCTTTCTCTACGCAATGGCCTGGCAACACTGGCTAAAAGCTTCAAACACCACCTTTACTGGAAACTACGAACAAACCTACACTATTTAAGTTTTTTCTCTGACAAATAAATAAATAAATAAAATAAACAAATAAAATAAATAAATAAAATAAACAAATAAAATAAATAAATAAAATAAACAAATAAATAAATAAATAGATAAATAAAATAAATAAATAAAATAAATAAATAAAATAAATAAATAAAATAAACAAATAAATAAATAAATAAAATAAACAAGTAAATAAATAAAATAATCCAAATAAATAAATAAATAAAAAAGGGAATATAAGATATAGTCTAATTAGAATTAGTCTAGTCTGGACTCCCACGCAAAAGGATAAAATCCCTGAAATTACACCGCAGAGGGTTCAAACCCCCCCCCCTTTCTTCCCCCCCCCCAAAAAAAGAAAAACCCTGACGAAAATATCCCCTGGTATAATTTCTTCCGCGGATTAAATAGGATCAAAATCTGTCATTACGGCGAACAAAAGAAATCCCCCAACACACAGCTGCTCGCGCATCAACGAACGAACAACGTTAACGTTAACGTTGCCTTAGTTACAATACTAAACCTAATAGGCCAAAAAAATCTAGCGCGCAAAATAGGTACTTTTCAGTTACACGGAGATACAAGTTTTAAGTCCCGTTCGTACTGAAAAACCTCTAGATTTATATAGTAACCTTCCCTTGGAAATTGGACACGTTTTTGCGAGATATTGGCCTAACACATTAACCTTGAGATTTGACACCAATTAACTTAATACACATATAAAACCATTGATAAACAATAATAACCAATTTCGATACAGAAAGAAAGCATATCTATTACATATTGCACCACTCTCTTTCTCAATATGAAATACAGGGTGTGTAAGTTAACGAATCTCAAGGGAATAAGAACTCTCCCTCCTTCTTCTTTCCTTATTTTTCCCAACCATCCCTCCTGGATCGAAGGTGAATTTGGGCAATCCAATTTTCATTACTATTATACTCGAGAGGGGTTCCTTTCTAGGGGGAGGGAGGGGGAAGAGAACCCCGGGAACTAAGTCCTGGTTTGGTAATATCCTATTGGATAGAATCCCGTTGGATCGAATTCAAATTTCTAAAATTGTAGCCAAATTTAAAACAATTTATAGCCCAAAGAGCGATTTTCTACTGAATGGGAATATTTAAATGGAAGAGCTTTCGACTGAATGGGATGGGTTTACACATATAAAATCATAGCGTTTTCCTTGAGTTGCCGGGCTCCAGTAGCGCAATGGATAAAGTGATTTGGATGATCGAAGAAGTTAAGCAGCATCGAGCGCCGTCAGTACTTGGGAGGGAGATCTCTTAATGGTTAGGTTAGATTACGTTAGGTATGGTTAGGTTAGGGTTAGACGATTTCCAAAAATGGAAGTTATTTTCTGAAATTTGTTGAAGAATGTTATTGGTGAACACATATTACTTGCTGCAGTATCAAGAAGTTTAATAAGAAAATCAATTTTATTTTTAGGTTAGGTTAGGTTAGGTTAGGTGAGGTTAGGTTAGTTTAGGTTAGGTTTGGTTAGGTTTGGTTAGGTTAGGTTTGGTTAGGTTTGGTTAGGTCAGGTTAGGTTAGGTTAGGTTTTGTCAGGTTAGGTTAGGATAGGTTAGGTTAGGTTAGGTTAGGTTTGGTTAGGTTAGGTTAGGTTAGGTTAGGTTAGGTTAGGTTTGGTTTGGTTTGGTTTGGTTAGGTTAGGTTTGGTTAGGTTTGGTTAGGTTAGGTTAGGTTAGGTTAGTTATATTTTATAAATCATTTAACAATGTTACGCCTTTTCCAAAATATTGAAATTTAGCTTCATTGACTTCTCAAATAATATGCCTTTTCCAAAACATTACTGTTATGTTAGGTTAGGTTTGGTTTGGTTTGGTTAGGTTAGGTTAGGTTAGTAATATTTTATAATTCATTTAACAATGTTACGCCTTTTCCAAAATATTGATGTTTAGCTTCATTGACATCTCAAATAATATGCCTTTTCCAAAACATTACTTCTATGTTAGGTTAGGTTTGGTTAAATTAGGTTAGTAATAATTTATAAATCATTTAACAATGTTACGCCTTTTCCAAAATATTGAAATTTAGCTTCATTGACTTCTCCAAAAGTATGCCTTATCCAAAACATTACTGTTATATTAGGTTAGAAGTTTAATAGGAAAATCAATAGAAAAATAGGATTGAAAGGAAAATTCATGATTGGAAAACCGCCCAAATTGCGGTATTCGGTCTAATGGGATTCGGTCGAACGAGACATTCGATCCAATGGGATTCGACCCAATGGTAGACAATCCCTGGTTTTACCATTTACCAGGCTCCGCTTTCCCTATCTACGCAATCCTATTGTGAAACTATTTTACCTCTTGGGCTGGGT
Organism: Phalangium opilio; assembly: GCF_054372755.1. Lineage (NCBI taxonomy): Eukaryota > Metazoa > Arthropoda > Arachnida > Opiliones > Phalangiidae > Phalangium > Phalangium opilio. The sequence goes on along the minus strand of NW_028324188.1, from coordinate 1,204,876 downwards.
AAGAGAGAGGAGGTAAGTTTTTAGGTATTCCAATCTCGTTGCGTGATACTCAATTGGTTTTATCCATAGATTTATTCCAGTATCAATTTTTCTTTTTCTTTCTTTTTTTTATGGGGGGGGGGGGGTTGGGTGTTGCCTTTCACGCGACATCGATGTCCATTTTTTTCAGTTGCAAACATCCGTAATTCTTAAGGTAAGCCCTGCTTTGATTTTAACCGCGGTATGGAAGATTCCGCGTGAAATGAAAAATGCACGTGCAGGGTTTAACCGCGCGTGCAAAGTATCACGAGAATTTCTGATTGGTTATGATTACACGAGACATTTTTTTATTCTTTTTTTTTCTTTCCTGAAATGTTTAAGGATTTTCTTTGTCTTCCTGAAGTTACCTACTTTTATTATTATTATTATTATTATTATTATTATTATTATTAAATTTATGAATTGAATCTCAATTAAGCTTAGATATTTTAATATTATTATTATTATATTTTGAAATAAAGGAAATTTTAAATTTGTGATATTTAAAAACAGGGATTTCATATATTGTTTTGATAATTTTTTTCTATGGTAGTACTTTGATATGCAGTTATATATTTCAAAGTTTAATTATGATAGCTCAATTCATTTTATTTTTTTGCTGAATTATTTACAGTAACAAATTAATTAAAAAGCGCGATTAAAATTAATTAGCGAAAATTAATTAACGACTTAAGACGCTAATTTTGGAAAACCTGGCTTGCCAAAGTCAATTTGAAATTTTGAAATGTGAAATCAGTTTCAAACTCTGCTATATTTAAGTTTTGGTTAAATTTCCTAAGGAAAATCATGCCCTCTAAAATTCCCAGTGTCTCCATAGCTACCATGGAAAAACCCTTGGGCGTAGGACTACGGTTTAACATTACTTTATCCAAACCAAAATCTAAATTTGATCACGTGATGGGGAGGTGGCGCACCCTTCTCCATTTAAACAAATCATAGCCATAGGGAGGAATTCCCCCGTCCGTGTTTAATAGTCCACCCCACGTGATCATGATGTGTAAAACTGGTTACTAGTAATAAAATAAACATTGAAACTCCGGTAGTCCTGACTCCCTGCAACCTACAGACTTCGTGACATAACCTAACCATGTCCTCAATTTAACTTGGCAGTACGTTGAAGGCTACCTGACCCTTAATAAACTCCCTAATCTAGACTAGACCCTACCCTAGTCAAGCTGCTGCTACGTTTTTATCTCCCTGGTGTCGAGGCGGTCTAATTATCCGTCCAGAGCTCCCGTTATATATTTTTTAGACCTATACGCGTCATACCTACGTCACTTGACCCTTACAGAAGGGGTTTGATAAGTTAAAGGTTACCTTTCGTCTTAGAGCATAGTGAATATGGGTTTCTTTTTCAAATACCCCGAGGGGTCGGTCGGCTTACCCCCCCCCCCCCTCAACGTTGACACCGAGGTAATTGACACGGTCCTTTAGTTTATAGGTTAATGCTACGGTATCGAGTTTAAGTTGAAATTTACCATTGATTTCATCTATTTTGTGTCATTGTAAATGTGATAGTGTAATGGAAACCAGGGTGGTTGAATTAACAATAGATGGTAACCATAGGAATACCAATGAATTTTTTTTAATGTTGAGAATCCCATTTCTTCCAAATATTAAAATTTGTTTTGAATTTATCTATTTTCTAATTTTTTTCTTCTAATTTCGCACGCTTTAGCAATGCCACGTGTTTTCCTAAGCCTTCTCTTTAATTTTGAAAAATCTGAGCTCGTGCTAAATGTCACGTGATTTGTGAGAATTTTCGCGCGCTAGGAAGGTACCTATGTTTGTAAAAACATTTTTTTTTCATTTCACGCGCTTTAGCAATTGACAGATCATTACCACGTGCTTTCTAAGCCTTGGCTTTAATTTAAAAAAAAATTGCGCTCGTGCTTAATGTGCACGTGTTTCACGAGAACTTTCGCGCGTAAATAAATTCCACGTGATGATTTTTTACTAGGCCTATAAGAAGTATGAAATGAAATGAACAGGTAACTAGGGTATGCATATACATTTTAGGACATAGATACAGGACAGGCATCTCAATATTGGAGCATGCATGCATGCATTGTGAGGTCCCACACCCTTATAAAATGTGACAGTCCGGCGGTCCTAGGATGAATCATCGTTTATTATTGGTACCCTCTGCTATCTTCTCCCTGCACTTCTCTTTTTTAGGTACATTGGGATTTTTCTCTGTTATATTAGATGTTCCTTTCCCTGCCCTGGCCTGGTTGGTATATGCACCGCAGACACTATATAACTTTAGTGACTAGTCTGTTGCCCTTGGCGACTACTTGGAGATTGACACACACACACACACAGAGAGAGAGACGAATAATACGCCCTGGATATGACCGAAGCGTCAAACGCCCCTGGGCGACCCCGACCCAACTCTAGAACTATATATACCCAAGTACTTTTACGTAGATAATATTACCCAGTGGAGGTTTATTTTTTTTAATATTATTTAGAGGGTTCTATTTCTATACTCTGTGTAGGGTTTAAAGCTAGTACTGGAAACTGACTTAAAAATACAGGTTTTGAACTGATTCAGTTCTAAGACAGGAAATTTTCAGAGTCAAATTCCATGATATTTCCAGGGTTTCCAGGACCTATTCTTACGATTTTCCCAGAGTTTTTAGGCCCCATTGTCATTGTTCAAAATATGTCATAGTTCAACCGCAGATATTTAAGCCACTTTAACCATATTCCCTGACTTTGTTAAAATGCTTAAAATTCCCTGAGCTTTTTGGCCCATTTTGAAACTCCCTGACTTTTCCCTGAGGTTTTTTGGCCCATTTTGAAACTCCCTGACTTTTCCCTGAGGTTTTTTGGCCCATTATGAAATTCCCTGACTTTTCCCTGAGGTTTTTGGCCCCTTTTGAAAATCCCCTGAATTTTCCCTGAGCTTTTTGGCCCATTCTGAAACTTCCTGACTTTTCCCTGAGCTTTTTGGCGCATTTTGAAACTCCCTGAATTTTCCAGGTTTTCCCTGATAAGACGGGGTATTCCTAATAATTATTTATAGACCTGCAATAATAGACTTAATGAACTGGCACCAGTATATCAATATTATCTTGTCAGAGTGTGAACGGAGCTTGGTAATAAGCCACAGTTTTTACCCCTTAACGTGTGGGGGTCGGGGGTTACGCCCCCTATACGTGGAAAGAAGAAACTAAGACAGTAAATATTCTGTTCCAAACAAGGTTTTATTATAGGTTCGTAAGCCTTGGTTGGCTTCCTTCACGTTAGGAAAATGAAGGTTTCTTCCTAGGAAAAGGGGGGAGAGGAGGGGAGGGGTACGTCTCAATTTTGCTTGCTTTTATAGCCAGGGGGACTAAGTTTGCAATCCCCATGGAACCCAACCTAATTAGAACTGTCTCTCTTGGAAAAGCGCCCGTTTCATAGCTCGGATTAGCCCTTATCGAGCTAGGTGATCTAAGGATTAACAACTCTACGCCTGTATTTCACAGAGGGGTTGTTTACTATTGTAAGAAAACACTCTTTTCAGTATGATATATAAGGAGATAATAAGCGAGTGGGTATCCCCTCGAGGATTCTGTCCCTCACGCGACACAAGGATATTGCAGGGTGGGGGTGGGAGAATGACAGAAATGCATGCCAAACCACCACCGGTATTATTACAGACCCTATAATTAAAGCTATCCTGCAGTCCATCCTCGTGTTTTTTTAACTATACATATATATATTCTTTACTTCTGTTGAGTTCATTGATTAACTTCTGGCGCAAGTGTTCGTGATGGATATGTGAATAAGGTGGAAGGCTTAAATAGAAGTTCATAAATTTGGAAGGGTGTTCTTCAAAACAAGGGAGGGTACTAAAATCTCGTGAAAAAGTACTAAAATCTCATGAAAAAGTACTAAAATCTCGTGAAAAAGTACTAAAATCTCGTGAAAAAGTACTAAAATCTCGTGAAAAATTACTAAAATCTCGTGAAAAAGTTACAAATCTCGAGGAAAAGTAAGAATAATAGTGAAATGGTGTCAAATTTCACGACTTATTATTATAAACAAACGTCAACATGGTAATAACAAACTTTAGCACTGAATTGTCTAAATACTAGGACGGGGATTAAATCGGACTCTACAGGCCGATCGGCATGACGACGCCTTAAATGCACCGCACTTTGATTTCACCTTTACAGATTACAGAGCCCATGCTGTATAGGAACTCAACTTAGATGCAAATGGGAGACGTAGGGTTCTCGTAGACCTTAAGTCAGTCCGATACTCGGTAGGTATATAGACCAATTCGGAGAAGTACGACTGGTGAAGCCGAGAAGACTTCAGGGGCCAAATCACCATAAACTAGAATACTAGTCAAAGAGCCCCTCCTTTCCCCCCCCCTTTTCCCCAAATACAAACTCTCTCCTATTAAGGTTAAAGCTACTTTACTCCGTAAAAGGGTCGGACACCATGTAGTATAAATTTAAGCCTTTATGAAGTATCCTTAATATATAAATGTAATTTAATATTGTAATAAAGATTGACACTGTTTATAAAGCAAAACCAAAATGATTATTACTTTTGTTCTGATTGTTAATTGTAACCCCAAATTTTTAGTATCGTTGAAAAGGCGAGAAATAGGACTATAACATACTCAAAGGACAACCCTGTATCTCTCATAGAACCAGAGTTATATGACCCTTCAAAGTGGTCTATCGATATTTTTCAAATCAAATAATAGATTTTTTTGGGAAAGGTAGCCATCCTTGAAAAACCTTTCTAACTAGTAGGGTATAATTTTTAAAAGTTACCCAAAGAAAAAGAAGAAATACTCAGAAAAACAACGGAGTACTGATATTTGCTCTTAATTAAATGTAAAGTATCCGACCCCTACTTTGCCTATTTGAACCCCCAAACCCCATACTTGGGGGGGAGAGGGGTAGGCATTCGATTAGTTTTAGTGTTAGTGGTCTTTTAAGATTATTGGCTGTGACTATCTTATATAGCACGCCTGCATTGCTAAAACCAACAGGATATCTCCCTATCCGTGTCCGTTACATTTCCCCCTTTTCTTATTCAACAAATGGTACAGAGACAGAGACAGAGAGAGATGGTACAGAGAGAGAGGAACTCGACTAGATATCATCAACTCTCTGCTGGTACTTTAGTATTTCATTAGGTCTTTAGACCTAATTCGAAGGTGTTATATTTGCGAGTCTGTAAACTGTATAAAGCATCCTGTTTCCCCGTTTTATCTTGATTAGATCGCCGCTTTACCAATTCTAAATCCTGCTTTGATAATATTATTCAGATGAGCTATTTAGCCAGGATACGAGCTACACTCTCTCTCTCTCTCACTCTCTAGTTGTACCGTAGGCTCTTAGCTAAATACTATACCGAATAATATACGGTTTACGGAAGGATCAGATTGAAACGGTTGTCATGGCAACCAGTATAAATTTCGCCTGTGCACTATAAAACTTATCATAGAAACTAGTAGAAGAATAGGTGACTCATAATCTTGAAATATCTTGCAGACGCCATTAAAAAGATGAGTTGAAACTACGGGTGGTTGTTATGGTAACGGAAAATAAGGTATCGTATTGGTTGCCATAGAAACCCATGGAATATGCCGAAATTTGACAAAGAATGAATTGAAACTAAGGATGGTTGCCATGGTAACGGATGAGATAACATACTGTTAACCATAGAAACCCATGGAATATGCCTAAATTTCACAAAGAGATGGATTGAAACTAAGAACCGCTGTCTTGGCAACGGATAAAGTTTCACAATTGTTGGTTGAATATAGAGACAATCTTAAGCAATTGGAGAATGTTATTGGATCTATGCACTGTTGTCATGGTAACGGATGAAATTTCATACGTTTGCCATAATTTAAAAAAAAAATATTAGAAGCAACAACCCATAATTATTTATGCTAAATTGTAGTGGTTTCCATAGAAACGAGTAAACTTTCATCAACTCTTTAGTTCGCGTCTCATAACTTCAATTAAAACTCTACTCGAAAATACTTAAGTTTTAAACCAATTAAGTTTAAAATTAATCCAGTCCTCTAACGTATACTTAAACAAGGAACTTAACAACTATAATTAGCGTAATTGCCATAAAGCAAATCTAGGTTTGTCGTCCCGTTTCGAAAGGGGAACCTTAACGTAACACGCTGCTTCGCCTTGCGCCAAAATTGACTATCCTGGTAGATATAGTAGTATAAGACGAACTGCAGGGCTTTCTCATAAGGTAGAACCGGAGACGGTCCACCGCCCGAGCTGCTACAGTATACCATCAGGGTTGACACGAATCTTTCATTTCAAAATTTAAAATGGACCCAAATTAGAGCTGTCTATAGTCATTGATTAATTAATTTTCCCAAATTAAGGTCTAAATTAATTAATTAATTTTCACAAATTAGTTTCTAAAATCGTTAATTAATTTTCAGAAATTAATGTCAAAAATGATTAATTAATTTCCCAAATTAATGTCTAAAATCATTAATCAATTTTCCCAAATTAATGTCTAAAATCATAAATTAATTTTCCCAAATTAATGTCTAAAATCGATAGTTAATTTTTCCAAATCAATGTCCAAAATCATTAATTAATTTTCCCCAAAATAATGTCTAAAATCAATTATTAATTTTCCCTGACCAATTTTTAGTTAATTTCACACAGTTAATTTGTAGGTCTGTACTGTAGAAAAGTCAGTTAAATAAGCATACATACAACTACTTGGAATCATTGTGTACAAGACATTTTTCTCAATGTACCTTAGCAACCTTTTAATATTACAATATTAAAATTCCCTAACATCTCCATGTACTCCACGATATCCAGGTATGTTATGAACCCTGTACCAATATGGCTAATGCCTATATGGAATATCTGGCTTAATAAGGCTAAGGTTCAGGTTGGGGGAGGCCATATATACGTAAAGGGGGGGAAGGGGTCTCCCGGGCGGCCTTAGCCTTAACTCGGGCGCCCCCTATTTGCTTAACACGCTCCTAATGTTATTAAACCTATTACGGATTAAAGCTGGGAAAACCTCCGGATTTTGGTAAACTGGCTCCAAGAGAGAGCCAGAAGCCGGATATGGATAGCAACGCTATATACCCCAAGCTAACCCGTATATACATATTCTACAATCACACACACTACAGAATTAGTGTTAGAGCTAAATTTAGTTAACTTTATAACCATCTAAAGAGGCTGTAGGCTTAAAAGTTGTTTAAAATACGTAACAGGTGACTTTTGAATAGATCCTTCCATTCAAAAGTCGGATGTAGAGTCCAGTGTTTTGACCACTTTGTTTTTAAAGCTTTAGACGAAATTAACATCCGGTTGGTTTGTTGGTCGTACGTGGATTATCCAAAGACCTCAGATTATAAGGACTAAATTTGGTGGACTAATAAACGTTGATGACTTATCTAAGGTCATTTAATCCATTCATCCCATCCCATTTGAAAACGGTCTATTACTTAATTTTTAATCTAGGCCTACATAGAAAATGATTTTTTTTTTAAAAATTCGACTAATTTGCAAAATTACCACTCAGTGAAATTAATAATTTAGTTGTTTACATTCTGGTCTAATTTGAAGAGTCTAAACATCATAAACTATTTGATTCCCAGTTGAATAATATTAATTATTCTAAACCAAGTCTATAATTGGCCTAAACAAACCCCTATAAACTTTTAAACTTTTTAATAAGTCCAGTCACTGCTTTAGGAAACCGTAACTTGCATATAGTAATTACCAATTACCATTTTATGAAATTATCGGAACTGGACATTTTTTGAAAAATACGACTGTGGTCAACTCACCTGGGAAAAGTCATAGTTTTCCTAAGGAATTCTAGGCAAAAATGCAGATGTCACTTGACACTACTAATAAAGATATTACGATAATTTTAACGTGGCATTAAAAAACTCCTTTCCCCCTTTTCAATCCTTAGTGCAAAGTGACGTAAGTATTTAAACTCTAAGCATTTACGACGAAATAAACCTTTAGTACCTGGAGTCTATATCCGCGAAGATTGCGTTAATACGCGTAAAGGCTGGCATAATCCCTTTCATTACGAGACACCCTACCCTTCACTTCATTACATAACGCAACGCGAATCTATGGGTGTGGCAATATTAAAATAATCAAAATCAAAGTACACCGTTAAAATATACCAAACTCAATATACGCCATACTGACAAGTTTTATTGACAATTTAGGTTGAAATATACCATTTTCTTTCATATTAAGTTGGCAGTGTTGATACAAAGGGGGGTTATAAGGTTTCGGTATTATTATAAGTCAATTTTTAGTAGCACGTGCCACGCGCTCACCCTGGGGGAGGGGAAGGACACCCTCCTGACATTTATAGGTTCACATTAAAGAATGTAGAACTGATGCTCAAGTAATTTCCCTCGAGATAAGGCACCGGAATAACTTCTTGCTTTTCCTAACCCCCTCCCCCAACCTTTTCCCGGCCTAAAACGCATTAAATAGGTAGAGTATAGTAACGGAAGGCTAGCCCCCCGAGGAGTACGTCACTATCCAAAACTCTAAAGTCTAATAATTCATGCAGTATTATTATTATTGAATGAAATCGAGATTTTTTTAAATACATTTTATTTCAGTCGACTGACTCACCCCTCGGACGCGAGATAGGGGGGGGGGGTAAATTAATATGGGGGAAGGAAAATTTCGTACTTCCGCCAGCTCATTTAGACCCCCCCCGATTATCTATTAAAGGTAAAGTCAATGACGATTTTTGAAAGTTTTATAATACCTATGGATAAATACGAGGGGTAGAACATATTACACCATTGAATATAAAAATTTTAATTAAAAAAATTAAGAAATCACTAGGCAGTTCCTAGTAATACAATCTTAATTCTAAATCCCTCATCTCTAAGTTAGATATTTAGAAATTTCAGGGCATAAAAAATTACGAGACGAAGTATCCGACCCCTTAAAAATTTTTACCGTCCTATACCCAGAGCGCGCGCGCGCCCTCTTTTAATTGCAAAATATATTTGCAAAATCTGCACGAGGTGCCACCCACCCCCTCCCACCACCCACTTTATCTCCGTAGATATTCTAGAGCTCCGGTAATATAAATTTCAACCCCCCCTCTTTCCAGCGCATTTTCATCCCCCTTTGTGTCTACTAATTAGAAAAGGTTGCCACTGTGCCACCTCCACGCATAAATTAATCCTTCTAATCGGTGTGTGGACCCTCAAACTACCTACCCCCCTTGTCCCCCCCCATCCGGTGTTGCCCCGGTACAAAGTTTAGCTTCCTGGTTTGCTCGAGTATAGAAAAATCCTGTTTAAATTAATTGCTTTTTGATGGGATAAACTAGTCTATTTAGTTGCGAGGTGGTCCCACCCCCCCCCCCCCTCTTCCACCTACCTCCATCCGTCAGTGGTTCAACCCCCCATATCTTTAAAGATGCGAAACTTATTTTTCACGCTGATAGCTATGCCCAGCTCTCTAATTTTTTTGTGTGTTTTCTGAGCTCATGAATATGTTATAATATACTAATTTAGGGAATTTTTACTACAATAAATTCATAATCTGATATATTCACGTAATTTTGTTGTTAATACCGGCTAGGACACGACAATCTGCCTACTGAAACTAAAACTAAAAATAAATCTGAAGCTAAAACTGCAACTAAAACTCAAAATAAATCTGAAACTAAAACTGTAACTAAAACTCAAAATAAATCTGAAATTAAAACGCAAACAGGGAGCCCAGCCAAAATTTAAAATAGGAATTTTTTCAATTTAAAAAATTTTAAGTAAAAAAATATTTGGGATTTTGAAAATTATATAAACACTATGGAAGGTTAGGTTTCTGTTTTATCCATATAATAATTTGAATAATACCTAATATTTGGTTATAAACTTAAGTAATTAAGTATAACAAGTTTACATTATCAAATAACTTCCGAGTTGCATTATGGTAATATACCGAAGGTGTTTCATTGTCAAAGCAAGATGGATTAATTTATAAGGTCAAAGGTTAACGGATCCTGATTACTATTCGAAAACGGAATGGCTTAACAGAATGTTAATATCAAATAGACGTTAATCTCTATTTTTGATTTAATTATTGATGTCTTTCAGCGCGTCATTCAGTGTTAGACTTAAGTCCACCACCTCATAGTGACTTAATTATTAGGCTTAAGATATATTATATAATTATGCAAAGTATTTACTTATAAATCAGTCCTAAAATTGCAAAACCTCAAAAATAATTCCCTAAAATTGCAAAACCCCAAAAAGAATTCCCTAAACTTGAAAAAACTCAAAAATAATTCCCCTAAACTTGCAAAAACCACAAAAATAATTCCCCTAAACTTGCAAAACCCCAAAAAAGAAAAAAAAAATTCCTTGACAAATTTACACAAATTACACAAAGACATGAAAACTCCAAAACTAACACAAAATTTAACCACCCCCCCAAAAAAAAATTCCCGTGTGAAAATGTACCAGGCTTAAACACTTACTAGACTTAGCTCAGAGCAAAGAAAATAAGGAAGCTATAGTTATACAGGATAGGTAGCAAAGCTGCAAAAGCACGAGTAAAATAATAAAAACACACAGGGGCAGTCCAATCCAATGCTTATAGCATCTTATGGCTAGCTAGCCATACCCAAGGGGGGACTATCTCTCTCAAACTTTGGGCTTTCTTCCGAAATTCGTCGCGCTCGAGCCTGCATGGGGTGAGTGACGTAGCTGAATGTCTAGGATTAGCTCCAAAACGTATAAGGCGGGCTCATAGTATGTATGACTTTGTCTGTCTCTATTGAACTTAGGACTTAAAAAGGGTGTTTGCTTCAACTGAGATATTAAAAGTGAATTGATACCTTACTATATTAAATAAAACACAACCATGGATATGTTAAAAATTTATTTGCTTCAACTGAGGTTTGCTAAACAGCGCAGTGTAAACCCGGCATTATTTGCCTTAGGAAATTCCCAATCAAATACAAATATTATCAACCTGTAAGAATTAAGCCTTGGTTAACTACACTTTAGAAATTAGATTACATTGGTCGTCAGTCTAAAATTAACGTGACGTGGACAGTGTGAAAACTAAATATTTAAATACTAAATAATATAATTATTTATTTATTTATCTTGGTTGAGCTCTGTGAATCATTATATTTTAATATATATGAAATGCAACGGACATGAACCCGAGCGGCGGCCGAGCCGAAGGCCCGAAGCTGACGGGTACTCTACTCGAGACTCACGGGTAGAGGATGGGAGAGGCGAGGAGTAGAGAATGGAAAAAAATCGAGGGCAAAAACGCTACGTCTTGTTTTATTTTTTTAGACATTCAGTGACGTCTCTCCTAGGGAAAACATAGGTGTCGTGCCCCCCCACCATCCGATCCAAAACTCCGAAAAATTACCCCCCATTATAAGCCAACCTATATAAGCGGATGCGAGTTTAAGAACCTTGAGCCATACCTACTACAACACGTGTTCGACGCCAGATGGCGAAGATGTTTTGGGTTGACGCGTGCTTCGCTTGACTAATCGAAGAAAGATTCTTACCCCCCCCAGAGGGGGGGATGGAAATAAGTCCATCCGTTTGGGGACAACAACCAAGCGAGAGAGAGAGAGAGAGTAAGCCACACCGTATCTTGGACAATGGTCAGAGAGAGAAGGTGTGAGAGTGTCCACAATCCCTAGGGGCTTCAAGGGAAACTTATAAACGAAACCCCAAAAATCTAAACGGAAAATTCGCTGAATTTGGTTGGTAGTTAATTTAAAAGGATTCGTTGTGTTTACGATTACGATTTCAAAGACATTAATATAAAGAGATTTAAATAACAAATTGTTCCTTTCAATGTTTATGGTTTGTTTGTTTGTTTCGATGTAAATAACAAGGGGATTTAATTTTTCTAAAATTCAAATAAATATTAATGGGTTTTTTAATTAAACTAAAATTATTTAAAGTAATTGGGATTAATTTAAAATACTATTATTTTTTAGTAACAATTCAATCTGTTTGGTTGAAATCCTCGAATTATTTTATAAATTGTAGAGATCTTTTCCTCTAATCGTTGAGATATTTTTAAAATCCGCCTTTAGTAATATTAATACTTAAATTAATCATAATTACAGTTATTTTAATTTTTTTTAACATTTGCCCCCAAATAGCAGCTTCACTCTGAACACGCGTGTAATGCGGGTTAAACATTTCTACAGGGGCTATGGGATTTAACATAAGGTTGATTCAGCCTAAATGCTGGCTTCACATGCACTGTTTCAACAACACTAAATATAAATTTCAAGAGAAAAAAATCACTTATTTCATGAACTACTTTCTCATCTATCTACCTTAATATATAGTACCCCTCCACTATAGTTCCCAACACGGTAAAACAAAAAAAAATAATATAAGAATATATAATTACCATATTATTAATAGTAAAAAAACAATAAAAACAATTTGAAAAATTCTGTATTCGCCACAAAACTACGTATTTAATCACCCCAAAAAACATTTGTGAGTTTTTCTTCTTAACTATTAAAAGAAAACGCGCTTGGTAAGATGGACGACCAAGAGCAAACTGGCGCAATAAAAATAGAAAAACCATCCAAAGACAATAGAAGGGGCTTTCTTCTTAAGAGTTAACGTGGGGAGTGAATGCTCTACCCGTATGTAAGAAAAAGAAAAAAAAAGAAGGGGTGGGGGGTTAGATGGTGGAAGGAAATACTCCCAAAAGTGCAGAACGGGGTCACTTAACCGGTCACCACTCCCCGACAATCCCCTCAAAGAAAGAGAAGCGAGATTGTAGCTTTAGACTATTTTTGCGGTCTGCTAACATCATGGTCTTCATAAATATTCCCTTACATAGAGGACGGGAAAACTGAACTGTACTGTTTCTGGTAGAGGGGCGCGTGCATTCGAGATTTCTTTGTCCACTTGCAAATTAAAATATTAATTAATTAATTAACGATTAGCGTTAACACTAACTAGGGTACATCAATTGAACTTCGGGTGCTCATTCAGTCAACTCGCTGACATTAATAAAGATCATAGGTACGCATTACAGTGTGAGGACTTGAGGGATCTGCATTGGTTTCTGGATGGTGGTATATCAAGGTCACTTTCAATCAAGAAATAAATTAATTATTTTTAAAGTATAATCACTCTAACTTGCCAATTAGGGTTGAAGTCCAGAAATCACATTTCCTAATTACTGGTCCCCTTTAAGGACTACAAAGTCCGTGTTGAGATGGAGAGTAATGGTCCAGAAGTGCTGGCCTATTTCTCTCTCATTACTCACGCTACTTTGAGTGGACTTTTCCCCACTGAGTACCACCACCATCAACCTACCACCTCCCTCATCCGCTTTTGTTCAGACGATTCTTAAAGACCCTGATTTTTTTCCTTTTCTTCTATTGGTTGGATATACCCCTTTCCTTCCGTCCCACTATATTTGCTAAAACACCACGAGGTCTGTGAACATTTCTTTTCTCAGTTTTTATTCACTTTCCGCTCCGCGTTTCCGTCAAAAAGCATTTATGGTTTCTTCCTCTGGTGTTTTGTAACCCGTCAATGGACACTAAATGACTGGGTGCTTTCGCGGGTTTTCCCAACAAGATGAAAGTTACAACGATTAGTCTTGGATGAGTTAACTATACACCCCTTGTAAAGAGTTACGAGGTTGCGGTTTGGTGATCTCAACACTTTCTTGACACAAAATTTTGGAATTTCCCCGATTTTTCCAATTTTGTTTCTCTAAGTTATTTTATCGTTTCAGAAGTTTTTCAAATCAAGATAAAATTTCAATAAAAAATCATATAAATTCCATGACTGTTAGGTTTCTTTTCAAATATCTTGACCTTTCCTTGGTCATTTTCTGGTCATTTACAAATACCCCGAACCTTCCTGGTTATTTTAAACCAATTAACAAATACCCTGACCTTTCCTGGTCTTTATTTAGTCCAATTAACAATAACCCAGTTCTGTCCTGGTCATTTTAGTCCAATTAAAAAATACCCTGACCTTTCCTTACCAATGTACAAATACCCAGTCCTTTGCTGGTCACTTTAGTCCAACTAACGAAAATCCCCTACATTTTATCAAACCACCAATCAAATTAGACCAATTTTCAAAATACCTCGAAACCAATTTTTAATCCATAGTCTTAAAACAGTCCAGTATGCCAATGATTGGTTGAATTATTTAGGCATTCAGAAATGCTAGCTAGATAGCTAGCTATACTGAGCTGGTAGGCTAGACATTGGTACAATGTCAGGGATATTTTCAAACAGCGTTGTTGACATTCCGGGAACAGTTCAGTTTCGCGGCGGCATTTAGGAGATACACGATTTTAATTTATGCACCCGGCTAAAATATCCCTGGTTGATTCGAGTATCACGCCGTTTCAAATTCCCCAAGGGCTTTATACGTAAAATTCGATTCCTTTTGAAATCGCCTTTCTAGTTTCTAGCGTAGCCCTAACCCTAAACCCACCCTACCATACCCTACTCTGCAAGCTACAATATGTTATTTATAAAAACATGCATGGTATTAAGTATAGATTCAACATAAATTTGTCTAAATTTTGGTCTATAATTAAATAGGTCAAATTAATTAAGGCCTATTAACACTCAAAATCGCGGGAACTAATTTTTTTATAATATTTAAAATCGTTCAAATTTAAACTGAAATTTTTACATTTCTAGCATCCACTTTGGAAATGGGAGCTGATTGGTTAAAAGTTTTATTGAGTAATTAACGTGTTAAACAATATTACCTAATAAAAAACCCCACGCTTAACCTTTCTATTATCAGAATTTTGGCGGAAAATATTTAATTTCCCGCGTTTTTCTGTAAAAACACAACGTTGTTGGTTCCCCTATAATTTTCCCATTTGTATTCTCCGTAATTTTTCCCCTTAGGCAGCTAACGCGTTAAAATAAACAATATCCCGCCTTTAACTCCCCCCTCATGTCCCAAAACCCCACAAAGGAACCCCCACAGAAAACGAAATTCAAACCCCATCGACCCTCCCCCCCTTAAACATCTCTGGAAGTTGTAAGTTTTAAGAACCTGAAGCAAAACCCTAAAACGACATAAAGCCTGGCCTAAGTAAAGCGGCGTACGAAAAATTGAAATTGAAAAATTTCCTGTAACTTACAGCAAAAACGTGATAAGTCTATAATGGCTTAAATGGGTGTTACGCGATTTAAGGGCAGTGTTCTTTGGTCAATTTTGAGTCTAAACTTCAAATTCTATGACCGATTTTGTCTCAATGCACACCGTTACATTTGGAGTATTTTATACATGACCCCTGAAATTTAACACGAGAAAGTGGAAGATAATACTAATTTAATTGAGGGGTCATCTCTAAAACACCAAAACCAAAACTAGAATTTGTAACAAAATGTTTTAATAAATGTATTTAACTTATTCGTAATAGACTTATCTTAAAATACTGTTAATTTCGGTAATTAATTTATATAAAATAATTTAATAATTAATATTTAGGAATGGGAAATAAAATTTAGTGATTACGGTTTTAAATGTTTGCTGATATTGAAGTTACGATATTTGCGCATTCAAGAATATTTCGTAAGTTAAGAAAAATGCTATTACATGTTTGGCTTCTGAGAATAGTACGTGAATATAAATACGTAGCGACAATCTTATAAACGATTGGATTTAAGAAAGACCCAACCCGTTTCTACATAGATAGAGCTACGGTTTCTAAGGTTGATTTCAGGTACGTAATATCTATACATTCTCAGTTATTATATTATATCACACTAGGAAAATATGTTAGGTGTTCCGCTAAGGACTTTCGTATATTCCTTAACAATAAAACTTTAGGAGGGGTTGAAAACCTCAAAACCCCGAGACGAACCAAGCAATGTGGATTAGCTATTCCAAGGAGAATGAGGGAATAGTATTTTCCTACTACTAGACAGTGGCTTTCTGTTTTAATGTACTGAAACGCATCTTTTTTTCAAATTTAGTTCTTGAGGAAAACCACTAAACTAGGGGAAAAACCACTACACCACGGGAGGAAGACCACTACACGATAGGAGAAAAACTACTAAACTATAGGAGGAAAACCACTAAACGATAGGAGGAAAACTACTACACTATAGGAGGAAAACTACTAACGATAGGTGGAAAACCACTACACTATAGGAGGAAAACTACTAGACTATAGGAGTAAAATTACGGAAAGATAGGAAAAAAACTACTGAAAGATAGTGGGAAAACCACTACATAATAGAAGAAAAACCCTCCTGCTGGTGATAACGAATAGCTAAACCACGCTATCCTTTCGGAGGAGAAACGGAATAAAGCATATAAATTGGCATAGCGCCGTCGGTTCCTTTATGTCAATATTTGTTCTTAGCAACAAGCGCACGGGCGTTCCGTACGTCTTTGCTAGTCGGAAATAAACTTAACGTATAAATAGATATTTTTCAGGACAACAGGGGAATTATTCAGATTTTCGCGCTAAGTTCTATGCATTTACACACCTCCACCCCCCCCCCTTCATCCACCAAAACCCCTTGTTTTTCCCTTAAGAATTCCGGCAACCGCTTCTATTTTGTTTAGAATATTTCGCAAATAAAGAGCCTCGTTGTTTTATTAACAAATATCTCGAGATATTTTAAAAGAGTTGTTGTTTAGTTAGTCTTAGTATAACGATTTAGGAAATAAAAATAAATTTAATATTTATAATGGCTCATGCAAACTAAAACGTTTCGTCGAGTGGAAATATTAAGGGCTTTAAAGGGATAGTCGCCTAATAGTCTAAGATTAGGCTTAACTCGTCAACTATACTCAAACTTAAATTATAATTATATAAATACACATTCAGGGTTCATACAACTTTTGGAAAACCGATTTTCCTGAGTTTTCCAGGTTTTTGCCCATATATTTCCCTGAGTTTTCCAGGTTCTTTCCCATATTTTTCCCTGAGTATTCCAGGTTCTTTCCCAAATATTTCCCTGAATTTTCCAGGTTCTTTCCCAAATATTTCCCTAAATTTTCCAGGTTTTTTCTCTGAGTTCCAGGTGATTAACGAAACATTCTAAATTTCCCTGAATTTTACTAAAAAGTCTAAATTTCCCTGAATTTTACTAAAAATTCTAAATTTCCCTGACTTTTTTGTCAACTATTTATTTCCCTGAGTTTTCCAGGCTTGTATTAACCCTAACACTCACATAAAATAACATATCACTCCAATGTTCAAAACTCGAAAACTTTGACCCTTGTGACAAAATGGAGATAAAAGTATAGAAGTTACATTTTGGACTCAAAATCGATTTCCCAAAGTCAAACACTGCCCTTTAACTTTTGACTAGAGCTTTCCTAAACACCCTGTACAGATCATTGCATCATCTATAGGTATGGGGTTGCTATTGGATGGAGAGAGAGAGAGAGAGAGAGGGGGGGGCATGACGCTAAGAGAGAGATAGCTGCAATGTAAAACAAAAGCAATGCCCAAGAAATAAGCCCTGTTTACAAGTCCCTCGGTAACTATAGCCATCAGGCCGATACGGATAGTATGCTATAGTAGGAAATTTTCGATATCGGGGAAATGGGGGCCCTAACGCGTTTTGGCGGGAAATAAGGAGAAGTGGGCGGGAGTATGACGTCCAAGGGGGCGCTCGTGACAGGATTTAGAATCTCCATCCATCTTTAAAGCAATGACAAGGGAAGGCGCGTGCTAGTCGTCTCGTGCAAAGTTCATCTCGCTTCCAAGCTTCTATTTTTCGTTATAGGTATTAAATATAACAATGGGGTAAATTCCAATGAAATTTCAGAGTGGGATGAACTCAAATGCGCCCTTATCTTATAACTTGCCCCAATTTCCCCCACCCCTCCCATCGCCGCCTCTTTCTGCTTCAGTTTTCCAAGCCCAAAACTTTCCCTTCCATTTTCGTGAGTTGTGACTGGCTGGCCCCCAAATATAATGTATAATGGGGGCAGAAAAATTTGGGGTTGGAAAACTTTGAAGTATTCAAGTTTACCCCAATCTAGTTCTCTAATAAACCAATTCATATTTTGCATTCAGAAAATTACGCTAAAAGTTCGACGTTAGAACTATAATAAAAAATCATGCCAAAAAGCGAGTATAGATGGAGCCAGTATCTAATCCCTTAATATTTAGGGTTTGAAAGCTGGCGCCATCTACATTTAACTTTGGTCGTTTCTTATTACATTTAAGCGTGGTTTCTCTGTAATGCGAGATAAAATTTTGTCTATAGTATTTTTAGCCTGTAATAAATTAGCCTAACATTTATAACTGTTTGTAAAACGCCTGACAGGATTGCATGCAGTCTTGAAAGGTATCTAATTTCGCCCTAAGGAAATAGGAGATTGGTGTTATTTTTAGACCATTTTCGGTATTGACTATTTGACCTATACGGAATTACCCAAGAGTATTTTGATGCCAAACGATTTAGACCTCATTATTAGCTTCAATGCATATTATCAATAATTAATTAGATTTCCTTGATAATTAGAGGATTAATTAATTCCAACAAAAGCGTGTCCCAAAGTGTCTGTCGCCTGGGAAATGACGTACAATAATTTCCATAATTATAAAAATAAAATTTAAGGTACACTAGGCCTACATACTTCCGTAATAAATGAAGTGAAATTCCCAAATGATAAATAATTATCCTTTCACGTATTGCATTCAAATATTTAACAAATATTATAATTTTCAAGTGGGATTAGATTGGAAATACCTACTTAGTTACGCTAATGCAAATTAGGGTCTTAATTAAAAACTAAAAATTGTAATTTCGTAATGGGATAATAAACTTCAAAGAAATTTAAGCTTAAGTATATCACAATATATTTTTTTTGGTGTAAATTAATTATTCATTATGATTCCCCGAAGCTTCTAAAACAAAAAAAAATTTTGTTTAAATATTTTCATAAAAATAAAAAATTATAAACATAGTTTTCAGGCCTGGAGAATTGATACCATTTACACTGGGAGGCCAGGCTACTTGGTGGATTGAGTGCAATACCAAATAGCCTCCCCTCCTGATTATAATTGGTATCAATCCTCCTAGTCAGGAAATTATGTATATATAATTACATATTTGACTCACTAATAATTTGCTACGAACACGAAGCTAGCCAAAACCACAATTCCACTCTTACAATAGAGCAAATTCCGATTGAAACTCAGATTAGAAGCGCGTGATTTTGCATACGTGATAGATTCTCCCCCATTTCACCCAAAAACAGTTTCCCCAATTCCCCTTTCTCCCAATCCCATTTGTCCCAAAATATTTTTCCCCCAAAACAGAAACATTGGTTATTAATTTTTCTTACAATATCCTCTCGATCCGTGCCTTGCACTGCTTTAATAAACTCGGCGCGTATTTATGACTTTTTTAAAAAGTACACTTAAATATTGTACTATTCTTCAGGCTGTATCAGTTTACAGTTCTCTTACCAGGATAGGAAAATAATTCGAGAAAGGTTTTTATTTCGGAAGTAGATAATTGTAAACAGTCATTTTTGGAAAAGGCATATTATAATTTGAGAAAGGTTATTTTATTTCGGAAGAAGATAATTGTAAACAGTTATTTTTTGGAAAAGGCATATTATAATTTGAGAAAGGTTCTTTTATTCGGAAGAAGATAATTGTAAACATCAATGTTTTTGGAAAAGGCGTAACATTGTTAAACCATTTCCAAAATATTACTAACCTAACCTAGCCTAACCCAACCCAAGGCTAATTTTTTCTAGGTCTTTTTATTTCTAAAGGCTAAAATTAAATCTCAACTTCTGGGCTTGGGCGAAATGGGAAAAAAATCTTTTGGGCGAAATGGGACAAAAAATCTTTTGGGCGAAATACTGCTTTTGGGTGTTATGGGATTGGGGAAAATGGGAACATACCACGTGGAATTCTCGTGCCGTTTTTCTAGCACGAGCCCCCCCCCCCCCCCAAAAAAAATAAAGATATGAAAAACTAAGGTCTGAATATTCATTCCGAAGTTTTCTAGAAAACCCAAATCGTATCGTATGGTATAAATAGAAAACGATGTACCCTAAATTTTATAGAAAGGGCACTTAACGTTAGTTTACCATAGGCCTAAACGTATCCACTGCCGTTTCTCTTTAGAAAGCTATACGTAAATAAATAAACAAGTACAGAAAAATTGAGAAATAATAAAAAATGAATTCGTTTCTCTAAAGCCAGGCCAGGCAGAGCAAGAAAATATATTTCGCTATGCCATCATGTAAGTTCATCTTTTTTCAACTGGTCTCTTTCTTTATACAGGGAGAGAATATTTCCTTTGCCTTATTTTTGATGTCTGTACATTGTACAACAACAAGAGTGCAGGCAGCTTCAACAATTCCCAAGATATTTCAGCTAGGTTTTTCAAAAGAAAATTTGTTTCTTATATTTTTGTAAATATCTTCCTTGGTTTTTTATTTTTGGTTTTATTTTTTTTTTCAAGGGAAATTTATTGGATGGGCAGACTGATGGTTAAGTCAAAATTCGGGAAACCAATTTATACTGGAAATTAATTTTATTTCTTATGAAGGAAAACTAGGCCTAATTTGGGAAATAGTGCCTTCGCTATTTTGCATAATTACTATGGACCTAATTGTCGTAACCCTTATTATTTAGTACCGTTGGAAAGCTAAGAAATAGTGCTATAACATACTTAAAGGACTTCCATGTATCTTTTATAGAATCAGGGAAAATTAAAAATTTATAATCATTTTCCTAATTTCGCCTATAAGTTGGCTTCACTCGTAAAACATTGGTGTATTGCGGGTTAAACATTTCTACAGGGGCTATATTAATATTAATATTAATTTAGTGTTTTTTGTTATTGTACGACATTTAATGCTTTGTTTTAGTTTTTTTTTTTTTTTATTTTCGGACCTGTGAACCCACGTTAGAGGGTTCCTCCCTGTTCCAAAAGGGATTTGTAATCAAAAGGGTCAATAAACCATTCATTCATTCATATGGAGTTTAACATGGGATTGTTTCACCCTGAATGTTGGCTTTGCCCACTAGCAGAAATAGAGTCTAGCTGTTAATTAATTTGCTTAATTACTCAGGCCCAGATTGTTGTAACCCCAAGTATTTAGTATCATTGGAAAGACAAGAAATTGGGCTATAACATACTCAAAGAAGTTTCCCGTATCCCGTAGAACCAGAGTTATAACACTAACAACCGAATTTCACGTTCTTTAGCTCTAATGTAAAGCTTTATGGAGGTTAACCCTAAACTACAGCTTCAAATTTTGCCTTATTTTCCTGCACAAAAAATAAAAATAAAAAATATTCTGGGCACCAGAAAACCGGGTCTAATAATTACATTCGATTTTTTGTAGAGAAAGAGAAGCGAAAACAAGCTCGAAAAACGTTGCGCACTTTTAGAAAATGGGGTCCATCCCAAACAAAGAGAAAACTCCCCAAAAACCCCTAACTCGTTCCCCCCCCCATCCTAACCTTTTAACCAAAAAGGACTCAAACCACAAACGGCCGCGGTACAAAAGGGGGGGCTTACATTTAGGGTTAGCGGAGAAGCAAAACTAACCAAAAACCATATGGAGAATTTCCCACCACTCAGTTATACCGAAAATAATCCAGAACCAGAAATCGGCCTTTTTTCAAATGGACCCTGTTAATAAAGATTAAACCTGGGATACGATATAAAATAAATACGGATAAATCATAACCAAGCCTTGGATAGTATTACACGTGAGGGTACGTACATAAAACAGCGTTTTCTACGTAGAATAGGAAAAAGGCGGGAAAAATATTTTCGCGGAGTGGTTTCACATTTTCCCTCTCATCGCATTTTGTCTATAGTGTACAGGGTGTGTTTCAAAAAGGACCGTAGCCCAGTGAGTGGAATGGATGGGCCGATTTTGAATGTCCCATAAGGGATGCATGCACCCTCTAACACGAGTTATGATTGAACATTGAATTGGAGTGTTTTACCAATGACCCCTTCATTAAATTTAACATAATAAACTGAACACACAATGCTAATTAAGGGGGCTATTGCTAAAACACTCCAATCCAATATTCAATGTTCATAACTTGTGTTAAGAGGTGCATCCCTTACTTGGGACGTTCAAAATAGGCTTTTCATAGAACAATAGAACATTTTAGACTCAAAACTGATAATTTCCCATAGAACCATCCCTCTGTCATATAATAACAATCCTTTTTGAAAGAACACCCTGTACAGTTTGGTATAAAAGACGCCCCTAGTTTCCCTTAATGGACAGTAACAGCAGTTTCTAATACCACTCGCATTAAAAACGTACTTTAAATGAAGTGAGTTGCCATTTCAGTTTATTCCATGAAAACGGGGGGGGGGAGTCCCGCCCACAACACGACCAAGCACGTGGAAAGTTTTTTGGCGGGAATTTTTTTTCTTTTTTTTTTAATGGCAAATGAGTGCGATGGAAACAAAAGGGATTGGTCCTTAGTCCCCGGGTCCCTAGTGAACGGAAAACAATAGAGAGTACGTTTTTAGTTGTATCTCGTATGAAGTTACGGCCAGGAGTATTAAGGCGTGGTTAGTTTCTTACATATTAAATTAGTTGCTTCATTTTCGAAAGCATTTTCACCCGCACAATGAATAAAAGGGGGACTATAATTATACCATTTTAATAACGTTATATTAAAATAAAAATAAAAAAACGTAGATAAAATAGTTTATTTTCAACTAAATGGAATGTTTGCAATTATTTTTTTTTTGTGTTTCAAATATGCCTATTTAATAAAAATAATTTAAGTAATAGCTATTTATGTTGAAAATTATTAAAATTTAAAAAAGGCATACAGGGTTGTTTTGCTATTTGATTAACATCTGAGTTGTTTAGCTATTTGATTAACTTCTAGGTTGTTTAGCTATTTGATTAACATCTGAGTTGTTTAGCTATTTGATTAAAATCTGAGTTTTTTAGCTATTTGATTAACATCTAGGTTGTCTAGCTATTTGAATAACATCTGGGTTGTTTAGCTATTTGATTAATATCTGAGTTGTTTAGCTATTTGATATTATACCCCCAGGTTCTTGTGACACCTTCCACTAGGTTTAACATATAAAAACATGCACCCTACTCTTCAAATTATGTAACACTTATCAGAAGGGTTAGGCTTCATCCAATGTTTCCCCCCATATACTAAACACACACAATGTTACGTAAGCATTTTCAAATAAAATTAAGCAACACTGGTTAGTCTGTATTGATAATTGACAGCTCAAAATTCCCCAGCTATTTTCGGGAGGGGGGGAAAGGGATGAGTTGTTGTTATACGTCAACGTCAAAAACGTCTTTTCATGGAAGGTATTTTTCAATGAGTTCAAAAACTAATCTATTTTTAATAACGGGTCTCTTGAAACAAGGAGAGAGAGGAAATCGGAGACGTCATATAAAGTAAACAAGACGGCCCAAGGGCTCGTAATAGTAGCCATATCGTACGAGTGAATAGCCCCTCTATACCCTACCCTAATGAGTGGATAACCCCTCTATACCTTACCCTAATGAGTGAATAGCGCTATCTTTTTCAATGCTTAAATGATTTACCGTGCATAAAATCAGAGTGAATAGCCCCTCGATTCCCTACTCTAAAGTCTAAAAAGTGATTAAATTATAACCGTATAAATTTACTTATGCTGTAATTCTAATATTCCGGCGAATCGAAGAACAGATAGTTTTTAGTGATAATCCCCTCGATGAGTTTACAACATAGACTTATGCCGATGCACACTTATCGCATATTATAAATTTCAAACAAGGACTTATGCCCAGAAACTTTTGAAAGAGAAAGTTTAGTTATAGTGATTACGCATTTTAGTGATTATCCCCTCGAATTACCTTTAGCAATGCTAAAATGATCAAACGCATAACGCTCATTTAACACTATGTTAGCACTATCTAAACCCACATTTGAATTAACCGCCAAAACGTTCCAGTCAAACATAACATAGATGACGATAGCTACCGAACGAGAACGAAACACATGAAACGGGGAAAATCGTTATCTATTTAATTAACACATAAATAAAAAGGAAATAAATATAAAAACCCCAAACATACAAATTCATAAGTATCCGACCCCACAGATAAAAATTCAAAAGTATCCGACCCCACAGATTAAGAGGTACCCCACCCCACATCACCCTGACATTTTAGAGATAAAAATAAATAATAAACAAGATGGCCCAAGGGCTGGGCCTTAATAGTAATTTTACACGGCTCACGTGACCCCCCGTATAGTTGATTTCCAATAAATCGTACAACTAAAAACATTTCTGAAACACAATCGTGTATCCCTTTAATTGCTAATAACGTCACATTTCAAATAATATTAATGAAACTAAATTGTGCACCCCACTAAAGTATAATTTTTAAAAACCATACGAATCAAATAATGTATTTAAACAAAATCCTGGATCCCCTAAACCAGAAATCACTATGACCGTAAAGCGTCCCCTCTATTTTACGAAACCTAACCTAACCATCCAGCATAATCTCTGATGTATCACGCGCACAAAGGGACAGCGACAGGGGTTTTGGTGCCGTTTCTTAAATTTTACCGGAATTAAAATTCCGTGTAAAATTAAAAAAGCCCGCGAGATTTAAACTACCATTCTTTCCTCTCTCTCTCCTCTCCGAGCGGGATGCCCCCTCTCCCTCTTCCCACTCTCACTAATATACCAGGCAGGCAGCGGAGCTTCGTTTCCCTCCGATCTGGGTTCCATCTCTCTTCGTATCGCCATCGCGTACGCTAGCGATCTCTCTCCCCGCACGCTTTCGTTTTCCCTCTCTCTCTCCCATCGTAAGCGTTCGTTTCGAAACCGGTTTCGCGGACGCGTCCGGGACAGGGACAGGGACAGGGACAGGGACAGGGACAGGGACAGGGGTTTTGGTGCCGTTTCTTAAATTTTACCGTAATTAAAATTACGTGTAAAATTAAAAACTCGGAATTTCTACCAAGTCTCTATAGCTCAGTGGTAGAATTTCCGTCTACTACGTGAGCGACCCGGGTTCGAATCCCGGCTGCGATCTCAAAAAAATTTTAATTAAAATTAAATTTCTAACCGAGCCCAGTTACCCCTATGGGTGGGTTGTGGTAATATAAAGTTCATTTTAAGCTAAAATCTGACGATAACGATAGCGAAAACTCCGGCCACTACTGTTACTACTATTACTACTGTTACTACTGTTACTACGGCTCGGGTCAAACTAAGAGCCTATCGTATACTACGATATGGCTAAAAAAACAACCCTGGTTTTATAATCAATATAGTACGTGGCCAGGAATACATACAGCCTATAGGAATAATCGTAACCCCAATGTAAATTTCTATGAATCCTCCTTATTCCCTAGGCTTAGATCGGGATTCATTTGGGTGAGTAACGGGAAAAAATTGGTCTGTCGTCTGCTACAAAAGCCAAAAATATGTACTGTAGCGGACGACAGACCAATTTCTTCCCGTAACTCACCCCCATGAATTCCGAGCTAAGGCTAACTTCCGGTGGCGAAATGGAATAAGGTGGATTCGGGTTGGTCTTGTGGGTATACACCGGGCTTGAGAACTTACTACGCGTTGTAACGCTTATTAATAATTCTGATGGAGTCTTAATTTCTAACTGCGATTTAAAATGTTACAGTTGGGTAAGTAGCAAAGCGAGTTTCTATGCGTGTGCGCAAGGTGCAATGTGCAGCGAGATAGGTTAATTGTATTATTCGCTTGGGTGAAATTCCGTCATACATAATGATTAGTCTAGGTAGCTCCTCCCACAAAGAAGCTGCCTGAAAATGGCACGTACATAATCTTTCCTAGTAGCTGTATGTATTCCCGCGTATGTAACAACGCCGCCAACTATAGTTACGAGAGATTGGTATGTAAAAGCGTAAAATGACGGAAGAGTGGCTTGGTGAGGTTGGTTCTGCCTGGATCAAAAACGCCACTTTCCATTACAAGTTCATTCATTCAAATCCGTACTTGCACTATAACCCCCCCCCCCCAACCCCGTTCCCCAATTCCACCCCCAAAATATGCCCTTAAGTAAAAATTGAATTTTTCCGACATGACACGACATGGAGTGAAGTGAGGTGAGGGATAATGTTACCATGGACTTTGCATTCAAAAGAGGATTAGAAAATAAGTCTGGGTGTGAAGCGGATGAGATAGCCACTACACCACAGATACACATACAAAAGGGTATCGTTTGACTAAATCTTATTTCAATTTAAAAGTAACTATAAAAAAAATAACTACGGTATCTGAGCACGAACCTCATTAGACAGGACTTCACAGGGCACTGACCACTTCGGGCACTGATCCACTGTGGAATACTGACCACTTCGGGCACTGATCCACTGTGGAATGCTGACCACTTCGGGTACAGATCCACTGTGGGATACTGACCACTTCGGGTACTGATTCACTTTGGGACACTGACCATCTTCGAAGATTGATCTTTTGGGTATTGGCATCCAACGACTCTACCAACTGAGCCACGATACACGATGTTAAACCCCCTTAGAGCTGAATTAGTTGTGAATTTAAACTAACGAGCATAAAAGAAACTACCCGCACCAACATGGTTTCGAACCCGGGCCTTCCGTGTGTGAAGCGGATGCCATAACCACAACACCGCGGATACATATGATAAGCGTAGTTTGACTAAATCTTATATCAATTTAAAAGTAACTATAAAAAACAACCGTATCTGAGCACGAACCTTATTAGACACAACATCATCGGGCACTGACCACTTCGAAGACTAATCTTTTAGTTATTTACATTCAATGGCTCTACCAACTGAGCCACGATACACCTTGTTGACCCCCTTTGAGCTTATTTAGTTGTGAATTTAAACTAACGAGAATAAAAGAAACTTACCGTACTCACGTGGGTTTGAACCCGGGGCCTTCCGAGTTGAAGTCGGATGTGACAACCGCTACACCACCGCTACCTGTAAAAAAGCAAATTGTTTGACTAAATCTTATTTTAAACAAAACAGGGTTCATACAACTTTGGAAACCGAATTTTCCATGGAGTAATAACAACGGGAGTGTTTTTCTTTTTTTTTAGTTGAAGCAACCCCTTCAGAGCAAACTTACTCAAACCTCACTGAATTTAACAAAAAATTCTAAATTTCTCTGAGTTTTCCCGGAAATTCTTTGTCAACTATTTATTTCCCTGAGTTTTCCAGTTTTGTATGAACACTAGATTAAAATAAATTTGAGATTTGGGATGCTCAAGATCTATGCCATAAAGAGAGCCAGTAAACCAGGGATCAAGTAGGCTTTACTAAAAATAACAAAATAATATTTCTCTTTTCAAATAGATATCCGTGCATCAAACGGAGGAGCTCTAGACAAAATTTAAAACCATAGCGCCATAAAGATATCTAGAGCGAGATGGGGGTCATCTTTTGGGTATGAGTCATACGAAATCCATTAGGTATTCAAGCCGTAACCCTGAACACCCCCTACCCCCGGCCCTAAAATCCCTCATACGCTAGCTCACACCGACCCCATCATTTTCAGAAACTTTGCGCTAGATTACAGAGCACTTAGCTTTTAATAGCAGGCCCCCTATTGTACAACCAAACCCCCCCCCCCAAACCCAATGGCGTAACTACGGGGAACAAAACTGTACCCTATTCTTTACCATGGCACCCATTTTAAAACCGGACCGGGGGACTAAAAGGGGGGTGACACTAAACCATGTAGAAGTACATACCACAATACAATACAATAGCAAGGGAGGTTTTTTGGAATTCAACTGTCCATTCAGTTAAAACGAATTGAATTTAAGTCAAATGCTATTATAAAAAACATGTCATGCCTGGCTGGTACAGATTCAAACCCAATTCAGTCGTCAGAGTTGAAAAAAGGTCACGTGGAATCATTTAAAAGAAAAATAAACCCGCGGCTCTCCTGAATGGGGTTTCAGTTTTCCTTCCCTTCTGTTATATCATATTTTAGGTTTTTTTTGGGGATTTTAGAAATGCTAGGGGTATGTTGGTACCAATTACTATATTTTAGACATGTATATAGGCCTTAGTAATAAATGTTTTTATAAATAATTCACGGGAATTTTAATGGCGTGCAATTGGTGTTACTAGCGTCCTAGCAATTCTGACGAAAACCCAGAAAATGATATTAAAATGTACAGGAGGGCTAAAAAATCATTATCTCCCTTGTTCCGGTGGTTTTAATACAATGGGAGCTGCAAGACCGGGGGGATGTGAACACTATTGTTTTCAACTTGACTTATTTATTTTATAAAATAGAATAAAAATTATAAAATAGTATAAAAATGAAAATTTATAAAATAATATAAAATTTATAAATGAAAATTTATAAAATAGTACAAAATTGAAAAATGAAAATTTATAAAATAGTATAAAGTTGAAAAATCCAAATTTATAATATAATATGCAATAAAAATGAGAATTTATA
Source organism: Phalangium opilio (assembly GCF_054372755.1). Taxonomy (NCBI): domain Eukaryota; kingdom Metazoa; phylum Arthropoda; class Arachnida; order Opiliones; family Phalangiidae; genus Phalangium; species Phalangium opilio. The sequence goes on along the minus strand of NW_028324188.1, from coordinate 1,176,368 downwards.
AAATAATATAAAATAGAAAAATGAGAATTTATAAAATAATATAAAAAACTAAAATTATAAAAAAAAAGTTCAAAATAATCGAAATTTCAATAAATTTTCTGTATTAGTCTTGATTATATTATATTAGTCTAAAATTTTATAAACTATTATTATTGTTTCAGGGAATTTGTAAGAAAAGTTCTATTTCAACTTTAAGTAAATACTTTCATAAAACTTTGAAAATAAGGCTAAATTCAACCTTAGAAGGGATTATAAATCTTCAGGTGGTAATAAATAAGGGGTTTATTTTTATTCTATGATTAATAGTACTCCTTCTAACTTACAGACACGTTTAAAATTAAAAACGAAAGGCCTAATATTTAAATTTTACGCTTACTCATGCAGTCTCCCACACTAACAAAACAGCAGAAAGTTCAGAATATGCAAGGTATAAAAGAATAAATGAATAAATAAGTTTAAATAAATTGCGTTGCACTTAAGTTTTATTTTAAAATTTTTTTTAAAAAACCCCTAAAGTTTCCTAAAGCGCTCTTTAAATTCAGTCTATTTATATAAATATAACAAGGTATCTTTCCTATAAGTGACAATTTTCTCAACTTTTAGCCAAAAAAAGGAGAGACGCGGGGTTTTTTTGGACTTTACAGTATAACTAAACTTAAAAAATATCCCCATACGAAAATAGACACGAAATAAAATGTCTTTTAGAGAGAAAGATATCAAACTTTTAAAACGCGTCAAAAAATATTCAAAAGAGACTGCAGCAGCCTTTACTTCACATTAGGTAAAAGAGCTCCTTTACTAGATGTGTAATGTAAAAAGATGATGGCAGAATTTCGCTTCAAGGAGGTAAAGAAAAATAGCGGAAGGAAGAGAAATTTTAGCGTGTCGGATACTTCCTCAAATCTAAGAATTATGCTTTCTTTATCATACCTTGGTTCTTTAACTCTAAAGTTTTGGCCCCTTAAAAATCTTTATTATTTTTTAATTTTTAATTTTATTTATGTTTCCGAAATTCTCCATTTATTTTTTATAAAATTCACTAATTTTCTTATAAAATTCTCTAATTTTCTTATAAAATTCTCCAATTTCTTATAAAATTCTCCAATTTCTAATAAAATTCTCCAATATCTTATAAAACTCTCCAGTTTCTTATAAATTTCTCTAATTTTCTTATAAAACTCTATTTTTCTTATAAAATTCTCTAATTTTCTTATAAAATTCTCTAATTTCCCTATAAAATACTCTAATTTTCTTATAAAATTCCCTAATTTTCTTATAAAATTCCCTAATTTTCTTATAAAATTCCCTAATTTTCTTATAAAATTCTCTAATTCTCATATAAAATTCTCCAATTTCTTATAAAATTCTCTAACCTTTTGAAAAATTCTTTAATTTCTTATAAAATGAATAAATTATAAATGAATTCTAAACAAATAAAATATAAAAACACAAAAAATAGCCAAAAATACAAGCGAAAATAAATATAAAATTAAACCTGGGGCTAAAACAAAATATCTCTAAAATATTATAAAATGTTACGTAGCAAACTATCCCACCCCTTTTGAAATTTACGCAAGAATGATCCTGGGAACTATTTTAAAGAAAGAGTGTATATATATGGGGGGGATCATTTTTGCACGCGCTCGAATTTATTTCAAACGTAATTTACAATGGGGCGAAAGTTGAAGCGGATTAATAAATAACGTTGAAACTCATAGAGAAGAAAAACATAGGTAAATAGCATTTTTGAAGATACGGAAAATAGGAAATAGGGAAGAACTTAACATCTAAGAACAGGGGGCGGAAAAATGGTCCCCCCTCAGTTCCTGATAGTACATACATACCTACTTTTCTTAAGATGGGTAAATTTTAAACTTGTGGATTTGGGAGAGGGGGGGAGGTCGGCGTCTCTCTCGCTTTGATGGGATCTAGTCTGGGCTCGAATTCTAAAACCACGAAAATAAACTGTCAAGGAGCCATTTACTTTAAAAGGCTAAGCGGTTTACTATTTTTAAATTTTACTCGGCATGGAAATATCTCATCTCTCTCTCTCTCTCTCTCTCTCTCTCTCTCACTCTCTCTCCTCTTCCAAGACGAATGTATGGGCCACTTTTAATCTATAGGCTATTTATACAGCTTTAAAATAAATATCCCCAGTTCTGACTATTAAAAAGTCTTATAATTTTAAAATAGGCTAAACTTATGGAAACCCTTCACACTAAGTTATAATATATACAGGACTACATTCAAAAATAACAATCAATATTTACTCAACACTTCAATAAAATTGCTGACCGGAAGTTAATTTTTTTTTTAAAAAAAGCTCCCGAAACCAACATTGAACCACTTGGGGCCGAGCGCTTGGGGCTATTTTCAAATACGCATACCTATATAATTTAAACATAGCTATCTTATGTGTAAAGAAATAAATAAAGAATAAAAAACACCCAAATATAAGAATGACTTTGGTTTCGTTTGATTTGGTTTGGCTTTGGCTTTGGCTTTGGATTTATATATTTAAAATACCGGGACACCAAGGCACAAGGAAGGAACCCAAGGAGCCCGGGGAGGTGGGGGGTCTTAGGGAGGTCCATCTTCGTCAAACTTCAAGTGAATTTATATTAAAAGAAATCCCCAAACCCCAATATAAAGCCCTGAAAGTAAAGAGATGAGAAGAATAAGTTGAAGCTGAAAATGTATAGGCGCCATGCACAATGAAAAGGAATACAGCGCCGCCTGGTGGTGCACTGCTGCAGCCTCGTTTAAACCGATTGAGAAATCTCTTAAAACAGTTTTAAGGCATTAAATCACTCTGACGTATGCAAATGTGGAATGAATGCTAGAGGAACGGTCCACTTCCTCTTTCTTACTTCCTCCACCCCCATCCATACACCCACTATTTTACTTCCTATTCAACGTTACCATAAGTAAATATATTATACACTAAGTAGTAAGTACATGCAGTTAGTGGAAATCATCAATTTTGAGGATTGAAAATGTAACTTTATACTTCTTTCAATGACCAGTCGATTTTGCTTGACCACTATAAACGATGCATTTGCCCCCTTACACAAGTTATGAAAATTGAACATTGGATTGAAGCATTTTACCAATGACCCCCTTAAATCAAATTTATCATATGAAACTGAACAAACTAAAACACTCCTCAATTACTTAGTGTAAGAATTAATTTACATATGATCAGCCCATAATAGCACAGTAGAACACACGGAACCTCCAAATGTTCAATACATTTACACCCTGACCCTAAAAAAGCTAAAATCAAAGCCACACATCATAGGTATAATGTTAAGTGTCAAGAGACATTGCATTTGATTATATAAATCTCTTTCTACTTCCGGTTGGGAAGAAGTACCAAAAAAAAAAAGGAAGTGGGATGAAAATCAATAAGAAAAAAAAAGAAAAATGCAGGAAAATAAAAATATACCTTATATTGGCGGGGTTTCTTTTTGGGTCCGGACTTAATCCGTGGCTTATTCTTGGATCATGGTGGAACTTTATAAATAGTCCCTTTTAATACTAGAGTGGCTGGCCTATTACACTGATGGGATGGCGCCCACTTTATAATACTAAGTTCCCCTAAAGAGGGCGCTGGCTACCGTACGAAGGCCCTTAACTCGAGCTTAGCCATTCACTATTGGAGGAGCTGTCTCCACCGAAATAACTGCCTCCTTACATGGCAATAGGTAAAGCTATATGATCATTCGAATCTTACAGGCAAAATGTAGTAACTCCAATTATTACTTAAAATAAATTGTTGAGAAAAGAAATAACTTATTTATTTATTTAATGCAACTCGAGGGATAGGGTTGTGAAGCCGCCAGGGCTTGGGTACAACCCCATTCCATGCACCCCTAACGCGAGTTATGATTGAACATTGAATTTACCATAAGGGGTCATTGGTAAAACACTCCTCGAATGTTCAATAATCATAACTTGTGTTAGGGGGTGCATGCATCCCTTACAGTGGTCAAGCAAAATCAGCTGCCCATAGAAAGAAGTAAAGATGTTACATTTTCGATCCTCAAAATTGGTCAATGATTTCCCATAGAACCATGCATCCCACTTTAGTCCCATAACTACACCCTCGATTATGGTTTTTACAACATTTATGCACTAAATCAGGCAAGGTTAGAGATGGCGTATCTTCAATAACTAAATCTATTGTGAGTGCGGCTATGTTATACGTATAGAGTCGACTGACTATCAGGAAACGAAGCCACCCTGTAAGTCAGTCTTCTATAGTATAGGAAACGCAAGCCGCGGAAGTAAAGGTCGGATGAGAGGAAGTAGGGGAGTTCAAATCGTCCCAGGAAATAAAACACTGTCTTGCCTCTAGACTCCACTTCCCCCCTTCCACTCCCCCCCCCAAAATAGAGCGAAATAATAACTCTCCAAAGTGTGTGTCCAACATTATAATAGTGGTTCATTACAAAAATTTGTAGAGTGTATACTAGATAGAACCATAAGTTTATAAGTGATATGTTCCTTCCATAAGTATGACACTTCGTAATGCTACCTCCTAGAGACTTACAGCTCGAGATAACTAGTTCGAGAAGGAGAACGACGGAAGCGAGTCAATTGAAGTCCTAACTACACTCGGTGGTGGTTAATTAATTTTGTATCAGGACTTAAGTTCCATCTAGCTCCTATTTAGTCAGTCTGCATTACTAATTAGGCCTTTGACAGCAGCGCCTCATGCACCAGGCGTATGTCAGTCGCTTTACCCTGAATCTATGACCTACCTCACTCACTTCAAAATTACAAGCTCCAGTTTCTAAGTTACCAACCAGACTTTACAAACTTATGGATGGAATATATCTTGTACATAAAGAAATAGGAAATTTTTCACATTTGAAAGCCAACGTTACAGTGGAATCCTTTCATCTATCTACGGAGCATGCACCCTCTGGCTCGTGAGCTACCAGATTGAATTATGTATATACACGGCGCGTGAATAAAAAGCGCGCGCGCGCGCGCTCACCCTAGACTATATACCTATATTATTTTCATAGTATTGTGGGTGCTAAGCGAGCGCGCGCGCTTGGTAATTTTTTCCCACCCATTTCCTGGGGACACACACTCTCCATCTTACAGCTATAATCAACGCAACCCCCTCCCGTACAAAGGGGGCGCGACGCACGGTGTTAAATCACGCGCAGCTATATAGCACCCATCTGAATACGAAATTAGGAACATAGAGAGAGAGAGAAGGTCAGGGTTTCATTTCTTCTATATTGAAATCAAATGCCGCAAAACCCCAAAATCATGCAAGAAGTATTTTTATAGAAAATCGACGATTATGAAAAATGGGAAGGAATGAAATAAATAAAAAAAAGGAATATAAAAGATAGTTCTGAATAGAATATTATTCCTTAAAATATTGAAAACAATGATAAAACGTAGACCTAATAGTTAAAAAAAATTAAAAGGTAATTAAAAATTGTTAAATTAGATTACGACTTAACAAATACCTTAATATAATTAAATCTGAAATTTAAATTTATAAATTTATCAAAGAAGTTTAAGTATACAATGTATCATTAAAGCCCCCCGAAACCAAAAAGAGGAAAAACTCCCAACCAAGAATAACAAAAAAAAATCGTAACCAGGTTAGAATCTTTCTCTTGCCAATATTAACCTAACCATTTCTTTTTAGAAGGGGGGGAGGAAGTGTTACGAAGGGGGGCAGGGGGTACCGGCATAAGCGTAGTGTCCGAGTTTACTCTGGCTAATGGTACAGATGCGTCTGACAGCAATTAGCCAGTTAGATTAATGACGAGGAACAACCCAAGAAGGTATCCTCTTCATAAAACAAGCTCTAGGTACCATCCCCTACTCCCCCATTCACGCCCCCGCTAAAACTTGCCGCTAATTCTATTCTCTACTTACTAGAGAACACCAGGAGCTGGATGGGTGTGGGTGTATGCTCCGGCACTCTTGAAAGACAATGGGCCGGGTATCCTATTCAGGCTGATGTGCATGGTGCTGGACTACTTTTCGTTAGATCCTTTTTCTTATATCATTAACTGGGGGGGGACTCCATCTTGGATAGTTGGGGGGAGGGAACCCCGGAGGAGACACAAGGAAAATTGGGAGGATGGTTTTAATAAACGCAATTTCAAAATTATCTAGGACACCTTTTCTTACTTGGTCAATTTCGCTTAATTTTTTTTTTTATTTCATTCTCTTTATTTTATAACCAAATTTGATTTTTTTTAAATAATTAAGGTTGGGTTAGGGAATTGAATTATTTATTTTAATTGTGATTATATTTAATTTAATTTAATTTAAGTGATGGTTAAGGGTGACCCGAATTAATTTAATATGTATTTTAAAATGTCACAAAATTTTTATTTTAAAAAAATTAAGGTTGGGTTACGGAAATTTATTTTCCTAAAATTTAGTTTAGTTAATTTAATTGAGAAATTAATAGTTTTTTGACTAAATTTAAATGGAGGGTCAGAGGAAGGGGGCTGTAATTTACCTTAAACGTTAATTAGAAATACATAAATTAGAAATTTACTTTCAGATCATTTGTAAGTTTTTAAAAATATATTAATTTAAGGTGAGAATAAATTAAAATAATTATAATTCCGTTGTCATATCCCCCAATGAAAAAAACCCAAAATTTAAGACAGCTACTCCTCCCATGTTTACTCTCTCTGAAATCTAAGTGGTATTGGGTCTTATCACTTGTCAATGCCGTGAAAAATGTCGGACCCAACTAAATGCTTGAAGTTACGGTTAACGCACGAAAATACACATTATATTGAAACTAGGCTATACAATAAACTGTTATACTTTATAATTCGATTTCTATACGGATATACACTACAATATTAGTCCATAAACCGTATCTATCTAGGTACACTTTTCTAGATATATCGGGAATGCATACATCTCATAGGAATAATTGTGCTCCATGTTAACTTCCATGCAGGTTTTAGAACTTACTACACGTCGTCACGTGCCTATTAATAATTCTGATGGCGTCTTTCTATAACTGCGATTTCAAATGTTACAGTTGGTAGCAACGCGTAGTGAGATGGGGTTTTTTTTTTTTTTTGTTCCCTTTAAGTGACGAGCTAGGGCTAAAACAGCCTTACAGCTCCAAAAAAAAAAATTTACATATATATATATACATACTATTTTGGTAATGAATTGACAATAGAAAGTTCGCTTGCGTAAAATTCGTCATACATAATGATTAGTCTAGCGCTAGCTCCTCCCCAAAAAACCTGGCCTAGATACATTAAGTGAAAATGTCTGGTTACGCAATAATTCCTATTAGGTCTGTATGTATTTCTTGTTGTATATAGATATAGATAGGTGGGTATAGAAGGCTATAGCAAGGCTTAGCGTGTCTTGATGGATGGTTCGAGTCTCGGAGTTTGTTGAGAGAGTAGGCGGACGCAGCTGTTGATTTTCTTTTCGGCAGATCCGTGTCATTTCGCCCATTCCCAAGATTAATGCTCGCCGAAAGGCGAGAGAAAACATCCCATAATAATCAAGGCAAGCAAGCAAGCGAGCGAGCCTCTTTTTCCAAAACTACCTCCATCTCTATAGAGACTCTGGTTGGGCTGAGGTGGTCCTAAAAGCATTCGTACATATCGAATACCATGCACCTATAGCTAAGTTCCCACTTCCGTTTCAACTTTCAAAGCAATTTACAAAACATTGTTGTATACTAACAACAACAACCGTTCAATATAAAGAATATCTGTACCAAATGGGACAGTTTTTTGAATTGGGGGAATGGTATTCTAAATCTAACTTAAATTTAATTGCTTAAACAGTTCAGAAAGGTCGAGGATCTAAGACCAAAGTACCCATCCAGGTCCAGTTCCACTTCCGCTTCAACATCACTTTACTAACAACAATTAACCACTTCAATATAAACATCTACAGTGAGCCAGTTGATGAATTGGGGTATGGTATTTTAAATCTAACTTAAATTTAATTGCTTAAACAGTTCAGAAAGGTCGAGGATCGAAGATCAAAATACCCATCCAGGTCCAGTTCCACTTCCGCTTCAACACCACTTTACTAACAACTTCAACATCTACAGTGCGCTAGTTTATGAATTGGGGTATGGTTTTCTAAATCTATAACTTAAATTTCAAAATTATCTAACTTAAACTTAATTACTTAAACAGTTCACGAAATTCAAAAATCAGATTGAAATTTGGAGCCTTCATTATATAAAAAATCCACAATTCAACAAAAGAATGGTTGGGGCGTATGTACTTGCACTCAACAATTACCACTATGAAGTTGGTCGTGGCCAGAACACCTACCGAACTGCTACTTAAGATAAGATTACTAACCTTTATAATTTAAACCCAACCAAATTAACCTTCCAAATACAAATAAGAAAATAATATACAACACCAAAAATTGAATAAACAACGAAAACCAATTGAATACCATGCAGAATAAATTCGAAAGAGACCTAACTAACTAACTCCAATCTTCAATATAATACAGAAAGCTAACCCCACATGCAAGCGAGCGAGCTAGTGTAGGACCCAAAGCCAAGCTCAATGCCAAGATGTCACCTGACCCTTTCCCTTCATCCCACACCCACGAATCTCTCGCGCTCATTCCTACAGGATCCCGGAAAGACAAATGATCATTTCACGCGCAAGTGATTCTATAAGTCGATAGAAAACGATACCGTCGCAGAGTGTTACCAGTCCTTAAGGGTCCATACACGGTCGATATAGGGTGCGTGGTGTGGTGTGGAAGACCTAGCTTCTCCAGGGTGGGCATGCACACAGAATCTCTGAAGCTATTTCCTATTCTCGCCTTTTCCCCTAATTATGATAGATGAGTAGAGACCCACGACTAGAGAGAGCTAGAGAAAGTTGCTGGGCATACACAGTCAGAAAGGCCCTGACCACTTTGACCAAACGTAAAGGGGAAGAAGGTATAGGCTTTGGGTTTATCTTGGATAGATATAAGAGTCTAAGGGCTTTTAAAACTTTGCCACCTTCTCTCACTCTCTTCCACCATGGTCGTCTTAAAGCACCAAAAAGGGGTACGTTGGGGTATATTGGTTGAAGTTTTCTCTTTGGAGGCAAGATTGAACCCCCCCCGGCTTCCTCGTTCCCTAGCTTTCTAATGTAATGCAATATCACTTTGGGACCGGTGCATGCGAGGATGGGGAGCAGCTATATTGTCCAAATGGTTACGTTGGAACAGTTTAGAAGATATACCCTAATCGGTTTTCTATTTTGTAAGATATCTTGTTCGACAAAATGGCAAGTTGAGATTTAGCCTCGTTTATCTTATACGGTATATGGTATGTTGGTATCAAATTTTTAAGTGTTAAGTGTTATACTTATGGATTGAAAAGGTATGGTTTATTATAAACAAACTTTTCCCTGATTTTTACAGGGTTTTCCCTGATTATTTTTAGGGCAAACTGAAGTTGATTTTTGTCAATGATAATTGCTGGCATATTTGGTAAGGGAATATTATAGCGTTATAATTTAAACTCTTAATAATTAGATAATTATATTTTAATTGCATATATTTATTGTGAATAAGTGCAACATAACACTCTTCAACCTGCTTAATTGCAACTAACACCCAAACGAAATAAACTTTCCCTAACACTAAAATCAAATTTCCCTTGACCTTTTCGAGTCATTTCCAAAAAATTCCCAAAACGAATTAAAAATAAAATAAAATAAAATCCGTACCGGAAATATTAATCCATCCCACGTGACACGTCTCCAAATTAATTAATTAAGTCAAATTAAATTTAAATTAATCTAAAAATTACAGCTTAGAGAATTGAAAACTTTTCAAACCCAATCACTCTTACGCTTATGGTCCCCAAATGTAAGCCCCCCGCCCCCCCAAAAAGAAATACCCCCAGTTCATTTAATTAAAAGAAGTGAACGAATTAAACCCCACAGAATTAAGATTAAAAATTGAATTCGCAAAAACACCTCCTACCTAAATTACTCTGAGACAAAAACAAGGCATACGTAAATCGCATACGTAAAACCTTTACATTTAAAAATACAGCGTGTACCTCCCAAAAAGGGGTCATAGGTTAAACACTCCAACGCAATGTTCAATGTTCATAACTTGTGTTATTGGGTGCATGCATCCCTTACAGTGGTCAAGAAAAATCGACTGGTCAAAATTCTGTTGATTTCCCATTGAACCATGTATCCCACTCACTCACTGTACTTCCAATCCATTTTTGGTTCAGAATAACACCCTGTACATTGAGATAGGTGTCGGTGGCCCTATTAAGACCTTTATCCCCCCAAAAAATCCGAAACTAAGCTAATCAAAGAAAGACTAGAAAAGAAAACTAAACCCCTTCTTTCGCATTGGGTGACAAAAATTTACATATCAAAAAAACAAACCAGCTAGCTAGCTATCTTATCCCTTTGTACGTTAAGGTTTTCCTTTGCAGTAAAAATCTACCCAGAATCCCTTTCGCGCATTTGGGACTAAACTGAAAGAAAGCCAAGTTAGGGAAGGGGGGAGTAAAATAAATCTTCTATCTTTTATTATAAACGGACATATATTTCTTCTATTTATTTTTTTCTTTAACTCTGTTTTGTTTCCTCCAGGTGGGTAAACGTAGAAGCTATTTTCCCATTAAATAGTTTACTTAAGTATCTTTCAAAGACTGCCTGCCTGCCTGCTAACTATTGTTTTTTGTCTTCACTTCATTAAGCACTACGTAATCAATTAGGAAGGGAAATAAATAAGTTACCTCAGGTTTTAGATTAGAAGCTAGATACTTGGAATTGTCGTTGAAAAAAGAGGTTTATAAAGGATTTTGATTGGTGGAACTGAACCGGACCATTGGTTATATTGTCGGTACAAAATAACGCGTCTTTGTATATACTTTATTAAATTTTACTATTTTAAATATTTATTTTCAACCCCTACATACTTGTGTTTAATTATCATATTGGCAATTGTTTTCGTCAAAAGTTTATAAAGAAAAACTAAAAGTATCCTTCGGTGAAGCTTCCACGCGATGCGTGTAATATGAGAACCCCCCTTTACCACTCAGAGAGTGTCTACCCCCTTTGCCTCGCGAACGTAGCACGGGGAACACGCGTGCTAGCTCTAGTACCAGGATATAACGTTTGGATCGCCTTCATAGATAGCAGCTTTTCTCTGATTGGTAAGTTTATAGGTTCGTGTAGGGGGTCGAGAACTTGAGAGAAGGAGGAGGGTAGTTTCTACTTCGTTTCTCACGGCGTCTACAGCCAAAGACTGGGAACTGCGAATGAAGTACACTTTTTCGTTTTAATCTATGAACTTTTGAGAACTTTCCCTTTAATAACACTTCAAGTTATCGACTCTCGCTGGTTGATCGCGAGTTAAAGTTGGTAACTACGTAAAAGGCTCCAAAAATAAAATACCCAAAGCTTAGGCCTAGGTCGGGTTCGTTCTCTCTAGCTAGCTCGCTAGCTAGAAAGACGAATCTGGCATGGGGGATTTTGCGGATGTTCAAGAGGGGGATGGGGTAAAGGGGGTAGCCCCTCCAAAAGCTCCCTTAATGTTAGGGGGGAACGATCCCCCAAAGGTGTCATTTATTATTCCATTTTTCTAAACCCCTTTTGCGTCTTTTCCTCTCTCTCTCTCGCTTCCTTCCCGGGGGTTTAACTTCTCTGAAAACTTGGCCGAGGCACTTTTTTTATACATATATTCTGGCAACCTCGCACCTTTTCCCGCTATTTTCATTTTGTGTTCAGTGCCCGGATAAATATACAGCGGAAACGGAAATATTTTGACTATTTTTCCAACCACCATTTGCTCAAGATATTATTATTATTATTTTTAGTAACCTAGTAAGTTGGAAACTCAAAGCTCACTTGAAAATTTAAAGGGAAGAGTGCCCTACAACTTCAAAGGGTTGAATTTTAGTCAAACTACGATACCCAAATTCTATATATGATTCCGAAGGTTTAAATGAACTACAGACCTTTGATTGGTATATTGCTGAACCTCGTTGATGGAAAATAAGGCTTAATTACAACTATTGTAATTGGGTAATTATGCTAAAAGTTGAAGTAATTAGACTTGAAACCTAATTTTAAATGCTTGTTGTAAACTTACAGTGAGTATAAAACAATCTATTCGCGTTTTTAAACTTTAAAAATCTAAATAATATGTTGTAACTTGCGTAATTATCTATTTATCATTAAGTTTAATCATTAAAAAAACTTTAATTAACTTACCTTTTATTAAAAACTGGCCCAAATTCGTCTCGAAATTCTTTCAAATCCACAGAAACAAATCGCCGCCATTTTTTTAAAAAATATCTATTGACCACAAATGTTGGCGCCATCTGTGAAAGAGAAAAAAAGGTTTATAAATTCAAATTGAAGGCGGGAACAAAATATATATAGAAACAATTTTCCAAATTGAAAAAAAAAACAAGAAAAGAAAAGAACATTGAAAAATATTATTTCACTAAGCCTAACCTAGATTTTTTTCAAAACAACAGTTATTTGATTCCAAAGTGTCTGTATTTTTCTGCTGCAACAAAATTGAAAAATGTATCTCTTGATGGGTGAAAAACAAAAGAAAAAAATATAAGCCAAGTTTAAAGACCAAAAAAAAATGGGAACGTAACCCTACATCATTCTATTTTATCTCTATTGTCAAAAACATATCTATGTACTGAGAACATTGAGCAGTGAGATAGATTGCTTGGGTAAAATTCGTCATAGCTAGCTCCTCCCACAAAAAAAGCTGCCTAGATACGTTGAGGGCTACGAAATTATTCCGATTAGCTTTATGTATTCCTGGTAAGGTTAACTCATTTTCTCAAGTGTTAAATGGGTTCTCGGTATTGTTAGCGTGAAAGACGGGCTGGAGATCGGAAAACGAATGGAAAACTAAAATGGCGTTGACAGAGTTGAACTACTCTGACTTGGAGCGATTTTCTTGTTTTGTCAAATAAAACCAGCACAAAATAAAAATAAAAAACAGAAAATAAAGTAAAAATGTTGCTATATATATATATATAGTGTAGGAGTCAAGCAGACAAAAAAGGACAGCGTATAAATTTATCTTGCAGCAACCATTGAGTCATCCATTTTGGATTTTGTTTTCTATTGCAGATGCAACCGTTTTTAGTCTTTTACAAAGCATTGGAATTAAATACAAAATGTCCATTGCCAAAACAATATCCTAACAATTATAGAATAAATTATGCTTTCCTCCTTACAATTTATTAAAAATTTAAAATTATGGTATGGTCCATTTTAAACCATATAATTTTAAAATTATATCTTTTCGTTTAAAACCTTATAAAATTGGCTACTTTTTAAATGATAAAAAATAAAAAACATTGAAGTCACATTTCTCCTTCATTGGTTTAAAAGCAATTTCAAAAATTAGTTCCGGTTGCATGTGAGTGTAAGTGACATCGTTTCTAAATTAGTGACAGAAAGTGGAAATTAAGATTTCAGACGGAGGGGTTGGATACTTGACGAAATGTATGATAACTTATATAAGGAAAAGATATCTTAATAATATTACGTGTTAAACCTCTCTAATCCGCAGTATATTTAGTTCTACGAATCTAGAGTAGACGAGCTTCGTTTCAGGTTTCGAATCGAGATGAAAATTGCGGGAAATGGGAATTAAGAAAATTGGCAAGGGTCAAAGTTCGTGGAAATGTTTGGTTCGTTGCCTTAAAAGCCCTGATATTCCAGGTAAGATTATGGACTGTGTTATTGCAAAGAGGATCAGAAAATAAGTAATTAAAGGGAGTGTTGATTGTTCTTTAGACCATTTTGAGTCAAAAATGTTTTGTTAGATTTTTCCGTCCGAGCCTACCGTTATGTTTGGAGAGTTTTATGGATGACCCCTTTAAATTTAATTAACAAATATAACTAGAAAACGGTGTCCATTAGGGGACAATATCATAAAACATTTTCTACTCAAAATAGTTCAAAGAACGCTGCCCTTAATTGCTGGTCCACACCTTTCAGAAACACTCTGTATATTTCAAGTCTGAATTTATTTTAAAAAAAAACCTGATAAACGTTTCATATTCCCTTTGGAAAATATTTCACGCGCAATTTACGTCATCTAGGGACAATATTAGAAGGAGGTAGGTGGGTGGTAGAAAACTAGAGTAATGACAGCCATGTACTATACTGTCTATGGTTAGATAACATACGAGTGCCATTTCTCGATAAACTGACATTTCAGATTGGGTTATACGCATTTTTCATTTTAACTTTTTTAAAAAAAAAAGTTTTAAAAACTTTGTTACTTGACACTTTACCCCATATTATGGCGGATGGATATGTAATGGTGTTATAGACTAGATAAAAGTATAGAGTTTTAGACGAGACAAATGTTAATTACGAGGGGAGAGAAGTTTATCTGAAATCCAGATCTTATTGATTTAACATTACTCATCTCCGTAAAAGGGGTGTTGCTCTGCCTCCCCATGACTTATGGGGTACATCCCCCATTGGTTATGGATGTAGGGGGTTCGAGGGGCTCGATAATTCGAAATTTGTCTGGGAATTTTACACTACGGGCCCTTCTACAAGTCCACTGTTCCCAAACAATATTTTGAAATAATGTCCTACCCCTCGGTATAGAAGAACCAAAACCGAGTTATCTTAAGATGAGGGGTGAACCGGGTTTTCCGCGCCTAGCGTTTTGTCAAAAGTATAAAAGGTGTTTTACCCTAAACTTAGATAACTTATCTATTCATAAAAGCTAAAGGAATGAATATATACATTCTTAAGGGAGTATTTTCCCTTCTATGAATTTTTATTGCCTGGTTAAGTTTTTCATTTTATTTTTAATAGATTATATTTAACTAACATACATGCATTATAACAATAAAGAGTATCTCCATCAAACGCCTACGTGTACGGCAAGAGGTATGTATATACACACAGGGTGTTCTTCCAAAATGGGAGGGTCCTATAATTATCCTTAAGTCCTTTATGGATCGAGAACACCCTGTATAATGAAAGCGTACGTTGCATTCTGCGATTGAAATCCTTAACAGAAATTGTTAAAATTCCATTGGGAGTTGGTAGGGATTATTATTCTAAGAGAGAAGAGAGTGAGAGAGAGAGAAAGGGGTGAGCGAGAGAGAGAGAGAGAGAGAAAGGGGTGAGAGAGAGAGGGGGATCTGAGAATCGGAATCGTAGGAAGAAATTATGCATTCTCGATATTTATTGGAGAGAAGGGCTGCAGGTTTAGGGGGCCCCATACTGACTATTGGGTTCTTTTGCCCAAACGTTGCCCTCAAGGGACCCCGGGCCTAAATCTACCCGTTTCCTTTTACCTAAGAAGTATAGTGTCGACCGTTTAATCGCAAAAATGTCGTAACTGTAAACATCAGCTATTTATTTATTAAAAGGGAAAAATTAAGTTAATCATTAATTAACTAAGTGACTTTGATATACCAATAGCATCCAAAAAACAATACAGGTATCCCTTACGTCCCCCCCGTTACGGGTATACCTATGATCTTTATTAATATTCAGCGAGTTGACTGAATGAGCACAGATGAAGTTCCCGTAGATGTACCCTAATTAGTGTTAACGCTAATTGTTAATTAATTAAATAATTTCCTCGAGCTGATCTATACGGCCTATTTACCCTTAATCCCTTATTATACTATATTTTAATTTGCAGGTGGACAAAGAAATCTACCAGTCCAGTAATACTTCAATTTTGTAACCCATCCCCCCTAAAGATTCTATGATTTTGTTATTTGAAAGCTGAAAACAAAAAAAAAACAAACAAATAAATTAACAATATAGGCCTAAATTCTCAATATTTTTACAAACTTGGGTACAAGTTTAAAGTTAGGACATTTTCGCATTGAGTTCTTAGTTTTAGTTTCTCCGATGCTTGGAAATCCCTTACCGATCTTTGGGCTAACTTAAAGAGTTAGTTGAATAAATTATGCAGAAACCTTAGCGAAGATTTTTCCCTCAGACTTGTGCACGTTTTTTCTTTCTCTTTACTCTTTTTTTCCCTCCCAATCGAACTGGCACGCCGAAGAAACTCGGTGCCTTTTATTAAATTAGTTTATAAAATAGTTTCAGGCTAAACTAAAAAGCGGAAGGAGGGGGGGGGGAAATACCACCGGGGAATTGTTTAAAGGTACCAACTCAAAATAATTCGAAGAAAAGATATAGGCCTATATCGCAACACCATTAATAAATTCTAAAAATATACCTACTCCTTTCTTCATCTAATTTATCTAGGCGATATTGTCACCTGCAGGTTTGGGAGGTCATAACACTGATATTATCAGAGATACGGTTGAATCCTTTGATTGTGTTATAGCCCTATTTCACCCTTTCAGAATATTAGTAAATATTTGGGGTTACATCAATTAGTGCAATCTTGAGTAATTAAGCAAAACATTTTCTCCGTGGGTTAAAATGGGATTAAATTTTGGAGCGTCATAACTCTGGTTCTATAAGAGATACATTGAAGTCCTTTGAGTATGTTATAGTCCTATTTCTTGCCTTTACAATGATACTAAATAATTAGGGTTACAACAATTACGGCCCGAGTAATTAAGAAAATTATAAAAATTAGCAACTAAACTAATCAGAAGGGAAAAGCCGACATTCAGGGTGAAACAACCCCATGTTAAACTCCATGAATGAATGAATGAATGTTTTATTGACCTAAAATCCCTTTTGAATCAGCCCCTGTAGAAATGTTTAGCCCGCAGCACACTAATGTTCAAGGGGCAAGCCAACTGAAAGGCGAAATAATGAAAATAATTTATAAAGTTTTAAATTTCTCTAATCCTATAAAAGATACGAAGAAATCCTTTGAATATGTTATAGCCCTATTTCTCCCCTTTATATTGATACTAATTACTTGGGGTTACAACAATCAGGGGCTGAGTAATTAAGCAAAATATTCATAGACGTCCTCTCCAAATTAACACGGCACCTTTTAACACTGATTCTACAATAGACACATGATAATCCTTTGATCACATCATATAATAGCCCCATTTCTTAACTTTCCAACGATACCAAACACTTAACTTTACAAACAATCAAAACTGGAGATATTGAATTCTGAATATTAAACCTAACCAACCACGCAGACAATTTCAAATAATTAAATTTAATAAATTATACGCGAGAAGTTCTAAAAAGAAAAATATTGACGCATCTCGCCGCGGTTAAGTCTACAGAGGAAACACTTAAACTGATTATATCTGCCAAAACGTATTTACCCGGAGTGACGTTACGATAACCCCGTTGCCAATTAGACAATATATTTTATGAATATTTAAAACAGTCTGTAGAGCTTTGTAGCCCGTGTCCCTAAAAATAACTAAACTAAAGGAGGAAGTTAGGTAAGTGTATGGAGGGGGGAGGGTTTGGAATCTTAACCTAATTGACAGCTGGTGGGTGGTGTGTAGGGACGTCATTTTTGGACTATGTATCCTTAGTCCAGGGGGATTCCACTCTGACGCTGTCTGCATTGTTAGAAATCTAATAGATCAAGTTAATCCAAGCATGGATCTTATAAATATTCCCTCTATAGGGGATGCGTTTTAAAACTGTTCCTGCTGGACTGGTAGAGGGGCGCATTCAATTTTACTTTGTACACGTGCAAAAATATACTGTGTACAGGGTTCATACAATTTTTGGGAAATTGATTTCCCTGATTTTTACAGGTTTATCCCAGATGTTTCCCTGAGTTTTCCAGGATTTTTCCTATGTATTTCCCTGACTTTTCCAGGTTGTTTCCTATATTTTTCTCTGACTTTTCCATGTTTTTTCCTATATTTTTCTCTGACTTTTCCAAGGTTTTTCCCTTATATTTCCCTGAGGTTTCCAGGGTTTTATCCCATATATTTCCCTAAGATCTCCAGGGTTTTAACCTATATATTTCCCTGACCTTTCCAGGGTTTTATCCCATATATTTCCCTAAGATTTCCAGGTTTTTCCCATATATTTCATATAAGGGATACCTGTATTGATTTCTGGATGAATGGTATATCAAGGTCACTTTTGAAGAAATCCTTACTCTTCAAAACTTCCAAAAACAAAAACGCGATATACCGCTAAATCCACGGTATTACATTGTCAATCTTAATTCTATCCGTGAGATATGGATACCGTCCGTCCGTCCTGGATAAGCTTTGACAATATGGAAAGAAAGAAAAGACCAAGGGCTAGCTAGCTATACTAAGGCCATACCGCGTGTGCCATGATCAATTCCTTCTTCAGGCGGTCGAACGAGTATCCAATCTAGCGTGTCTGTTTCACGAATGTCTCTACAATATAGGACTATTATCGAGTTAAGCCTAAATATCGTTTGTTTCACTGGAGGGGGGGGAGGGGTCAGCCATATCGAATGACCGGCGCAGGTGAAACTAGGGTTAACTCGTCAAGTGGATATCCGGCTCTTTGCGTCACACACACAAATGCCAAGGCGGGAAAAAATAAAACAATCACTCAAATCCTATACTGCTATGTCCTCGTCACGAGCGCACGTGGATAAACCTCTAATTCGAGGGGAAGGATACTTCGCCCGTGTTTGTATTATAAGATACCGAGAAATGTGAAAATATTATAAATTAAGGTCCCTAGATTATAGGTGCACTCATTGAAATGTCTCATTACGCGGACCCTGATTATTGTAATCCCCAAGTATTTGGTATCATTGGAAAGCTAAGAAATAGGACTATAACATACTCAAAGGACTTCCCTGTATCTCTTATGGAACTAGAGTTATAACCCTCCAAAGTGTTCTTTCTAAATTTTTCAAATTAATCCAGAAAAGATGGTTTTAACAAGAGAGAGCCTTTCATGGAGCCTGTAACTTCGGATCAGTGTTCGTTTTCATTTTAAATAGTGGCGGTCCCCTCGGAAATGGAATTACGTTGCATTTATCCTATCTCTACCCCTAAAATAACTTATTGTTTTTTTTTTCAATTTCTGTTGGATTTAGGAATTTATTTTTCAGCCAATCATAACGTTTCATACTATTCCAATACAATCTAACTCCGTTTTGCTGCAAGTTCTATCATTTCACGAAATATATTACTTTAAATGACAACTATTGCATTTTAGAAAATACGTTAAATGAATGCGAACACGACCCTAAAAAATATTACTAAAATAATGAAATTAAAAAATTATATTTTTCCAGACATAACAAAATTAATATTAAATTAATCCAACATTAAACCATTTTTAAAATTCTAGCAAAAATCCTTTAAAAAAAATTCTATTTCTTGAATTCAAAGTTTAAAATTTCGAATTTTTGATAAAACATTTTCGTCTAAAAGCTAAAAAAAAGGCAAAAAAAATAAAAATGGACGAAAAACTTTCAAAATCGGATTAAAACTATAGTTTAGGCCATAAAAAACAGATCAAAAATTCAAGGAGATCTAAAATTTTAGCAGCGAATAGAGAAAAATGAAAAAAAACAAAAAAAACCTTTCTAAGAAAACCTTAGGTTGGTCCTATTGATCCGATAGAAGTTTTAGGACCCAGGTAAAAATGGGGCAATTCTCGTAGAAAGCGCCACGGTGGGTGCAAAAGAACGAGAAGAAAAAATGCCCCTAGAACCTAGCGGGATTATAATTCGACCACAGTCAAAATTCAACATTTAAATTTAACATCATTTTAGGCTTAAACAACGCTGCAACGTTTCATTGTAACCGATACCAAAGTAAGGCCCAAATCCGTATTATTCCGTAAACCGCGGTTCAAAGGTGGGTTAGCCTTTGAATAGCGCTTTCCTGTTAAGTTGTCGCGGATGGTCCGTGTTTAAAGGGCTTGTATTGTACCTTAGTGACAGGTATTTGATTGATGAGGGAGTCTTTCCCTCGGTACAAGGACCCAACCTTTAAGATCGCGATTTAGGAAAGAGAGAGAGAGGGCCCCGTTTTCACCAAAGCAAAGCAAGCGGGGTTGGCTGGCCGTTTGGGATAGAAGCGCTCGGCCATCCGGAAACCTTATCCCAAGTTCGGCTTCGCTGCCGACCAGAACGGATTTTCCCGCCATTTTCAAGAAGGAAAAAACGCGCCAATTTTACTCTTTTAACAATTACCGCCAGCGCGCGCTAAGGTTTTCCCGCCATTCTCTGTGAGAGATAAAAGCGCGCGCTTCTCTCGCTCGTGGGATAAGATAGAGATGATGCTGAATGCGCGAGCTATAAGATTACGGACGAGATCGCACTTGCAAATAATACTAACTTAATAGGGTAGAATTATCGCTGTTAATGATGGTTCATAAATAGAGGAAAAACTACTATATTTAAAACTATGTATAGAGGGAAAACTACTATATTTAAAACCATGTATAGAGGGAAAACTACTATATTTATAACTATAACTAGAGGAAAAACTACTACGTTTATAACTGTAACTAGAGGGAAAACTACTACGTTTAAAACTGTAAATAGAGGGAAAACTACAACATTTATAACTATATATAGAGGGAAAACTACTACATTTATAACTCTATATAGAGGGAAAACTACTACATTTATAACTATATATAGAGGGAAAACTACTACATTTTCAACTATATAGAGGGAAAATTACTACATTTACAACTATATAGAGGGAAAACTACTACATTTATAACTATAAATAGAGGGAAAATTACTAAATTTATAACTATAACTAGAAGAAAAAACAGAGGATAAACTACTACATTTATAACTACATATAGATGAAAAACCACTACATCATAGTAGAAATAATACCACCCCATAGATAGATAGTGTATCAACTTTAAGAGTTATAAATCTAAATTTCAGTATGAACGTGTCTACAGGGATGGCATAGGATAGGTGAGAGTGTGGGGGGATGGGTGAATCTTGCAGATTTCTTGATCGCGTTAAACTCTTATTTGCCCTAAAAGCAAAGATGCGGGGATTGAGCTTCCAACCCCCCTCCCTTTCCCCCAATACCCCACAAGCGTCCCCTCAAAACTTTTTCCAGAGTACAGAGGTTGGTTTCCCGCCCTATTCCCCCATCCCTCTCATCCCATGCTTCATCCTTGGGTCTGTTTTTATGGGAAAAATATTGCAGATGCTATTCTGTGGTACTACGCTATTTTTTCTAAGGTAGAAAGAGAGAGAGTGAGAGAGAGAGAGAGAGCGTTTGTGAGAGAAACTTTTTTCTCCGCTTTTCGTACCTTACTCTTCATATTTTTCTTGTTGCTTGTGGAAAGAGAAAGAAGGGGGGGTCGAACCCCCTGGATTTTTTCCTTTTTTATTTAATATAATATGATGAGTTTTTGATTAAATTGCGATAATAAAAAATATATATTTTTCGGTTCCGAAAAGTTTGCGGTGTATTTTTTCCAAGAATAAAGAATATAAAGACGTTAGGCTTAGCTATATATAAAAAATAGACCAAAAAATAGGTGAAAAATACATTACCCCCTAAAGGATACATATATATAGTAATTTAATAAATTTATCAGTAAATTTGACCTAGTTTAACTTTGAAAAGGGATTTAAATCCCATAAGGGAATCAGTTAAAATACCTCGTTTCTAAGATTGTAACAAACTATATATTCGCTTTTCCACGAGACAGAAGATAAAGATAAAAAGCACGTGCAATTAAAAATTAATTTGTCAAAGTCGACAAAAATGCACGAGACATAAATATTAGATTTTAGAAACTCTTTTTCAAGCCTTTTTACAGTTTTGTACGGAAAAGTACGACGTGGAAAAGACAAAGTTTTTTTTTATATCTTAGACCTCAAAGGGATTAGGAGTTTAAAAGTTTTCGGGAAAACTGTATACGTTTAAAATCTCCAGTTTACAATAAAAAAAGAAAGAAAAGATATTCATCCAAGGGATCAATTGGATGGAGAGCCCCACATCGAATATAAAAGTAAACAGCAGTTTAAAAATATGCAAAGAAGAATATATAAAGGAGAGAGAGAGCCCTTGTCCTCCTATGGCTGGAAAATTCAAAAAAAAAAAAAAAAATGTTTACTTGAAGTAAATAAAAAGTAAACTCCTTTCACTTTGGGATATCTTTAGTCTATTTACTTTAGTCTACTGATTTTTGGTCGATTTATTTTAATGTATCTATTTTAATCTATAGATTATGGCCTATTTTAAAATATACCTATTTTAATCTACTGATTTTGGCCTATTTTTAAATATACCTATTTTACCCTATAGATTTTTGGCCTATTTTTAAATATACCTATTTTAATCCTATAGAATTTGGCCTATTTTTAAATATACCTTTTTTAATCCTATAGAATTTGGCCTATTTTTAAATATACCTAATTTAATCCTATAGATTTTGGCCTATTTTTAATCATACCTATTTTGATCCTATAGATTTTGGCCTATTTTTAAATATACCTACTTTAACCTATACATTTTGACCTATTTTGAAATATACCTACTTTAACCTATACATTTTGACCTATTTTTAAATATACCTATTTTTTACTGGTATATAGTTCTACTGATTTCGGCCTATTTTTATATTATTTTAGTCTACTGATTTAGTCTATTTATTTTAATATACAAATTTTACTCCACATATTTTGGTCTATTTATTTTAATAAACAAACTTTATTTATTTTGTTCTATTTATTTATTTATTTATTTATTTATTTTTCAATACACCTATTTTCGTCTACTATTTTAGGTTTGAACAAGAAACTATCCCAAAACATCAGACAAGCAACGAACCAACCGCCTTTAATACCATTGCATTCTGGGCTTGAAACGGAATTAAGGAAAAGGAAAAGGGAAAAAGTAGAAGGTAGTAGAAAGAGAGGTAAGGAAATATTCGTGCCCCCGTGAAAATAGGAAATCTTAGGAAAAATGATAGATGGTACTTCCCCCGGTATTCCACGGCCGAATGTAATATATCATCGGGCAGAATTTCTCTGATATCCACAATAAAAAAAATAAATAAATAAATATAGCTCGAGTCCCAACGTTAGCTAGATACACACAATATACAGGTTACAAGTTGGTATATAAATAAAATAGTTATTTGTTTGTATTTAAGGAGAAAGCAGTAACCAGAGGCGAAGCGAAAACTACCGCCGAGGATCATCTTGAAGAAAGGTGTTGTAAACCATTTTTAAGGGGTTTACTTTCTCTGGATTTCAGAGTAAAGAAGGAAAAAAAGCTACTGAAGATTTTCTATTTGAAAAATGAATTCCGAAATCGGATATGAAAGGCGAAAGCACCGCGCCTTTTTATACTCTTTTCCTTGACAAGAATTCGCGCGCGCTTTTGTGCCTGTCTTTGTTTGCGAACGAGTTATCAAATTTAGCGCGAGACACGTGGATTTACAGAGAAAGTTTCCCGCCAAGATTAAAAATATTACAAGTTTAGCGCGAGATATAAAAATATTTCACGAGGTAAAATAAAAATTAAAAAAAATCCACGAGGCAAAAAATAAAAATAAAAATTCACGAGACAAAATAAAAATTAAAAATAATCACGAGACAAAATAAAATTTAAAAAAAATTCACGAGACAAAATAAAATTTAAAAAAATTCACGAGACAAAAAAAGTCTTCACGAGATAAAATAAAAATTAAAAATATTTCACGAGACAAAAAATATATAAAAAAAATTCACAAGACAAAAGAAAAAGAAAAAAATCAGAAATGTTTCACGAGACAAACAAGGTGGATTTTAAAGTTTCCCGGTCAAAATAATCCAAGGATTAATTAAAGTTTAATCAGGGCTAATTACCCCTAAAAGCTTAATCAGGACGGGCGCGCGTTAGGAAAATTAAGATTGCATCAACTATTTAAAAAGTTAGGCCTAAATTAGTCTTAAAAAATTCCTTGAGCCAGATTATTTTTCCATCACTTTTAGTTCTTGGGCGATATGGGCCCCATAGAAACGTCTTACGCAGCCGAGATATAATAGTTGGTGGTGGAGGGGAGGGGAACTTCGCTTTATTAGCCCGGCCGAGTTTAGTTTTCGTGAATAGTGACGAGGAGTGGAAGGGGGCGGGGGTTTGAAAAGGGGATAGAATGAAAATGATTAATCATCTCCGGGGCTGCTTTCCCTTCATTTGGTTGGATATTGGTGGGTGGGTGGTTGGGTGGGTGGTGGGGTTATATGGTATACGCGGTATAGGGATACCCTCCCTTGTCCCAAATTTGGCGGCAAAAGCCGCGTGGGGTGCCCCGTTCACCCGCGGTTTTCGGATGAATAGAGAACCTCGCTGTTTCGCCCTATATATATTAAACTTTGGCGCCTTCTCGATCAATGAAAATTAAAACGAGAGCTACTTCCATAGATATCGAAAATACGTAAATATGTACCTGGTAACAATTCTAGCTTGATAGCCCAATGACCGCTTAATTAATTAATAATTAAATAATAGTTAAATATTAAATAAGTAATTCATACCCATACTAAATTAAAAAATATTTAAAATAAATAATTTTCGATTCTCAAAATTCATGATTTCCCATAGAACCATTACCATCCCACTCACTCGCATTACTAATTCGGTCCTATAATTAAAACCCCCTTTTTAGTAATACACCCTGTATAATATTCAAAAAATAGTTAAATATTAAATAAGTAATTCATACCCATACAAAATTAAAAAAAATATTTAAAATAAATCATTTTCGATTCTCAAAATTGTTAATACAAAGTAACGTAAAATAAAAAATTTAAATTAAATATGGGTTTTTTAAATATTAAATTAAGCCATT
Source organism: Phalangium opilio (assembly GCF_054372755.1). Classification (NCBI taxonomy): domain Eukaryota; kingdom Metazoa; phylum Arthropoda; class Arachnida; order Opiliones; family Phalangiidae; genus Phalangium; species Phalangium opilio. The sequence goes on along the minus strand of NW_028324188.1, from coordinate 1,151,640 downwards.
TAAATTTCAAAGAATTCTAAAAGGAATTTCAATATTTTCGAAATTAGAGGTTTTCCATGATTATTCCTCCGTTTGTATTAAGACCTATTTTTAGCCTATTTTTAGCCTATTTTTCCACTGTTCTGTACTTCGGGGTCCTATAATTATAAACACCCTTTTTTAAAATAACACTATATATATTTATTATATCTATGTTTTGGCACGCGGCAGGAGACCGCGCGGCAAAATCTCGCGCGCTAAGAAAAAGGCGGGAATCTCTCTCTCTCTCTCGGCCGCTTAGCGATCGTCGGAATGAAAAGCTCGCGCGCGCTCGCGCCATACTTAAACCCTTTTTTGCACGCGCTGCCTGAAAAATAGTCGCTCATCGCTCATTCTTGCCAAAATCAAATCCTGAAAAGAAGCGGGGAAAGGGAGTGGGGTAGGGAAGAGGGATTCCAATGCCCCTAATGAGCTATTTACATGCTTCGTTACAGGGTGTATTAGGACCCTTATGAAAGTATTTCATCACACCTCTCTCGTTCTCTCTCGCAAAGTATAAAAAGCCTCTTTATTCATATGATTGGCTTTGTATCGAACCTTAGCTTTGTTTCCCCCAAACTAAAGAAGGATTATCAAGGTGGGTTTTTAATACTAAATACGTGTTTTTGACAAGTTTGTCTTGAACAGACTGGCGTAGTCTGCTTATTATACTCTCTCAATGTAAGCAGACGACGGAAATTAATTAACAATGGTGGCTTTGGTCTACTGAATAATATAGTTTTCTTAATTTTATTTTTTTTTTATAATTTTTATTTAATGCATTTTCTATGGAGCCTGTAAGCTAGTTTCACCGCGAACACTGAAGTACGACGGGGTAAACATTTCTACAGGGGCTATGGAGTTTAACATGAGGTTGATTCAGCCTAAATGTTGGCTTCTCTTACAATACATTAAAGTATAAAGGGGCAATACGATTAACCTAAAATTATCTATTTTAATCTTTAAAAAAGGCTTAAATTTAATTATTTAATGCAATTAAAAATACAAAGTAACGTAAAATAAAAAATTTTAATTAAATATGGTTTTTTTTAATATTAAATTAAGCAATTTAAATTTCAAAGAATTCTAAAAGGAATTTTAGTATTTGCGAAATAAGAGGCTTCCCTTCTTCGTTTCAGTTAAGACCTATTTTTAGCCTATTTTCCCAGTTGACAAACCCTCTTAGACAAATTGAAAATAGAGCTAATTTCCCTGCAGAAAAATATTAATTCCAAAATAATAATAATAATAAAAAAATCAATTATAATCTAATAATTGAAAATATAAATTTGTAAATTTATAAATCATGTCAACGACCCCTATATACTTAATATTGTATCTCGACTTAAAAATATAAAAACAAAATGAATACCTAAATAATCCTTGACAAAAGGGGCCAATTTTCTTCTTCCCAATTATAAAGAAAGTACCCCCTATACTCTCTATTAAACACTAATAGCACCTTGTACCTTTAACAATACACCAATATAATAATAAGTGCCAGTACTACTTTCCCAAATCGGATAAGATCGTTGTTTAACCTCGTGAAAATTCTCAAACTCGTTCACCCAATAAAGACGAATGCAGTGGAGCATCTTATTATTAGTAAAATTAAAATATACCCCGCCTTCTACTGTATTCCATTTAAGAGCGTGAACGAATATTATAAAAAAAATGGCACGCGCTTTTGAATTCGAGGTTTTGGGTTTGGCGCGTGAAAGAATGAAAGGAAAAAGCGCGCGCTGCAATCTGACAGAAGATGATGGATGTCTACCATTAACTAGTACATGGTCCGTCACGTGACCCGAAGGGGTTTTCGCGGTTCACGCGGGGCTCCACCCCGTTTCTTTTTTTCTTTTTCTACTACGTCACCAAATGATGCCTTGACGTGCGCTATTGCTTTCGTTTTTAGACGAAAAAATTGCGGTCTATTTTTTTCTTTTTCTCTTATTTCTACTACTAAGTTAGTCTAACTAAAAGTTTGTTTCGGAATAAACGCCCATGCATTTTCTCTTATCGGAAATACGTTAGGGTTGTTAAAATGCACACCGCTCTTAGGGTCTATAGGTAGGTATTAATTTATTCTTGTTACTATGTGATTAGATTCATTAGATTACAAAGGGTTAAAGAACCCTTTTTATTTAAAGTGACAGTGAAACGATTACTAAATATATCTTTCTGACTAATTTGCAGACATTTAAAATAAAATTAAAAAAATCACTAGGAACCATAATTCCTCGACTTCCCTAAGCTTGACCTTTAACCAAAAATACAGACCCATATTTTGAAACCCAAAATAATTCACAATAAACTTCAAAAACCAAGAGTAAAAAATCTAGATAGATAAACTAACCTTTCAAAAGGTCATTTTTAAAAAGAACCTCTCCTTGTCAGTTTTTTTTTACCCTGACAAAAAATTGATAAGACTGCATGCATGCGCCTACCTCTAAACCAAAGCAGTCAGTCCTAAAGTAAATCTAAGAAAACTTTCTCGGTTATCGGTTCTCCTCAAAAAGGAAAAGTAAAAAAAGAAAGGGTAGTAAGTTTAGGGAGAGAGAGAAAGAGAGAAAGTGATGGAGTTTATATTATTCAAGAGAATTTCCCTAAGAAGCGATCGCTAGCGATAGAGCATGCATACCCCCCGCTTTATTCTAAGCTGCCAAAGATAATCGATAAATCGGCAATTCTAGCGTAGTTTTTGGTGCGGTTTAGTTCGAAACCTATATATACCACCAACAGCATTTTTGATTCCGTTTTTGGCTTGACTCCGAATTTTCTTATATTTTTTTATTTTTTTTTTTTAGTTTTTCTCTCCTCGAGATTCAAGATCTCGAGCTCTACAGCGCGAGCTTTTCGAGCTCCCACGCGCCAAATCTTCGATTATTTCTTCCTATACTAAAAGGGGTCGGATAGTAATAGTTACCACTTCGTTAAAGCATACAATTAAATTAACTTATTTTATTTAATAATTTATTTAATATTGTATATCAAGTTTTAGCTTATATTCGCTATTAATTAAACAATTAATTTAAACTAATTAAATGGGATGGAGAAATGCGTGATTTCCTTTGACAAATATTCGACCCCTCTATAGGGAATTTCCCGCCCTTTTAAGAAACGAAAACGAGATAAAGCGCGCGCGAGCTGCAACGCGTTTTATCGAAATCTCGTGCACGCGTCTCGTGGAGTGTTTTGGCGCGTGATTCCATATTTTTCCCGCCTCTTATATATAAACGTCAGATATGGCGGGAAATGAAAAAAAATAACAACTTAATCAAAACTTTGTCGTAATTAATTAATGAATTGAATTAACTCTACCTTGACTCTTGATTGGAGAATGAGAATATTGGACGGAGAATATCAATTTTAGACAGAATTATTTAGGGCTATTTTCATTTCAGATTGAATTAACCTAGAGCACGTGGTTTTCCGATAAGGTTTCGTTTTTTTTTCTTTTGGTGCGCTTGAGACTTCTTTGAGAAAAACGAGTGGGTGGGAGAGAGAGGGGGGAGGGCGAGAAATAAGAAAAATAAAGGTTATTTCTTTTGGCGGGAAAGATAGATTATACAGAGCGCGGGAAAGTCTAGAATAATCAATGAATCAGTGCATAATCTAAAGTAAGAAAAATAGTGCTTCACCCCAAAATCCTTTCTGCCATTTTTTCTTTCTTTTTTCTTGTTGGAAAGAAAAGAAGAAAAGAAGAAAGAGTGTGAGAGAGAGAGAGAGAGAGAGAGAGGGAAGGAGAGAGAGGCGAATGTTTGGAAAATTCCCCATTGACTCCCCAAGTAGGAAAAACGGGCTAAAAATAAAAGAAATCTTGCCTGAGGGCAAAATAACTGGGGACTAAAAATCGAATCTATCGAAGATCGTTATTTATAATCGGCTTGTATCGCCTTTATTTTATAAAAGAGGAGTTTTACTTTTCTTTTCTTTAAAATAACGACCCCCCTCCCCCCATGTTCTTAAACCTTTGTTTGTAAGATAGACTATTGTCTATAGGCTAGTCTTTTATATCGTAGTTGCGTTGCAATACCCTTAAATGATACATAAAATACTGATTTTTCATTTCAAAATTTCATATGGACCTTTTTTGCAAGCCAGGTTTTCCTTAATCAGCAATTAGGGTTAGGACGAAATTTTCACATAAATTAATCGAAAATCCCCGACTTTTCCAGATTATCCCTGTTCAAATTTTTATATTGAAAATCCATGACCATTATAAGGTGTTTATCATCAGAGCCCACTTCATCATGGTCACACCTGGTCTATATTTGTCATTTCTCGAAGCAATCATGGTTTGATATACCAAACTAAATCCCTGACATATCCCTGAATTTTTAGGGGAAAAAACTTATTCCTCCATTTTCCAAATCCCTGACTTAACCAGGTTATCCCTGTACGAATTAACCCTGCTAATTATGGTCTAAACTCTTTAATTAATTAATAAATTTTAATTGCGCACTTTAATAATTTGTTACTGTAGGCCTAGTAAAGTCAATTAAAAATTAATAACGCCTATAAAACAAATGATTTGTCTATCAGTTTCTTAATTAAATGCTATATTAACAACAACAGAAGAAAATTTAATTACCGCCAACCCAATATGAAAGTCCACGACATTTAATATTACCAATTATAAAATTCCCTGACACTTTATATAACAACTATTTCCAAAATCCCTGAGTATTCCAGGCGTTCCAGGTGGCAACCCTGTCATGTTATCCTTATTGCAAATAGGTCCTGAAACGTCCGATATCAAAGAGAGCGAAAATGTTAAGCGGCCGCTAATTACCAAAGCTAACACGATAGAAAGAGAGAGAGAGAGAGAGAGAGAGAGAGAGAGAGAGAGAGAGAGAGAGAGAGAAACTTTTATTTGCGGAGATTTTGGGGTGGAAAAGTAAAGTAAAGGGGAGAAGGGAAACTTATTTTTGCTGACGTTGCTAACGAAGCTACTTAGGCATAATAGGACCGAGAACGGCCAATTTTGGGGGGCCTTCACTTTCACCTCCGTTTTCTTAAGCACCCTGTATACCCCTCCTTCAATTGGGCAGACAATAATTAACTCCGAAGTTATCAGTTAACTTGTCAGGTCAATCAATTTGGGGATCCCCTAAGGTAATACGTTTTATTGGGGGCCCAAAATATTCTGTAATATGGGCCTCCAAAATGTATGTCTGAAGTGCCTATTCAAGGCCTGTTCCCACGCGGTTAATGTGAACATAAGTTCAAAAGATAAGTGCCATCCATAAGTTTGTAAAGTCTGGTTGGTAACTTAGAAACTGGAGCTTGTCATTTTGAAGTGAGTGAGGTCCAAGGTAGGCCATAGATTCGAGGTAAAGGGACATACGCCTGGTGCACGAGGCGCTGCTGTCAAAGGCCTAATTAGTAATACAGACTAAATAGGAGCTAGATGGAACTTAAGTCCTGATACAAAATTAATTAACCACCACCGAGTGTAGTAAGTACTTCAATTGACTCGCTTCCGTCGTTCTCCTTCTCGAACTAGTTATCTCGAGAACTGTAAGTCTCTTAGTAGCATTACGAATAGTATACCTAGTGTCATACTTATGGAAGGAACATATCACTTATAAACTTCTGGCTGTATAATAATTTGTTTTAATAACTTCGAATTGATCATCTTCCAATTCCTCTGATTAAATTGCGCGCCTCTTATCGATTAGGTAATTTGATAGCGGCTATCCGAACTAAACTAAATTGCAATCTAAGAAAGGTCCGATATTTAACTTAGAAAAGGCAGCTTCTTTGGTCTTTCCTAGATTGCAAATTCGTATATGTCAATAGCCGGAATTAAAAGATTTTTGTTTGACCATTAGAGAACGGACCGTTAGGTCTAACGTTTTATATTGGTATTATTCCATTCGACGCGACCTAGTTAATACCACCAAAGGCTAGAAAGTGCAATGGCATCCTACCATTTATCCCTTATTCCCCCTAACATCCAGGTATTAAATCAATTTACGCATTGATATTCCAAGGATTGTGTTCTTTAGTTCTTAACCTAGTTAGTTTTGGGACTTGGGAGCTCTGGGTTTGACCACGAGTTGGTTGGTCACTCTGTTTGGTTCTCTTCTCCTTAAAAAGGTCATTCATTGAGAAAGAAAGTCATGTTTGTTCAATGGGTTTCTTTTTTTTTTCGGGGTAAACTAAAAGTTTGGACAATTTGTTTTTGTAGACCTAAATTAGGCCTAATTATACTTCAGGTAATTCCCATAGGACTTCTTTAAGGAATGTAATAAACGTGCACGTGGTAACCATGGCAACCGATGGCGGCATCTTTCAATCATCGTAGACTACGTTACAAAATAAAGTGGCGGGAAACTTCCACGTGCTTTGGCGATAAAAGGGCGCCAAAACTCACGCGCTAAAAAAATCTCGCGCGCGATCACGTGATACGTATATATATATATATATATATATATATATATATGTGTGTGAGAAAGGAGAGGAAAAAGGATGGGCGCTGAAAATTTACGATTTTTAATAAACCGCCACCCCTTGTCTACACGATTTTCTTTCCCGCCAAAAAATAACCCCTCTCGCCTGGGCGAACGCGCCAAAAAGTGACAAGGACCGATAGGAGAAAATTACGAGCACCTTTAACGCTCGCTATCATACTATCAAGAATCGCTTTCTTTACCCCATGAATAATAAATACTTTTCAAGCATATATCGTAATAAACACGAATAAATTCAAATTAATATTAAATGTCCTGTAAAATTAGGCATACAGGGGTGTTCTCCAATAAGGGAGATTTTCCCTGACCTTTTAGGGCGGAAGGGTAAATGTTTACAGCTAGTTTTAAGTGCTTATAATTAAATAAACTCGATCTACATTAAGTTTAAATTCCAATGTATTTGTTGCACCAAAATTATTAAGAAACATTTTAACTATAAATTACAGTCTAAGAGATTTCTAGATATTTTTAAGCATTGCTCTAGAGTTTTCTGTGTGTTAAGAGAGGATGAGGAGAAACTTTCATTACTCTTCCAATAAAGACTTATGCCCCAGAAATTTTACCCACTAAAATCAAATTCCCCTAACTTTGCTGCAACTTTAGAAATTCCCTGACTTTTCCAGGTTTTCCCTGACCCGTGGCAACCCTGCCCTAACAGAGAAAATATTATAAGAAATTATTCAATCAATATTAAGGCAAGAATTCGTTAAATTCATGCAATGCACTCTTTGCGAAAAGTGGCGCACTACATTTGAAGTAAAAAAAAACGAAGCCTCGTTCTAGGCTAAATTCTAATTTATGATTATCTTATTCTATAAAAACAATTTCTACTGTGCCGGGGATGGGGAATGGGATAGGGGCAGGACCACTCGTAGCTATACCCCGACTGTTTTCTTAAGTGCCTCCGATAGAATTATAACAATGACGTGGAGAGGCTGCACAAGAAGAGAGAGAAAGGCGCGAGAAAATAGATGAAGATCGGGTAGGGGGGGGGGGTCTCTTGCCTTCCGGAAGCCCATAGAGGAGCGAGCACTCTCTCCAAGCCCGTCCTTCATTTTAACGGTACAAGGAGATCCCATATTCTAGCAGACAACCTTTATATACCGCGTCTTAAAGAGGAGAGGCGCGCGAGAAATGCACTATCCACGTGATAGTCTATGTCTTATCTTTGCAAGGTGGCGGGAAAATTCTCGCGCGCCATTCTCGTGAATTTCCCGCCTTTAAATCAAAATGTTAGGAAGGAAATTCCCACTTCTATATTTAGGCCTACTGGGTTTTGAAGCTATAGACAATTTCATTAATTCCATGCATATGAGAAGCAAACACTACAGGGGCTGGGGAAAGGTCACCTTCTTGGGTTATTTCCCTGGCTCCAAGAACCACCGTTAGAGGGAGCGCATGTAGTGAACTCGGGTCTTAATATAATTCTTCAAATTCCGGCTTAAACTCCACTCTATAGTTCGCGTCTAAGTAAATGGGAATAGACAGACTGTATACCTAAATTTGTCCTATTTTTAAGTCTAATATTTCATGGATTATATTCTTCCAATCCAGGATTATCATGCTAACGTTTGGGGCTACTGTATGTTTTGAACCCCTTTAAAATAACCTTATACCTGAACTTTAGCCCGTTAAACCATCCCTAAGACATCCTGAAAAAAATTATACAAACTTGATATATCAATTCATTCAATTTAGGGAGCTTGGCTTTAGAACCCAATACCAAAATGTATCCTTTTTTTGGATTACACAGCAGTTTTAAGTTTAATTTTGGAACTGATTTGAATTGAACCACGCCCATAAGCTATACCTACTTCAACTATAGCCAATTAATTAGACAATGTTTACTATAATCTCGAGTTAAAAAAATCTAAATTTGTAACTACAGTACCCAATGGTAAGACGCTATCCTATGATCCTCTTCCGCAGTATTTTGAAGGTTTAAGGTAAGTAAAGGACAAGAGTACAAGGAACGTGTCTGTCGTCTGGAATGAGAAGAAATCTGGTAGGGCGGGGGGGACACTAACCCACGTACACACACCCCGGAAGGGAAATGCCCCATAACGGTGTCTGCCACTTTCGGGGACTCGCGCTCAAAATCCTAAATTTACGATCGAAAGATTTTAGCCTAGACGACATTTTCGCCAAGTCTACAAATCATACTTATACTCCCTCCAAATAGCTCAAGCTGAAATGGTTAGTGGGTCCCTTTAGCTCACGGTCATGGGGTCTTTTTGTTTTGGGCCATTTTTAGAGTACAAAGGCCTAAAATAACCTATAGCTTTTATTCCTATAAATTATACTGTATAATAAAATTAATGTCAATTATATCCCTTAATTCTCGAATAGCGTCACTAATTTCTAGATTACTGCAATTACTAAATACTGCAAGTAATCATTACCTATAACAACAACTCTAATCAGAAGAAAATATTTTCTTCTGCTCTAATATAAATTTATAAAACTGCATCGAAACTCAAGTATACTTTGTTTGAGAATAATTTCAAGGCCTTACCTGCATCACTAATTAGTCTAATATCAACATTACGGTAATTAGTGGCGGTAATCATTACCTACAACAAATAAACACTAATATTTAAAAAAATTAACCATAGAAAATCAGGTATACTTAATTTGAATAATTTCAAGGTCTTGCCTACGTCACTAATTAGTTTAGTATCATGTAACCATTACCTAACAACCAGAAATTAAAGTAAATCTAATAAAGAATCCATGGATATTTTTAAATTATAATTGAAAATAGTTCAAACATTTTATTTAACCCTATCGGGGATAAGCCTCGACGTAACCCATGGCAGCGAAGTCCTAAATAGTATTTTTGTAGCATATCAGACCCTCCTATAAACTCACTTCCTCTACAAACTAAGAAATCCCCCCAATTTTTGTTTTGTTCATTACAAAAAATTCGGGTCTAAATATTGAATAAAACGATAGTAAGGAAGCGTGGATTTTCCATAATATCTTTTACCGTTCTATGCATTAAATGTATCTTCGCGAAAACACCGACTTAAAATGGGCGAATGCGCTTAGCTAATTAGGGCCACTCATAACTTTGGCCAGACACAATCTAGAGAGAGAGAGAAACTTTTCCAGGGGCTTTCTTTCTTGATTTTGGGGGTCCTAAGTTAAGATTAGAGTACGGCAGAGGGGATGGGATATTTCTCCCGCCAAAAGTTTCCCGCGCGCGCGAAAAGAAATAAATAAATAAACATTAAATTAATTAGGTTAAAATTATGTCAAAAATTTCCTTCGAAATGTAACCAACTATATACGTAATAAGTATACATTTTCTCTACTAAGGTATTCCAGCTGACACTTGTAAAGTGAGTGTTCGACCCCTTTATAAAGCTAAGCCGGTTGGTTACACGGTTTTTAGCCTCGTGCGCAAACTGGCAAGGCTTAGGAAAGTTCCAAGTTTACCCGCCAAAACTAGGCTACTGTTTTTATCATTTTCTGGTAGTGCTGTATTCCTAATTTACGTTCAAGGAAACCTAGAGAACTAGGAAAAAGGCGGGAAATATTTTAATTACACAGTTACTAATCAACTTTCCCCCTTTCGTATATATGTATATATGAAGACAAAACAAACAATTACACGAATACAAATAAATTATTTTACCAAATTAAAAATAGTTAATTATATTAGAGTAATAAGAGTGTAGTTCTCGCGAATTAGATCACGTGTCATTCCAGACAACTGGGTCAAATTGCACGTGACGTGTTATACGCATACGTGTCTTAATTCGATTAATTAAAAATGTAACCGCTATAAGTTCTTAATGTATGTAAATACGATATTGGTTGGCGGGAAATTAGATTCCACGTGCATCGACAGTCATAAAAGGGCGCCAAAATTCACGCGCTGATTATAAACCTAACTCAGAAGTTCATGTACTGAATTGGCGGGAAATTTCCACGTGCATCGCCAGTCACAAAAGGGCGCCAAAATTCACACGCCGATTATAAACCTAACTCAGAAGTTCATATACCGAATTGGCGGGAAATTTCCACGTGCATCGACAGTCATAAAAAGGCGCCAAAATTCACGCGCTGATTATAAAATGAATACAGAGGTTCATATACTGAATTGGCGGGAAATTTCCACGTGCATCGACAGTCATAAAAGGGCGCCAAAAATCACGCGCATAAAGAAATAAAAAAAAAACACCATCGTGCCTTTACCACCAATTTGAACAGAACCTTCCACAAGTTCGCCTGACCAAGACGATTGTAAACAATTTAGTCGATCAGAAATCAATATATAAACAGCGATACTTATAACAATAAAACCAAACGTATATAGAAACCTCATCTTTAATATAAAATAGATTTGGAACGTAAGAAAGGAGAAAAAAAACCGCGGGCTAAAAAAAGGGCCCCTATAGATTTTGGCACCTATGTCATAATGATAGTGGCTAAGGCTCTTCCATAGAAAGATCATTAGAAAGATAGTAAGGATACAGACTTAGAAAGGCGCGAAATTAACCTGAAAAAGGTGAGTTTTTAAGGCTAAATTTGGTTCCTTTTTAAGGTTGAAATTACATACATTTACGAGAGCCAGGAAAAGTAAAAAAAGGCGCCAAAAAATGTATAAAGAAAGTTACCAGCTGCAAATGCACACAGTCCAAAAGAATAGATAAATCATAAGTTTATTTTGTACGGTCTCTGTGTAAATCTGAATCGTCATAGAGTGTATTATAATGGAAATTAAAGTAAAGATCGAGTTACAGCAGAGATATATGCAATGGTACCTTAGGGCTTTAAACTGACTTAAATCAGATGCCTCATGGCTATAGACTGACTTCAAAGTCAGTCAGGAATCTGATATAACTAAACTAGCGATTACGTTAAAGTAGGTTAAACCGAAATAAAGTTTCAAGTCCCAAAAGTTAAGCAAGTATGATACCTTTCTATTGCTTTGGTTTTAAATTGCGAGTGAAAAGATATAGGGAAGGGAGGGGGGTAGATGGAATGCTCATTAACAAGTGAAGTGATAACAAAGGAAAGAAAAGGACTGGCTTTTTTTCATTCCTCTATTTCCTGGTTGCCAGGAGAGCAGCTTTATTGGCGAAAAATGTTAATGACTTCTTTTGGAAAGCTAAGCTAGAATATAGCTCATTTATCCTCGACTGAGAGAGAATGGTTACAATTTCAAAAGAACTTTAGGTCTAGGCCTACTTTTTATAAAAAAGAATAATGTAAATTCCATTTACAGTAAGATTTACAACCCACAGAAATATCACAAATCTCTCAGTTAATCCATAGAGGATATACAGTAGAGGAGTAGACAGTTCTTGTTAAATTTTTTGGAGTACTCTACTTCCGGCATTCGGTTAGGTTTCTTGGTAGACACGTGGTGGTTACCCTTGTCTAAATATCACTCCCCGCCAGGCCTGCCTCCATAGAGGAGATACGGTAAAGCAGACGACATTTTCCAACCAATAACGATATGTCTTGTACACAGAAAGTACAATGGGGGAAAAAACCGGAAATGAATTATGTATGGGTAAAGGATAAAGTGTCTACTCCTCTACTATATATTCTCTATTTTGAGTCTCGCTAACTCTTTTGAAGAACAGAAATAAAAACATTTTGGGAAAATAGCTTTGAATTTAAAAATAAAAACCTCTAGAAAATCAAATCATAGGGAACTGAAAAATCTCGAGGTAAGGTATAAGAGATAAGATAAACATCGACGGAGATAAAAATTGAAAATATAATGCTAAACTAACAAAATACACATCTAACAAGAAGCCCACAAGTGCGTGCCGCGTGCGGGGATGCTATTCGGAAATATAAAACTGTGTTGTGAATTTTTACAGGTATATCTTTACAAAGTTTGCAATGTTTGATTTCGCCTTTAGGAACCAATGTCTAGCCTAAGACGCACTCACACCACATTTTTGTGGCGAATGGCTATAGTGTCTATTGGCCCTTATTGTGGTGTCTAAAGACTAGAACGAATTTCGGGTAAGAAGTGTGTAGGCGACTTTGAAGTTTGAACTAAAGTTGGTAAAATATTTCGTGTTTATTCTGTACTCCAATTCGCTGAATATATTTTATACATCAACACTTATCCCCGTCTTTAAATTCTGAAGGATTCTAATACAGTTTATTTTTAAAAGCACGTGGATTTAACGTTCAATTTGGAATGGCGCGCTAAAAAAAGGCGCGAAAGAAATCGCGAGAGCACGAGCCAAGAAAAGGCGCGAAAGAAATCGCGAGAGCACCAATGAGATAGAATATATATATAAACCTAGAGTCACAAGGTGGGATCTCGAGATCGACGATTCGCGATACACTTTTTGTCGAGCATGAATCTTTATCAAATACGGGTGGCGCCGCCTATTAGTCACTTGAAGAACTTTTTTATTACCGTCTGCTGTCAAAATAGTTTTTAAACGTGTTAAATAAAATAAGCAAGTTAAATAATAAAAACTCTAGTCCTTTTTAATCTAATAAATAGATGAAATAAAAATCCTAACGATGTTTCTGATTGAAAATAAGCGAGTAAAAGTTGTAATTAGTTCCGCTAGAGGCTCACAGGTGGCGCTGTCATGTTTTGATAAACTTGCTTGATAAAAAAAATGTGTATCGCGGTAAGCCGATTTGAATTGTAACTCTATCTATCTCATTGGAGAGCACGAGCCAAGAAAAGGCGCGAAAGAAATCGCGAGAGCACGAGCTAAAAAATGGCGCGAAATAAATCACGAGAGCACGAGCTAAGAAAAGGCGCCAAATGATTCGCTATATTTGGAGGGAAATATGCACGTGCAGACAGGGAAAGTTTTATATTATTACACTAAACTAAATAAATTCCGATTTTTTTATCTAATTACAAATGTATACTAACATTAACAAAAGCCCAACCCTGACCTTTAACCCGGGCCAAAAACCCGCAGATTTTCGCGATGTTTTCGTCTTTTCGTGGCTTGATTAATCAAAAAACCAGTTGAAACGGACATTGATAGATTAAATTTTTCCAGATTTCACTATTCCCACGCTCTTACAAATTCAAATCTAACCCAAAATATAGTTCCTTAGCGTCTTACAAATACCCAAACTCAAGACCCAACTATATCCACTATTATAACCATAGATACATCGCCGTATACTACTGCCTTTGAGCGTCTCCTAAAACCCCAACAGACGCGTGATACATTACAAGCTGCTCAATAACTATAATTCCTCGGGACTACCAACACACAGAACACAAAATGAATGCATCACGTGACATGATTGGTTAGAAATTTTCCTAACGGAGCTATCCATTGTAATGTCAATACCTCCAAAAAACAATTTCTTTCATAGATGAACTGCGTATAGGTGGAAATTTTTGGTTGGTCCATGTTTTTTGGACACCATGGAAAGATTAATTAGACCCAGGGCCAAGCAAAGCAATCTTTGTGTTTTTTCTTGAATTTTTTTATCTACTTCGGCATGCAGCTGTCAAATACAAATGGTCCCAATCTCACGGGCCCTTGGGTCCCCGTTACCTTAACGCGTTGTTTATTTTCTTTTTTATTAAAGAAATTAAATTAGGGATAATTTGATACCATCAAAAGGGTGTTAATATCTTTTGGCCTATTTACGCCTACAAAGCGATAAATTCCAAATGAATAAGTTTAAAATGTCGCCATAAGCAACTAGTCCGGCGGACCTTTTAGTAAAAAGGCGTCAAGAATCTTTTCCAGTTGGACTAACACCGAGATTTGGGGCCTTAGTCGGGGGTAGGGAGGGATAGTGGTCAGGATGAATGAATCAATGGGGCAAGCCCCCCATCACTCCCTCAGTACGTTACATTATACAACGCTAGCGCGAATTTATCCTATTTGAGGTGTGGTACATTCGCTAGGACCGAATTATTCTATTTGATGGTCCTGGGCCCACTCGCTCATTGGGTCTCATTCTTCAATATGGGGCATTGGCTCCTACTCCTACAGCTACATCCTAACTGTCTTTATCACCTCGTATGGGCCCCCTAAAATATCTGGAACCCTTGACATCAGTTTATTCAGTAGTACCCTATGGAGCCCTAAAACAATTCTGGGGCCCTGGGCAAAACCCCTTAACGCAGGCCTGTCTATCGAATTTTTTTTATAACTGTTGTTTAAAGGACGTCGTGTCCGACACCACGATTTAACTGGGAGTCAAAAGAATGAAGTGGTTGGTGGAATCTCCATGACGTACGCCTTTGGTTAATGGTGTGTAACGCGGCGTAGCTGGCTGGCAGCTAGCTATCCCCGAGCCCGTTGGCCCGGCACTGTTCTTTTCCCAACAAGGTCCCCCTAATTTTCTTGGTACTGTCAGGCGCTGTCTCGAGCGGCATTCATATGGCGAGCGCCCAACCGGACAAGAGCCAGCCAGAACTAAAACATACACTAACTTTCTCATAGACTTTCCCGATACTTTGTATGTAGTTTTAAGCGTAAGAATTCTTTCTCTATAGACTAGACTGAAAGTGCTTAAAAATAATGCCCGGATTTCATGGATTTGGCGGGGTTTTTTCACGTGCAGTGAACCACGTGGATTTTATACTATATTATAACATGGAGTATTAACATATTTTATACACCCTGGAGATTAGGCATGGAGACGGTGGAAATAGTTTACAAATTTTGAAGTCATTAATAACCAAATAATGCAAAAATTAAGCACAGTGACGTAACAAAGCGAACGACAAAAACACGTTGTAATAAAACGGGTACTTACATTTTAACGACGATCCAATTCAAAGATGGTGACAAAATGTCACAGACACAAACACGATGCTAACCTATCACGCGATAACTTCACAAAGCTAAACTGGTCCTTAAAAACTAACCCGCGACGCGACTCAAAGTGTCCATTTTTTTAACAGTTTGGGGAAACCGATTGATGCATTTTGACCTTCAATAGAAAGTTCACGATAGACAGTTTGTAGCTTTCCAGGTATATAGGACCGTAATAAACTTGATCGGCCTCGATTTACTCGATGTTTCAAGGTGAGATGATCACGTGACTTCCAGATGTTATAGGGAAAGGGACTATGGGACGCTGCGCTTTGACCCTGAAAGTTTGTTAATGCGCGCGCAACATTTTGGTTACAATTGGCCTATGGGACGCGGCGCTCTAACCTGACCTAACAGCTGGGTATGGGACTATGGGACGCAGCGCTCTGACCTGACAGATGGGAGAGGGAGATGTTATAGGGAAAGGGACTATGGGACGCTGCGCTTTGACCCTGAAAGTTTGTTAATGCGCGCGCAACATTTTGGTTACAATTGGCCTATGGGACGCGGCGCTCTAACCTGACCTAACAGCTGGGTATGGGACTATGGGACGCAGCGCTCTGACCTGACAGATGGGAGAGGGACTATGGGACGCGGTACTCTGACCTGACCTAAGAGCTGGGAAAGGGTCTATGGGACGCAGCGCTCTGACCTTAAAGTTTGCTTATTCGCGCGCCAACTTATGTACTCACCAAACTATTTTCGGCATCCCGATGAACTCGTAGATAACCAAAATTCGCGTGAAGTTCAAATGTAACCGCACCAACCACAAAAGTCAAAGTTCACGAAAAGTTTAAGCAACCCGATATAAAAATACAAACGCGTTCGGGAACCATAGTGACGTCATTTTATATCTTTAGAATAGTACGGTTTGGTTCCCGCGACCCTCCGTGCAGCTCGGTTGTGCACTAGACCGCTCAAATCTTGATCCCTCGCTGATGGCCAAACGTGGCCCTTCGAAGAAATGTCCATCGTGACGTCATTCAATCAATCAGAAAAACCCGGCCTGAAATTAAAATAAATTCCTTGATTTTAACTAAACCTCAGAATAATAATTACATTAAATAAAAAATAAATACGCTAATAATAATAGCGAATACATATTCAGGGTTCATACAACTTTTGGAAAACCGATCTCCTTGAGTTTTCCAGGTTTTGTTCCCATACATGATTTCCCCGAATCGTACGAAATATCCCCGAGTTTTCCCTGTGTTATTGTCAGAAATTTATTTCCCTGAGTTTTCCAGGTTTGTATGAACCCTGAGCTATGGCGACGTGACGTCAATATTGTTAGTCTAAATTATATGGCTGGACCACTTTCAAAATGCTCCTTAAAACCGAGGTAAGAGATAGGAGGGTGTGACGTCACGAAGAAAGTTCGTGGTATCAGACTATAACTACACGTGAGTGAAAAAATAAAATACGATATATTTCCAACAGAACAGTAATTTATTTTGTTTCTTAAAAATTTTAATTACCGTTTTTTTTTTTAAAAAAAATATGGTATAATTTCACATCACTAATTAAGTAAGTGCGAACAGGCTCCGAATTTTTCCATTAATTTTAAGAATAAGAATAAGGAAAAAGGTATAAGAAGAAATTTAAGAAATGGTTCCTTATGTTACGGAGCAATTTAGAGAATGGAGCCGAAATTGTTTTACGCCTATTTTTCCCCAAATGGCTCAACGGAATAAGAAAATCCAATTTAGTTACGAAATATAAATGGACCAAGGTATTAAAGTCGAAAAAGTAAAACCGATTTCTTAAAAAAATAAAAAAATATTCATTTCAATTGTCAAATATTAAGAGCCTATTCAGTATTCACATGGAAATGGCAGCTTTCCCCCTTTCCCTATGATAACATCAATAGAGAGATAACATTCAGTGCCATTCATGTCTATATAAAACCTTTTCATATTATTGGACTAACCATTCTCTTAATTAATTATTTAATGTATTAAAATTCTAATAGAACAAGGCTATAGGCTGAATAAATATCGATTAGGCTTAGCGGGCGCGAAAAACAGGCGTTCCCGTAACCGTAACATGGGGACGGTGAAAATGTTGTTCATTTCGTTACTATGACAACCCCAACCAATATAGTTTCCGATGTTGTATAAATAATTTAAATCAAAATAACGACACCGCAGAATTAAGATCGATAATAATTACTTAAATTAATAACTATATTTATTATCATATGTTGCGAAATTGCTTTCCCAAAATAGAATACTAAAGGTTTGTATTTATTAAAAGACAGACATAGTTTACGTAATAACTGTTAGCAACCCTAAAACTCGTTCCGAAAAGGCGGGAAAATAATAATTTTATTTGTAAGACCTCTAGCGCCATCTAGCAAAACTGGGGGGAAGCTAATTGTTTTTTTTTCTTTTGCCTCTGTGGGTTGGGGAGGGGCCAAAGAGTCTTATAGACTAATGGCACCCCATGTTATTTCCCCATAGAGCTTAATACAGTCGAAGGCAGAGGGCTGCCCTTACCCTATAGTAGTTGAAGTTACATGCCTTACAGCTTCAGCAGAGCTCCTACGTTATAGGCCTAGTAGAAAGTGTTGTTTGAGACAGAGTATGAGATAATTCTTTATTTTTCATATAAATTGCGCAATATATTTTAAAATTATATATAGGGGAGTGCAATTCCATGCAATACCAGAAAATAATTTTTTACATGCTTAAAAAAGTCATGCTTAAATTCGTAAAATTAATATTCACGTGATAATTAATCCAAATCTTTTTGGCAAAAGACTTGAAACCAAGTGACAATTCGCCAATAACTTTGATTAAAATTAAATATTGGCCATTTGTTGTTGTTCCTCTCGTATGAAGTCAATGCTAAAATAAAAACGCTAAATTAAACTTAAACTAAAGTTAATTAAAATATAAATAGTTTATAATACCTAAAAATTTGACCGTTACAATTTTTCCCGCCGATTATGGTTTGAATTTTCCGTTGTTTTCTATGGGCAAGGCTCAGAGAGTCGATACCCAAAATTAAAATACAAGTTTCGATAATTTAAAACTTTGAACTACCAATTTTTTTTTATCTCCACGGGTAGCCAGACTGTTTATAAATGGAAATTAAATTATTTTAATTATAGTTGTCGATTATTTTTCTAACTTTAATTGGATTATTTGGATTAAACACGGGAAAGTCAATTTTACAGGGGCAATTTGCCGGCGAGTCGTTAAGTCGAAGTGCGCAGGCGCGGATAGAAACTTTTACACCAATATTAAAGGGAGGCTTATGAAACGTTTGTCTGTCCAATTATGGTTTATTTTTAATGAAAATTAAATACATTTAAGATAAAAATGATCATAACAATTACATTAGGCACAAATAAAATGCTTCCAATATTACGTTGCTTATTTTCCAGGGCTACGCAGTGAGATCCACCCAAGAAAACCTGAATCATGTCCTGAACTTCCGCTTTGACTTCATTCATTTCTCTACACGAACCTACTTTGGCATAATCGTCGCATCTATGAAATCCATGCGTGATATTGCTACGAAATTTCAATTAATTAATTAATAAAGTGATTAGGCTTAGGTTAAAATAATTCTAACTTACCGGCATTCCTCCAAATTTAAAGGTTTAAAGAAAACATCTTCGACTTTCGTAATACCGGCAGCGATTTCGACGCATTCAACAAACGTTTGGACATTCCAACAATTTACGGATAAAAATATATCTGTAAAATTAATTCTTGTTAAGCCTATTTCCCCGCTTCATTAGGCTTAACTCTTACCCATTAATCTGTCTCTGTGGTCCACGCACATATAGTTGAATGTAACTTTGAACGTAAGCATCCATTCCGAAAATGACGCTTTTCTTGGATCAGTTTTGCATTCGTTGGAGTCCATGACGTTTTCGCAGCAGTCCAGGGCGTCTTGCATTGACCTGGCAACGGATTAATTATAATAAATTACTGAAAATTAGGGGAAAAGTAATTAAACTTACAAACAAAATCCTTGTACTGATTTCATGGTCACATTTCGAGGCAAATTATGTCGAAAATCAATAATGTTTATCAAATCACGTAGAACGTCTTGAAAGCAATCGTCGGAAAGAGCGGGTTCGCATTTTTCTTCTTTAAAAGTGGCGCAATTAATCTCTGTAATTACTTAATTAATAAAAGTATTTGTTAATCATGTCTCTATGTCGATAATTAATTTGGTCTATTTTTAAAATTAATTAACTTACAGTAGCTGGAAATAATTAAAAAGTAAGTGAACTTCGACAGCATCGTGTATGTATTTAGTTTCTTATTTAGTTCAAATGAGGTTTTCTAAGAAATATATTCGATTAATCAATGCTTGAGATCAGTTTTTTTCAACTTCCAGCGTGACTTGAACAACTTCCGATTTTGCTAACAGGAAGTTGTACGGTTTCCGAAAGATAGCAATGGATTTAAGAACTAAAACTGAATGGAAAATTATGTACAGTAAGATTTTAGTCCTATCAACTAATACGTTCATTAATATTTATTATATTAGGCTTCTTAAATTAAGTTTAAGTGTTTTGAGTAAATGGTCCATTGTTTCAGTGGTTTCAAATTGCCGCCATTTCAAATGTATTATTGTTTTAGTGTTGATTTCGATTAGTTATTAAGTTTGGAATCAAAATCGCTATGCCCTATAACACAATCCCCATTTAATTATTTAATTCAATTTAAATTAAAATTAATTTTTAAATTTCACGGCTTGTTTTAGTACTAATAGATGTCACCAACTGCTATTACGTGAATGGTCAATCTTGTCCAATCAGAGGCCGTAAAAGAGTCACTTACTTTCCCAGTCTCGGGATTTCTAGGGAGAGAGAGTACAACTTTTTTTGTAAACAAGTTTAATCATATAGAATTTTAAATCTTATTTATCTTAATTCGAACGCGTAGTTTTAATGTTTAATCCCGTTCTTCAAAATGTACCAAGGTACATGCACTCAAAATAAATGCGAGACCCAAAATGTGAGTTATCAAAATTTTATTCGATACGTTTTAATTTCGGATCTATGGCAAGGCTTAGCGTTAGGTCCTCTCCTCCTAACTTTTTAACCCTGGGCCTAAGCTCTGTTTTTTTTAATTATCTTTTTTTTGCAATCGAAATTTGGGAGTAGAATCTATTAATAGGTTGAGGCAGATAAAGGTTCGGCCCATTTTTTAAGCATGCTAGCTTTTCTTAAAATCCTTGATCCAATAAAAGAAAAAGGCGTAGCCTAGTAGAAAGAAAGTAGTATAAAAAAACTACTTTTACTCGTTATGTCTGGTTAATTACCCTCAAGGCGATTAATTAACATGCCAGAATATTAATTGGCCAGACTCCCTGTCTTGCCAAACTAGTAAAGATTATATATAGACTTAGTAACATCGCGTTAAACCCTTTTGTATTTGTGAACTGAAAACATTGATAGTCGAAGTTCATATTTTTGAGGCTAGTTTTTCACTAATTATAGTTTAATAATAGTTAATAATAATTAATTATTAGCGTAAATAAATGGCTTTTAATTAATAGAAAAGATATTTCTGAACACTATTGTTTATTTTAGATGTTTGTATTTGGGAAAACATTCCTAGTTTGTTGAAGTTCATATTTTTGAGGCTAGTTTTTTGTTTTTCACTAATTATACCTAAATAATAGTTAATTATAATTAATTATTAGCGTAAATAAATGGCTTTTAATTAATAGAAAAGATATTTGTGAACACTATTGTTTATTTTAGATGTTTGGCAGGCCTATAATCGCGATATAATTGAGGGTCGTTCATGGTAGTTTACCGGAGAATCGCTCCTGACCTGGAGATCCCCAAAATAAGTATCACGACGACCGATGACGCGCCGAACAATGAAACGGAGAAAAAAGTGACATTGGGGAATAATGGGGCAGCACCCCATGCCATTTTGATGTGCAGACCAAACTCCCATCCTTTCCAAGAAAGACATTTGGTTCTCGATCAACCCGTTAAGATCGGCAGATCAGTAGCCAGATGCAGACCTGGTTCCTCAAATGCCATCTTCGACTGTAAAGTTCTTTCCAGGAACCATGCTTTATTGTGGTATGAAAATGGAAAGGTAAACATGATTTTTTATAAATTAATATTTTAGAAATTGTTCTTTTAATCAGAGCTGTGCTAATTAGCTGACAACTAATTGAATTAGAATTAGCAATTAGGGAAATCTTTATGAACTAATTAATTAGCCAATTAGCAATTAGGGAAATATTTATGAACTAATTAATTAGCCAATTAGCAATTAGACATAGAAACTAATTCAATTCAATTAGAAATTAGACATTTATTTATCAAACTAATTAATTAGAATTACTATTTTCTAATTAAGGTAAAAAATAAACCATAAGTAAACATAAAAGTTTAAAGTGCCCATGGATTTGGTACTTTGGTAATGCAAAGTTTAATGTTTTAATGCCATTGAAAAACGGGTACGGAAGCCATGAATTATTCTCGAAAAATGAGACAGGCCTCGAGTGTTCCGTCATGTTAAAATTTGTCTCATTTCTTCATTTTATTGCACAGTTCCTATAATGGACTCCTGAGTAGTAAATACATGCGCACTGCTATTAATTCGAGTAGGTAAATCAGTCGGAATTGCGAAATGGGCCAGTTGCGAACTACGAAATTTTCTACTAGTACTAGTATTCTCTCATAATTGAGGAGCTGAAAAATTTAGAGTAGCACTAAGGTTTCCTTGTCGATATAATAAGGCTTTTTCATATTCAAATAGATGAATAAAGAATTAATTCCTCAATTTTTTTTACAACAAATTGGCGTAAAAGTTTAATTGAAAATCCAATTGGCTAATTAGTTAATCCTAAATCTAATTAAATTTTAATTAGATAATTACCTTTCCGAATCATACTAATTAATTGGAATTACTTCTCAATTAGCACTAAGGTAATTAAAATTCAATTACCATTTTCAATTAGTAAATTTTGCTAATTAATTAGAAATTGAATTAGCTAACTAATTAATTAGCACAGCTCTGCTTTTAATTAATTTGATTAATTAATGGGTTTAATTTCAATGTTTTATTAGTTTTTCCTTCAAGACACTAAAAGCAGCAATGGAACTTTCATTAACAACCAACGGTTGAGTAAAGGATCGGAGGAATCACAAGCCAGGGAGGTTTGTTCGGGCGACATTGTTCAATTCGGAGTCGACGTTGTTGAAAATACACGTAAAGGTATTTTTTTATTTCTCTGTAAAATTTAAAGTAAATTTTTTGGAAAAAAAAAATAAAAAAGGAAAAAAAAAAGAAAAAGAAAAAAAAACCAAAAAAAAAAGAAAAAGAAAAAGAAAAAAAAAATTAAATAATACATCTTTTTAATTTTAATTTTAATTTAATCAAAAGGGGGTAAGCAATTAAGTTAAGTTAATTAAATTAAATTAAATCCAAAACATTTGCTTTAAAACGTGATGTGGCTATCATTCTTTTACTTCCTCTTCTCATTAATTGTTCAGTGTTCTGTTATTTCAAATTTTCCTGTCCTCTATCTCATCAGAAGTCAATGTACTTAATTTTCCTTCTGATGATGTTTGTTGGCGTAGTTATTCGTTATTTAATTGCTTAATTACGCTTAATTAAAATTAAACATTAATTTTTAATAATTATTAATGTTAAATATAGTAACTCATGGTTGCATTATCGCAACTTTAAAATTATTCTTACCTGATGGAAAAGAAGCCAAAGCTAGGTAATTAAATTAATCTAATTAATTAGTTAATTTATCTAATTTATTAGTTAATTTATCTAATTTATTAGTTAATTTATCTAATTTATTAGTTAATTTATCTAATTTTATTAGTTAATTTATCTAATTTTATTAGTTAATTTATCTAATTTATTAGTTAATTTATCTAATTTTATTAGTTAATTTATCTAATTTTATTAGTTAATTTATCTAATTTATTAGTTAATTTATCTAATTTATTAGTTAATTTATCTAATTTATTAGTTAATTTATCTAATTTATTAGTTAATTTATCTAATTTATTAGTTAATTTATCTAATTTATTAGTTAATTTATCTAATTTATTAGTTAATTTATCTAATTTATTAGTTAATTTATCTAATTTATTAGTTAATTTATCTAATTTATTAGTTAATTTATCTAATTTATTAGTTAATTTATCTAATTTATTAGTTAATTTATCTAATTTATTAGTTAATTTATCTAATTTATTAGTTAATTTATCTAATTTATTAGTTAATTTATCTAATTTATTAGTTAATTTATCTAATTTATTAGTTAATTTATCTAATTTATTAGCTAATTTATTAGTTAATTTATCTAATTAATTTAATTATCATTAAATTAATAGTCCAACTACGGGAGTTACAAATGCCTATGGCTCAACAATCAGTTCTCAAGATTTATACCAATTATCTCAATGTTTACAGGTCTGAACTTAACCCAAATTAGATTTAATTAACATTAAATTAATTGGAATTAATATTGTAGGAAGCTTTACATCGAGAACAACAATTAGAGGCAAAATTAGCCAAATTACAAAAAATGGTTAATAATACATTTGAGGCTTCTAATACTAATTGGAAGGTAATTAATTAGAATTAATTTTTATGTTAATTAAAGCCTAATTAATGCCGTTAATTGTTAATTTCAGGCTTTAATAGACGAAGATAGACTCATTAGTAGAATAGAAAATTTAGAAAGTCAATTAATAACCGTTTCTAAAAATGTTTCTGATGAAAAATTGAGGGAGGAAGTTGTCAAATTGTTAGAAGATAAAGACCGCTATCAGAATACGGCCAAGGTTAATTAAATTAATTATTATTATTTAATATTAATTAATATTAATTATAATTAAATTTTTTAATTTTTTTTGTTTTTCAGGAATCGTTAATAAAAGTATTTCAAGAAAAATTAGAAGTTTTACGGAAACTTCAAGATATTGAAGTAAATTTAATGTTAATTAATGTTATTTAATGTTATTTAATGTTAATTAATGTTAATTAATGTTATTTAATGTTAAATAATGTTATTAATGTTAAATAATGTTATTTAATGTTAAATAATGTTATTTAATGTTAAATAATGTTAATTAATGTTTTTTAATGTTATTTAATGTTAATTAATGTTATTTAATGTTAATTAATGTTATTTAATGTTAATTAATGTTATTTAATGTTAATTAATGTTAATTAATGTTATTTAATGTTAATTAATGTTAATTAATGTTATTTAATGTTAATTAATGTTATTTAATGTTAATTAATGTTAATTAATGTTAATTAATGTTAATTAATGTTAATTAATGTTATTTAATGTTAATTAATGTTATTTAATGTTAATTAATGTTATTTAATGTTAATTAATGTTATTTAATGTTAATTAATGTTATTTAATGTTAATTAATGTTAATTAATGTTAATTAAACAGAATACGTCAGGAACTAGTAAAGAAGAAGGTCAACATTTAAGGGAATCTTATGAGAAAGCTCAAAAGGAAATTCAGTTATTGGCTGAGAAAGCTGATGAATATCTGAAAGAAATCACAATATTGACGCAAAAATTAAGAGTAATTAATTTATGGTTTAATTAGAGTTTAATTAACGCCCTATTAATTTATTTAATTATTAACTTTAAGGAGGCGGAAGAAAAAGAGGAAAAAGCCAACAAAGTTATTGAAGTTAAAATACTTTTGGAAGAACAAGTTGTCAGTTTGAAGGAAAATATGGCTGCCCTCTTAGCCAAGGTGATTAATTAATTTAAATTATAATTAATTATTAATCACGTATCAATTGTAAATAAATTCCCATTAAAAATTTATTTCCATTGTAAATTAAATTGCAAATTAATTCCCATTAAAAATTAATTTCCATTGTAAATTAAATTGCAAATTAATTCCCATTGTAAATTAATTCCCATTGTAAATTAATTCCCATTAAAAATTAATTCCCATTGTAAATTAATTCCCATTGTAAATTAATTCCCATTGTAAATTAATTCCCATTAAAAATTAATTCCCATTGTAAATTAATTCCCATTGCAAATTAATTCCCATTGTAAATTAATTCCCATTGTAAATTAATTCCCATTAAAAATTAATTATAGGTTGAAGCCTTACAAGCGGATAAGGACTTTGTCAGCCGTCAATTGACATGTTTAAAAGCTCATTATGACCAAACTCAAAAGGAAAAACTAGATGATAGTGGAGATTATCCCAGTTTAGTTGATAAAAGTCCAGAATGTTAGTAATTTAATTTAAATTTAAATTGAAATGTATTAATTATTAATTAATGTTGTTCAATATACAGTTGAGAAGGAAGACACGAGTGATACATTGTTAACTAAACTCTTCACTGAAAATGGGAAAGATGAAGGTCATGAAACAATGAAGAACAATTCTAATGATCTCGATAAGCATAATATCTTTGTGGAACTCAAAGCTGAAATAGAACATCATAAGGGTAAGATTAATTAACTTCATTCATTAACCTAATTAATTCATTAATTTAGATTAAGTTAGGTTGTTCTGGGCCTGTTTTTGTCCTTATGAAATGCAGTTATTAATTACTAATTTTACTGACTTAATTATATTTAATTTTAATGGTTTTCCTTAATTAATGTCTTTGGTTTCTTTTGGGTTTTGTTTTGTAATAATATTTTTTTGTTTTGAGTTTTGGTTTTTGGTTTTTTTTTTTTTTTGTTTTTGGTTTATTTTTTTGGTTTTTGGTTTGTTTTTTCGGTTTTTGGTTTGTTTTTTCGGTTTTTGGTTTGTTTTTTTGGTTTGTTTTTTTTTGGTTTGTTTTTTTTTTTGGTTTTGGTTTGTTTTTTTTTGGTTTTGGTTTGTTTTTTTTTTTGGTTTTGGTTTGTTTTTTTTTGGTTTTGGTTTGTTTTTTTTTTGGTTTTGGTTTGTTTTTTTTTTGGTTTTGGTTTGTTTTTTTTTTGGTTTTGGTTTGTTTTTTTTTTTGGTTTTGGTTTGTTTTTTTTTTTTGGTTTTGGTTTTTTTTTTTTTTTGGTTTTGGTTTTTTTTTTTTTTGGTTTTGGTTTGTTTTTTTGTTTTTTGTTTTGTAATTAATTTTGGTTTTGTTGCGTTTGTTTTCTTGTTAATTAACATTTAATTAACCCCTTTTGTAGTTGAGATTGATGGACTTGAAATTAATTTGCACCATTTGGCATGCACTGTTGTAATACTTAAAGGTATAAGTCTTAACAAAAGTGCAATTGCATGGCAATTAATAATTATTTGTAATTGCATGTAACTAATTTGCATGATTTGTTAAGAGTTCAATTTAAGTCTGTTGTTTGCAAAGGCTTTTCTTTTAGCCAAAGCTTTTATCATGACTTTGGTTTCACTAATTAATGCGTGTTCTTAACTCATTAACGCTTAATTTCCTTGATTAACTTAATTAATTAATTAATAATTAAAAATTAATTTCTGGCAAAAATTATAAAAAATTTCTTTTTAAAAAAAGAACTTTTAGATGAAACAAGAAAGAAAAAATGTATTTTAGAAAGTGAAGTCATTCGTTTAAAAGGTCTGTATTTCTTATAATTAATAAACTTCCCTAATTAACTCTAATTAATTTTAATTAAAGACGAATTGGAAGAAGTATTAAATTCTTGTAAAAACTCTGATAAAAAATCAGAAATGCTTCAATTAGAAATGACAGAACAAAAAAAGCTTTTAGAAGAGAAAAATAACGAAATAACGTCTCTTCAAGGTTTTAATTTTAAATTTTTAATTTAATTCGATTTAATTAAATTTAATTGAACCTAATTAACTTTAATTATGATTAGAACAACTTCGAATATTGGAAGAACGCGGTAAAATTTCAAGTGGACGTCCAGATAGTTCAGAATATTTAAGCAAAGCCTGCGATACTTTGAAAGCCAAAGTTGAATCTTTTCACCAAGAAAAAAGGTTGGTTTTATTTGTTTTGATTGTTTTATTCATCTGGGTTTGTTAATTAACTTATTGACAATATTATTATTGTTTTAATCAGCGATAATTCAAGGGAGAAAGTGAAGGAATTTAAAAGTTCCGTTAGTTCAGAACAAGGGGATGATTATTTGAAATTGGAAGCTAAATTGGAAAGCATAGAGAAAGAAGTAATTGCTCATTTTTATCTGTTTTGTTGAGATCCTTGAGATTGTGTTGTTTGTTTGTTTGTTTGTTTATTTATTTATTTCTTGTTGTTTATTGTTTTTTATTATATCTTTGTTTTTGTTTATTTTTTGCTTTGTTTTTTATTTATTTGTAGCTGTTTTTTGTTTATTTATTTATTTGTAGCTGTTTTTTGTTTATTTATTTATTTGTAGCTGTTTTTGTTTATTTATTTATTTGTAGCTGTTTTTGTTTATTTATTTATTTAATTTTTGTTGTTTATTGTTTTTATTATATCTTTGTTTTTGTTTATTTTTTGCTTTGTTTTTTATTTATTTTTTGCTTTGTTTTTTATTTATTTTTGCTTTGTTTTTTATTTGTTTTTTGCTTTGTTTTTGTTTATTTTTTGCTTTGTTTTTTGTTTATTTTTTTGCTTTGTTTTTTATTTTTTTGCTTTGTTTTTTTGTTTATTTTTTTGCTTTGTTTTTTGTTTATTTGTAGCTGTTTTTTGTTTATTTGTTTGTTTGTTTGTTTGTTTGTTTGTTTGTTTGTTTGTTTGTTTGTTTGTTTGTTTGTTTATTCATTTATTTGTTTGTTTGTTTATTCATTTATTTGTTTATTTATTTATTCATTTATTCATTTATTTGTTTATTTGTTTATTTATTTATTCATTTATTTGTTTATTTATTTATTCATTTATTTGTTTATTTATTCATTCATTTATTTGTTTATTTATTCATTTGTTTATTTATTTATTCATTTGTTTGTTTATTTGTTTATTTATTTATTTATTCATTTGTTTATTTATTCATTTGTTTATTTATTCATTTATTTATTTATTTATTTGTTTATTTATTCATTCATTTGTTTATTTATTTATTCATTTGTTTATTTGTTTATTTGTTTATTTGTTTATTTATTTATTTATTCATTCATTTATTTATTTACTTGTTTGTTTGTAGCTGGAAGAGACGAGAGAAGAATTATTTACAGTTAAAGAAAGTTACGCGGAATGCAATGAAAAGAAAGCCATATTACAGAAGGAATTGAAAGCTGTCAGTGAAGAAATGCAACTAATTGCCTACCAGACCAAGACTGTAAGTAATCAAACTAATTACATAGAATTTATTAGCACTTTAGCAACCTTGGAAGGGACCAAAATTGGGAAAATAATAAAATAATATCAAAATACTATAGAAATAGAAATTAAAAGTTTAATAAAAAAATAATAAAAATCAATATCAATTTACAATTAGGGATTTAATTTAATTAACTTAGTCTTAGTCATCTTAGGAAGGACTAAAATTTAAAATAGATCAAAATAGGCCAGTTAGAAACAAATCTCTGTAATTTAAACCAAAAAAGGGTTAAAAAAGTGATTAATTTTTGCAGGTTTCTGCGTGTTCGGTGATTCCATTGATTTTGCTGTGTCTGGCCATTCTTTTAGCCATTTGCCCTTATTTGTCGTATTTCACAGCCACCTCGGACGTTATCGAACCCAATACATGACCTGTTTGCGATTCATAGACTTAATCAAGCTATAAACAAAAAAAATAAAAAAATCCTGCAAAATTAAATTAAATTATTAGTGACCTCCCAAAGTTCCAAAAAAAAAAAATCCAATTAATGCCATCCAATGCAGCAAGCCCCGCCCCCCTTAATTAATTAAAATACGGTAATTAAACCCAAAATATTCTACTAATTAAATCATCCCTGAAGTCCATGATGAGAAGAAATTTCAAAGAAAAATGTTCGGTAAGTGAAAAAAAAAAAAAAAAAAAAAAAAAAACATGAATTGTTTTGATGTTTTTTGCGTAAAAAACAAACAAAGAAAGAAATAAACAAACAAACAAACATTGGGGGGTTAAATATTCGACTGCGATTTAAAAAAGAAGCCATCTGTGCCAATTTATAAACTTTAAACTCGTTAAGAACTTAATAAGATCGAGTATTTTTGAGAAGAAGGCAAAAAGTCGTAAAAAAACCGTGAAATTTTTTGGACCAAGTGTCGCCATGGGAATTAAAAATTAAAATAATTAATTAACAAATCAATCAAGATTATACGCTAAAATTAAATGGATTAATTAATTAAAATTAATTAAGTAAGTAATATATCGCCATGTTTAATTATTTTTGAATAAAATTAAAATTTCAAAATACAAAAGCCACAATTTTCAATTTTCAATTTTGTAAAAATAGTTTAGTTTGCTTAAAATCATGTTTAAGATTAATTGCTTTAATTAAATTAAATTAAACAGAATTAAATATTTCAAATGGAAACTTTAATGATTTGAAATATAATTTTTGATTATCACTTTTATCAGAAATAGAAATTAAAACTATAGATTGAAAATAAAATTATTTAGAAAAACAACAACTTTTTATATGGAAAGCTAATTAATTAATAATAAATATACAAAATAATTAATGCGGATTAAAATAATCATCGTTAATCAAATAATCGGCATAATAGTGTAGACCTGACTGTATTTAATTTAAATTAATTTAATTTAATTCGTAATTAATTTCTATATGTAAAAATTAATTAATTAATAAGATTTTTATTTAAAACATTTAATCATTGAAAATTAAAAAATAAAAAATAAATATTAATTACGATTTTAATTTTATTCCATTTCCTTTTAATTAAATTAAATTTAAAATAATTAATTATCAATATTCATCTTTAATTTTAATTGGTTACGTAATTAATTATTATTTCCAAGATTAGGCTTAGGCATTTTTTCTAATAGATAACTCTAATTAATTATAACCTCATTTAAATTTAATCTATTTATTAATTTAACACTAATTAAAATTGTAATAAAAAATGCAGCTTTTTATAGGCGGAGATTTTTCCAATATAATTTAATTAATTTGGATGTTTTTATTTAATTAATTAAAGAATAGAGAGTAGGTTTTAGTGTTTGAACATTTAAAAATAGGACACACAAATAAATGACCATAAACATTTTGTACACATTGTTTACTGGTATATGAATAAAAAAAATGTACAGTTAATAATTAATATACTTCCAAAAAAAATAAAATAAATAAATAAATAAACGACTATTTAAATGTAGTAATAATATTAGAATTTTCTCTCCTTCCTATAAAGTAAAAATTTGAACTTAATTAAAATAGAGCTGTTTCGTGGCTAATTATTAATTAAAAAAGAGTATTTATGTCCCCCCATATAGTTTGAAAATAAATAATTAAATAATCTTATTGAAATGTAGACACTTTAAAATCTCTGTCAGATTTTGGGTTGTTTTTACATATTAATACGAAGAAAAATCACTGTAAATGTTTTTGCAAATAAATATGTAAATGAAACCAAGGCCTAGTTATTATAGGCAGATTAGGCTTAGCAAATTTGAATGGAAACGTGCAATCGTGACGTCATCATACTGGAGCCATTGGAGGCGCGTCACCTCCTCAGCCAATCACTGGCTTTCAAAGTTGCGTTTCTAGACTTGAGCTAGAGAGTGTACGATGAGCTTTCAACTTCGGTAAAGAATATTCGGTTTGTTATAATTAGTTTTAAATCGTTTTTTTGTGCTAGAAGTGTCTGTTAATAGTGTTTATAATGTGTTTTATAATTTTGAGCTTAATTACGGCGTTTTAATTAAGTCAGGGGGAGTTTAAGTTATGCATTGTCCAAGGCTTAAGTTTGTTTACAAAAAAGTTTCATCTTTGACATCTTGAAGGCGGCCAATCATCGGCCGTTCCTAAAGTTGGAACGTTTTGAATTTTGGCGCGCATCAGTTTGCAATTTAATTAGCGACAATTAAAGTTTTCGGTTAATTGTGATTAGATATTGCGGCTTTTTTTGTGCGCGGAATGTGCGGAATTGGTTCTTCTTACCTGGATTACGGTTTTAATTGGAAATACGCCACGGAATTAAATGAGGTAAATAAATATCAATTTTCTTTCCTGCCATGTTTATAGTCCAAGGCTTAAGTGTTGTTACCATTTTTGAGGCATAATTTTTAACATTTAGGGTTAGGAAAGAACTAATTAATAATGTCAAAACTTAAACTACAATACGTACATTAATTTTATTCGTAAAAGAATACATTCCTCACTATATATTACGTTATTTGTTGTTGTTTTTATTATTTTACACATTTTGGAAGTAATTCACACTTATTATAATTTTATTATTATTTGAATGAAAAACCGTGTTTTTTTTATCTCGTAAAATTATCACATTGTTTATGGAATGATAGGAAAATTTAAATGAATTCCACACTCGATCGGCAATATATCATTCGGTAAAAGGTTTTTCTACATCAAAAATAAAATAAAATGAATGACTTAAATTCCATCTACAGTACTTGGTACTTTGTTTGTTTTAGGAGGGTTATTTGGTTTTAAAGCGACGTACGTTTACTTGAGAGTTTTAGGAAATTGAAACTTTTGTTTGAAAGAGTTAGTTCGGACCGGGGTACGCGTACTATTATTATCTTTCAAATTGCCGAAATCTTTCTCAGGGTTGGTGGTAGTTGTGTATAAACCTAATTTGGCTGTTGCATTGGCAATGTAACCGATCTTTTTAACCGTCGGGAAAGGGTTAAAGGTAATGGAGGTACCATTGGACGAGGAGACATCGTGCTGCGACTCTTGCTTTTTTAGTAAAGTTGAATTTGAAGAAGTAGGATTCGATATCGCTAGGGTTTCATTAGGATTAGGACTGGCTTCCGTCGTCGTAGTCTTAGTGGTACTTAAGCCTAATTCGGTTCTATTTAGGCTTAAATCGGGAATAGTTTCTGCCTCTGGACTGCTTAAGGGTGGATCGGAACTTGAATCGTAGGGACTAGATGATTCCCCGCTGTTTGGAGTCTTGGGGGATTGTTTTTTCTCAAAAGGTGTTTTCGTTTCAACAACATTCTCAAACGGGGATTTTGGGCTTGGAGTTTGGTTATATTTTTGAGATTTTTCTTGAGTAGGACGCGTCGAGTAATCCATTAAATATTTCGATAACCCATATTGACTTTCTTTTTCTTGCTTACGAGACTCTGATTCGTTACAATAAATATTTAAAAACTTCGCGTCATTTACTTCCGGTTCCTCTTTGCCTACCATTATTTCTTCCGCGGATATTTTTAACTTAGTATCCTCCTGTTGGTAAGTAAATGAACTTAAGTACTTGCTGGCATCGAACTGCGATTGCTGCTCGTCTTCCACCTGTTTTTCCGTAGAAGATAAAGATAAGTCTGGGTTACTTCCGGTCTTTTCATTTTGGTCCATGTCCGTTTTATTAACTGGGACAGTGTCCTGGTCAGGTGAAGATTCTAAAGACAGCGATAATGGTAGTTTATATTTGGCAAGGTAACTCGACAGTCCGTATTTGTCGTCTGGAGATTCTTCGGGAACACAGCTGGTTGTGGTGGTGGTGGTGGTTAAAGTAGTAGTCTTTTTCGCATTTGGTGAAATTTCGCGTTTTATTCCGATTTTTTCTAAGAAGCTCGTGGTGTCCAGTTGGTCATCTTCGTCTATTTCGTCTTCGGGTGTTTTTAAAGTTAAAATTTGCGTCGTGGCTTCGTTACGTAACTTAGACAATAAAGTCCCCGGACTTAGTTTACCATCGCTGCTACTATCCGACGAATCATTGTCCTCTAAGTCTTTACTCAGTTTGTAATTGGCCAAGTACATTTTCGCGTCAAATTTATTGATGTCACCACTGTCAGGGGAGGATTGAGTCGAGGATTTAGGGGAGGTATTGTCCAAGGAGCGACGGTACGTCTCTAAGTAACTGGAGAGATCTAGGGTGTCCTCTAATTTGACGCTGTTGGAACCTGATAAGAGTTGGTCTTCACCGCCTCCTAAGGTGCTGTTGCTTCGATTGCTGCCTGGACTGGCAATATTGCGGGATGTGCTTTCAGATGGGATTAATGTACTTGAGTCGACGCTTTCCGTCACACTGTCCTCGTCCGCTTCGTAGGAACTCGAGGCTGGAAAGCAAAAGAAAGTTTTGAATGTTCATGCACCTATTTATTTAAAATTAAAATGAAAGATTACCTTTTATGGCAGTCAATGGTTCTTCCAAATAACTCATGGAATATTTCTTAATATCGGGTGAAAGGTCATCACCAAAATCTTCTTCGTAATCGTCCTCTTCTAAGTCGACGTTGTCACAGAGTTCAGTTGAACTACTGCTGCAACTTGAACTTTCGGATAAGTCCCTAGTTTTAACCACGGACACGTGAACTTCCGTTTCGGTTTCAGGCGATTCCGGAACTTCCTCATCGTCTTCATTGTTGTTAGAACCTTGTCTCTTCATTTGACCTTTTAACCCCTTAACCTTGTCACGTTCTTTTTTGACTTCGGCCCATGAAAGAGTTTTGCCAGTTTCTCTAGTTATTTGTACCGTTGGTTTTTTGACACCGGTCGCGTCATGGTGCGAAGATTCTCCCGGTACGTTTAACTTTGACCCCGGTGTCGTCGTTGTTGTACAAGTCTTGAATTCGAAGTGGATTTTAGAGGTCGGTTTGTTCTTTCTAACTAATGGTTTCTTTCCAACTAATAAGTGATTCACCGCTACTGGCAGTCTTTGACGGGAAAATGTGTTGTTGGCAAAGGCACCTGATGGAATGTACAAAGATATGTTGGCCATAAGTTTGTCACCACATAACTTAGGACCGTACCTGTGAGAATGACGTGAGCCTGCTTTTGCCGTTCTCGTAGTTTTGCATACTGCTTCTTTAAGGCAGAAATATCCAAGGACATTCTCTCTGCATCTATGTTATTGGCGGAAGGAGTCGGGTGATTTCCGGCGTACCCGAATCCGTGTCCCACCGCACCGGGACTAATGTCCCCGAAGCCCATGGCCCCACCACCTCCTCCTTTGTTTTTTGGCATTTGCATGGTGTTGGAGAGACACCACGTTGCCATGGCTAAATTGTCATCGTCGCATTCGTCCTCGTCGTCGCTGTACAACAATTTCAGGTTTTTCTTAAAGGAACTGAACGGGGAGGTCAAAGGTCGAATGTTGTACGCGTATTTGTCCCGCATGTCGTTCAGCTCCGATGGTGACAGAGGGGTCATGCTGCAGATTGTCTGCAAATGGAATGAAGAGATAATCCGAAGATAACCCTCTCCAGTATCGAGATAACCCTCTCCAGTATCGAGATAACCCTCTCCAGTATCGAGATAACCCTCTCCAGTATCGAGATAAACCTCTTCAATATCCAGATAAACCTCTTCAATATCCAGATAAACCTCACCAATATCCAGATAAACCTCACCAATATCCAGATAAACCTCACCAATATCCAGATAAACCTCTCCAATATCGAGATAAACCTCTCCAATATCCAGATAAACCTCTCCAATATCCAGATAAACCTCACCAATATCCAGATAAACCTCACCAATATCCAGATAAACCTCACCAATATCCAGATAAACCTCACCAATATCCAGATAAACCTCACCAATATCCAGATAAACCTCACCAATATCGCGATAAACCTCAACAATATCGCGATAAACCTCAACAATATCGCGATAAACCTCAACAATATCGAGATAAACCTCAACAATATCGAGATAAACCTCAACAATATCGAGATAAACCTCTCCAATATCGGGATAAACCTCTCCAATATCGAGATAAACCTCTCCAATATCGAGATAAACCTCTCCAATATCGAGATAAACCTCTCCAATATCGAGATAAACCTCTCCAATATCGAGATAAACCTCTCCAATATCGAGATAAACCTCACCAATATCCAGATAAACCTCAACAATATCCAGATAAACCTCAACAATATCCAGATAAACCTCCCCAATATCGCGATAAACCTCACCAATATCGCGATAAACCTCACGAATCTCGAAGAATATCTTACCTTGACTAAATCATTAGCATCCATGATACCAAACTCTAGCATCTCTCTGGTTAGCACCCCCATTATGCTGTAAAATTCGTCGGCACTCTCCACCGTCAAAACCCGACTGCAAACGTTTGCAAAAATAATTTTAGCAAGTGCAATTGTCCCTAATGTATAATCGAATAGAGGCTTAACTTACTCGGCAAGTCCTCCCCAAATGGACAGCGCCGTTCGTAACAAAACCTCGTTGCCTTCCAAAAAAATTAAATCCCAGACCCGAAGGACAGTAGATTTTGGTAAACAGTTAGAGAACAAAGTCAAAAACCACTGCATAGTAAAGACGTTAGTTAGAGGCGGCTCGTAGCTCGTACCTAATAAGTATTAATTAAGCCTTTAATTAGATTAATTGGGGTGATGGGAATTAGGTTAGGGATTATTTCATTTACCAGCACCACTATCTTGAGCTTCGTATTGCAACCTATCTAAATGTTGAGAAAGCACTGGAAATCGCATTTTTAATAGTTCTCGAAAGACAGCCATGTCAACCGATAACCCGCGCATGTGGTTTGCGAAGTAACCTTCCGGTAGAACCTCTTCAATTAGGTAAATCATTACCTGCCCATAAAGAAATTTTTCTTAAATGATATTTTTAAAAAAGAACGTATTTTCACAAGCCCCGTTTGTGGTAACCCCCAAGTATTAGGTATCATTGAATAGAGAACAATTAGGTCTACAACACCCTCAAAGTATTTTTGCTTAGTATTTAAATTAGCAGAGTTCTAACGTCCTAAAGTTGGTCTAAATACTGGCCACCGTTGCACGAGGTCTACGAATTAATAGGTTTTACAAAAAGCTGAATATCTCGAGCTCTAATTGATGTAGACTCAAGTTCTTGGTACCGTTAGATAGAGGACAATTAGGTCTATCACACCTTCAAAGGGTTTCCGTTTAGCCTTTAAATTTACCAGAGTTCGAACGTCCTAAAGTTGGTCTAAATCCTGACCACCGTTGCACGAGGTCTTAAAATTATTAGTTTTTAAAAACCTTAATATCTCGAGCTCTAATTGATGTAGACTCAAGTTCTTGGTACCGTTACATAGAGGTTAATTAGGTCTATGACACAGTTCCCAATAACTTCTACTAAAAAACGCCGAAAGTTATTCCCACTGACCTTTAAGGCATTTTCCTCGTTCCATTCCATGACTTCTAAGATAATGGCCGCTAGCATATTAAACCCTTGACAGTATCCGACGACTTTATTCCATCTGGCGTACGCCAATAGGACTTTCTTCAATAATGCTTGATTATGTTCCGTTTCTTCGCCACTGAACATACTGCAACCCGTTCGATGGAGATCCTGTAATTGAGAGACATGGCGGACGCGCGTTAACCACCGAGATAACCTTAGCGCCATCACAAAAGGTCAAAGGTTA
The DNA here is from genome assembly GCF_054372755.1 of Phalangium opilio. Taxonomy (NCBI): domain Eukaryota; kingdom Metazoa; phylum Arthropoda; class Arachnida; order Opiliones; family Phalangiidae; genus Phalangium; species Phalangium opilio. The sequence goes on along the minus strand of NW_028324188.1, from coordinate 1,114,981 downwards.
TACCTTCACAATTTGCACCCCTAGTTTATCGTCATCGGGGTTCAATTTTTCGTTCAGACAAATGTACCTTGTCTTTTTCCAATCGATGCGCTTTGATTGTACGTGTTTGTCAGCTAGTGTTAGCCATAACTGTTAATTAAGTAAGTACTTGCGTAAGTTCCGGTAATTCTGCTATGGGGGGTGGGGGGACTCTTGATCTACCCTTACCCTTTTGCGAAATTCAATAGGAATACCCCCTGGTAGTCTAGAGACCATTTGCATGGCCGCGCACCATTGAGAGAAACCACTGTCTCCCGGTAAAGGGTCCACCGAGAATCTCATTTTGGTGTCAACCCCTATTATATTCAAAGTTGACAAATTTGAATTTGACATTTGTTTTTTTAAATAAGGGTTAACGATAACGTAATGTACGGGTTTTTGCAATTTTGGAAGATACTGATTCTAAAGTTTGATTTGGATATATTTATCCAAAATTATCCAGGAATTCAAGGGATTTTCGTCGAAAAATTAATATTCTATTCGGAATAATATTATTAAGCGATGTTTATGGAAAAATTCAAGGAATTGTCAGGATGTTAATGGGGGAGGGAATTTCAAGGAATTTGAAGATTTTATTCCAGAAAATTAAATGGAAAATATCCAGGAAGTCTGCAAAAATTGTTACAATTGTTTTCTTTGGAGTATAGACGCAATTTATCGCTTTTTAGGTGAATATTTCAAAGAAAAAACCATGAAAAATTGGGGTTAGGAATACTGACAAAGTTTATCGCATTTTTAGATGAAAAGTTCCATAAAAAAAACCAGGAGAAATTAGGACTTACAAAATTTATAACATTTAGGTGAAAATTTCACAGAGAAACATTTCTTTCACAATAATATAAAATGAAAGAAACCATAAAAATACCGGTTTTTATTTCTTTAAAATATAAATGAATTTCAGTGTCTTCCAAGCTTGCAAAACTCCATCGCATATTTATTTTATTTAAAAGTATACCTTTATTCCCAATCCCGAAGTTTTTCAACGCCGAGTTAAATATGTTGTTCATATTTAATTATTATTATTTTAATTATAGTAATTTTGGTGGTTTAAAATATTCGGCCGACATCAGCGACTCGTCCGTCCACGACTTAACATTAACCTCCGATTAGAAATTCTAAGCACAAATCAGGGGAATAAAAAAGATACAAAAATAGCCTTGAATATTTAAATATAGCATAGTATTTATTCCATAAAATAAATCAATTGAGATAAAAAAAAGTCATTTCTAAATCGAGGGGAAACCTAAATCGTTTAAAACCAAAAGATTACCGTGAATTATTTATGACATAACTTCGATTAATATATTATAAATTATTCAATCCATCGGTTTTTGTTTTTGACAGGGTGACCAATGACCAATTCTTCCTTCATTTCGAAATATTTTCTGTATGATTTATAACCCATCTTTAATTACGTAATTTTTCTTTATTTTCAACTTGATATTTTTCCTTTAATCGAGGGGTTAATCACTCATTATATTCCCAGTACCTCTATTACAAATTACGTGCAATGTATACACCAATTATCCTTAGTGAATGGAATTGCCCCTCACCGCAATTCTAAATTATTTTTTAATTATTTTAATTTCAATCCTACTAAATTTCCTATTTTTAATAAAAAAAAATATATAATTTCTCCTATACTTTCCTATATTTGAACAAAATCCTATCTACTTTGAATTGGGTATATTTTTCCTATGAAAAGGTTATTTTCTCCTGCATTGGTCACCCACGGTATAGATTATAGATTTTATTTCATACAGAACTTTCTCTTTCATCCTATGCGTTAGCTTTCCCTCATATCTCTCTCTCTCTCTCTCTATAAGCTGAAACCAACTTGCATTTCAGGCAAAACACCCGTGCCTAACCGAGGCCTAAGGTTTTCCTAACAGATTTCTCTCTTAAACGCGTTCAAAAATGAATAAATTAAACTTAAATCTTACTTATCATCGTCATCCTCGCTAGCGGAATCCGAAATGTATTTAATTCCATGGTAAAATCCGTATTATCGCGTTGGAATCGGCTTTATTTTGGCTGATTTCTTTAGAAAGTGTTAATGTATTTTTCTACACCTCATTCGCGGAACTGTTGTACGCTGATGTCGGGCGGGAAAAACTGCCTGCCTTCGATCTCCAGGCCTTATCCGCTGCTACCCACGCTTTCTACGTACATCCGGGCCAACTACATCTTTAACTCGACATTTTAGGCCTATTTTAGACCTTACTTCCCGACAGTTTAAATTGAAAGAACGGCGGAGATAGAGACGGCGGCTTCCTTTGATCATTGGACGGAAAAACCGCCGGTGACCGCTAGAGGACCCCGAGTGTTTTCACGCGCTCCACGCAGCGCCTCGTGATTATGTCATATTTCACGAGATAAATAGTTATTGTATTAAGAATAAACGTTGCCATGGAAACGATTCTTATATATCATATTTCACGAGATCAAGCTGAACGTTGCCATGGAAACGATTCTTATATGCCATCATTTCACGCGGTAAATAGCTATTATATAAAGACTAAACGTTGCCATGGAAACGATTCTTAACAGGATTCGTATTATGTATTAGGCCTTATTTTTAAAAATAGACCAAATTATTTACGCCATTACAAGTAACTGGTAGCTATTTATAGATATCTCTTCGGTAAAATTTGACATAATCACTCGCCCGTATCTTTACCGTTATTGTAACCCTAACGGGATTTCTTTTTTCCAAACCAATTTTTTGTTTTGTTTCTTTTGATCTCCGTGTTATTATGCGTTTCAACCCCTTCTCCCCAACCCCATAATTCTTTGAATCAAATGCTTGTTTTTGAAGAAAAGGGGATTATATTTATGGCTCCAACTTAACGCGAAGGGTAGTGGCACCTTATGTTTTCTACCAATAGACTGCGATATACTTGAAGGCAAAGAGGCGCTATTTTTTGTACTTACGACGTTTTGGTGACATGGCTTGAAGAGAAGCCGTTATAATATCGTATTTGAAATCTCGTCTTCTTAAAATTCGATCCCGGATTTTTAGCTGAAGGAGCAAAACGTGGTTAAGCCGAGAGATACGAATGTCCAGAAAAGATTTCGTTTTAAGGAGTTCTTCTTTATCTAAGGATTACATCGGATCTTTTAGATTAATTAGACCAGGGTGTATAAATAACCCTCAAATATTGATTTAGGCGGATTAAAGGAAATTGTCACGTGCCCTTTAGCGCCAAAATTAGCTTGTTTTTATCGGAATTACGCCGAGAAATTACGCTCGCTTCCATAGAAGTATCACGCGAATTTTAGCGCCAAAATTAGCTCTGTTTTTATTAGAATTACGCGGGAAAACGCGCGTGCAATTTAGCGCCAAAATTTCCTTTTTGTTTTTTTTTTTAATCCGGGAAAACGCACGTGGCTTTAAATAAATATAATTTCGCGCCAATTTTATTATTTTTTTTTGCGGGAAAACGCACGTGGTTTTATATAAATATAATTTCGCGCCAATTTTATTTTACGGGAAAACGCACGTGTTTTTTAAAAAACATTCAAATCATCATCTTTAGCACGCGCAATTTGGCTCCAATTGTCTTCTTCCAATGTATATATAATAAAATTAGCGCGTGAAAGCACGAGGTACATTAAAAGGTTAATTACTACACTACCTGAGTGCTTTGGCATTTTTAATTCATTACGATGGGGCCCCGTTTGCTTTTAGTTAGGCGAGAGGGAGGGAGTCCAGGTAAAGGTAGATTTTTAATCATTTTATCTTATCGCGCCCCCTATTTCTATAGACTAACGACAGCTAAACTAATCGTGTGGACTCGCTAATTGACATTGCCGAATCGTCGTAAATGTACTCAATGCCGTAAATTATAAATTACATTCGAGGATAGAGGTTCAAATGTACGTGTAGTATTATTATTATTATAGAAAAAATTCGTGTATGCGGGGAAAAACATTTCTACAGGGGCCATAGGATTAACAAGGGTGAAGTTTCCCCTGAATGTCGGCTTCCCCAAAGATACACATAAGCCAAACAGAGTAAAATACATACAGGGGCCATAGAATAATTTTGTTTTAAAATAAATAAAATTCTTATTTTTAACTTAAATTAATAAATAACCTTGAAGGAACATTAATTTAATTTAAGGAAAATATTTTTTTTAAATGTTTTTCAAGTCATTACTCAACATAATTAATTATCCAAAGTTTTAGTAAAAGGGGTAAACAACTCCAAACAAATATTTTGGCCCTACTCAATTAGGGACACATTTAGTACATATTTCACTAGTCCCTCTTTTTGTTTAATAAAGCAGCTCGCTGTAACGTACGTTTACATTAAAAGATATCTGTATTCCGTAACCCATTTCGGTTCAATGCTCCTAAACTAAAATTTATCCCTCTCCTTAACTCCCTCGAATCGCTAAATAACTGTCAACGGATGAAACGAAACACTTTCTCATGAAAATGGAATTAGAACTAAAACATCTCTCGCTTCCTCAATAATGCGGGATTATTACAGGGTGTGATATTCACGTTATTAGAGTTAATACTGTGGAAGGTGTAGCTTAGAAGGGTTTGAAATGAATTTTGCACGTGCTTTCATTTAATTACCTTTATCCTTTATTAACCGGGATAAATTGAACATTAAAGGAATTAAAAGAAGAAGAAAAAATACACGTGATTGAAACTCGAGCTTTATTATTTGTAAAAGAAAAGATTAGAGAGGTTAAGAAGAAAATAAAGTAGAATTTTAAATTAATGTTTTGTTAGAAGTTAAGTATTTATTTTATTGTAGTGGTGTTTTATTGACTCAAGCCTATAGTATTTTTTTTTACTGAATATTTCTTAACCTTTCTTATAAGGCTTCCCTTTTCAATATACAATTATTATCTTCATCGATTGATTTTCACTTAATTTTAACAGAAGGAAAGGCTACAACGTAGCTTAACGTTTCACCAAAAAAAAAAAAAATAGAAAAAAAAATCCTACGGCGCGTGTACGGTCTCTTCCTATCTTAGGAAATGGCGGGAAATACCTATATATACTTAGTAAGCACGTGCTAAGACGCTCTCGAGCAATTTATCGATGAATAAAAGGTCAAGGGTCAATTGCTCTTCAAGTCTCGCGCATCTTCACTTCATTCACATCACGTGTAGTACGTGTTTTTTGGCGGGGAAATCAACTATATGTGTATATTAAATAGACCTTGGTATATTATTGTTTAGCGCGGTTTATTGAGCACTATCCTATTTCTGTGTAATATATAATTGGCGATAACAAACGTGGTGGCTGGCTGGCCTCCACCGTTTCTAATCTATTTCCCCGCAGGCTGAAGTATTTCCTGCAGTGGTGCCGGTGGTAATTAATATTTTCTTTGTCGCCGCTGCCGCTAGCGAATCACGGAAAGGCCCCGCTTAATGAATCAGAACTTAAGCAATTTCTTAATTAATTTACCCCCTTAATGAAAACACCACCAAGTTTCAAAAGAAAAACCCTTATTCCTAATTAGACTGCCATAAAAATTCTGCGTATGTTAATCTTATGTATTTAACAACAGAAGGACATAATCTAAAGATGTATAGATGTTTATTATTTCATTTGGAACTTGTTTTTACTTTAAAAGATGGGCTTCTAGCTCTCCCTCTAAAGAGTAAAGACTGCTTCCTATTTTTCTTAATGAGATCGACTGTTTAGAAAATCTTAAGTCCGTTTTTATCATAAAACTTTAATGTTTAAAATTTTTGAATTTGTGGTGAATTTTTAAAAAAGTTTTTTTTAATAAAACACCATATGCTTCCAATCCAGAATTAGTTTGAGAACAGTTGGCAAAATAGAGATAGCATAGAAGTATAGAAGTTACATTTTCAACTCAAAATCTCTTTCCCAAAGAACATTACACAGTTTCCCTTAATTTATGCCACCAGACTTATTATCAGAAAAACCCTTTACATATTATTACCTTTTACTTGTAGAGTTTGTTTAGTATAGTTAGTTCTTTGAACCACGTCTGGCAAAGACGAACAGCTGGTCAAACTCGAACATAATTCGCCGGCTGAAGAGTTACCGGTATCGCTGTCGCACAGACTATTCCTTCTTCTGTTTAAACCAAATTGAATCTCGGACAGTAATCCGTCCAAAGTATTCCGTCGCACCAATGGTCTCTTTGTACATGTCCTTTCGTTCAACATGATGTCCACTAATCCGTTCTGTTTTTGTGTTACTAGTCTCTAATTAATTAAAAACGACTTTACATCTTGTATAACACGTTGGCGATATGGATTATGGGAATATACTGATAAAAATTTAAGCTGCTAAGATAGCTTAAGCAAATAATTCAGGATGGAGACTGACTGGAGTAGATTATTTATCAACATAACTCGTTGGTTTTTATTTTATTTTATTCAAGGGATTTTCGGTGGTATTTGTTATTCAGGGTTTCATATTTCAGTATAGTATTCTGGCAACCTAGCAGGTGGTTCGAGATTATGTTTTGCCACGTTTTAAACGTAGTTGTAGTTTGTATTAACGATATACTCTGATATTTATGTTCTGGGGGGAATGAAACGTAGGCCTACGTTTGGTTGAATTGGTTCATTTCATTTTTTTTATTTGAATGATTTTAATCAAATATTTATTCTGTCTTTCAGGGTTAATTTGTTAATTTTAAAAAGGGGGTTTCCCTTATTACGTAATCACTAACAGATGTTTAAATATTAGTTTAAAATTATTGTATAGTTATTTTAATGTTAAATAAGTATTATTTTGGGACTTTAAAAGTAGTGTTAAGTTTAAAAAGCCTATTTTAAGGGTTATTTTAATGTTTTTAACATTATTTTGTGTATTATTTTAGTTAATATCCGTTGTTTTTCCCGAGTTTTTATAAATTTTAATTTCGCGCCGTTTTTACTGATTGGTTAGTATTTTGGAAAGTTGCAACTATTGAAGGCGGGGTTTATCCACGGTTATCCAATCAGAGTTCGCGTCATACTTAAGCGTTGTGGAAGCCGGGGAATCTGAAATTTTTGTGCATTTTTCTCTAAATTCGCGAAAATTTGTGGATTTAATTTAGTTTTTAACGAATTTGTGTGATTTAAGGGATGCGTATTTAATCTAAAATCATCAGGGTGCAATTATTAATGCAAATGGGTGAGAAAATATTTTTTTAAATATGGGAGAATTCGATCTGTCATATTATAAAACTTAAGCCTTGGTCTCAATGATAATGATGAAGGACAACATATGTGACAGATAATTGAAATCTTTCCAAGTTTTGTCGTTTGATTATATAATATTGATTGATTTCTAATACTAAATTCATTTATCCAACCCTTTTACCATAAATTCCGCTGATATTTCGTAGGAAACATGTATGGTACGTTAAAAACCTTAAACCTTAATGCTTGACAAAACTAAAAAAAAAAAATGGCATTTAATTCTAAACTTATTTAAACAAAACCGCTATCTCTTTGCGATAATTTTATGCAAATGAAGGCTTATCTAACTAAATTTATAAATTTATTCCATTTTAATTGACAGCATCTATGTTTCTAAACACACTGACTCCAAAATTCTACGTTGCTTTAACGGGAACATCTTCTCTGATCTCTGGATTGATTTTAATCTTTGAATGGTGGTATTTCCGTAAATACGGGACTTCATTCATAGAACAGGTCTCTCTAAGTCACATCTCGCCTTGGTTTGGCGGAAACGAGAATGTAGTTGAGGAAAGCAACCAAAATTCGACATCAACAACCAATCAGCAAGTTGCCGAGTGCAAAGTTTGGAGGAATCCTCTTAGTTTATTCAGAGGGGCGGAGTATAATCGCTTTTATTGGGTGACTGGAAAAGAACCTTTGACCTATTACGACATGAATTTATCTGCCCAAGATCATCAGACATTCTTTACTTGCGAAGCTGATGTGGGAAAACCTGATTACGAAATAATGCAATCAGCTTGGCGGGAAAGAGATCCTGATGTCAGGATAAAAGTCGCGCACGAAGCTCTGCTTAAAAACCCAGAGTATGAAATGGAATTCAGGCTTTGTTTATTGGCTTCTATAGCTTGAACTTTGACCCCTTTTGACCTTTAGTTGCGCAACTGCGTGCATTTTATTGGCTGAGGAAGAAGCCTCGACAATATTAGAAGCGGAGCGGTTATTTAAACAAGCCCTGAAAGTTGCTGAAACAAATTATCGTAAAAGTCAACCGTTTCAACATCAGGGGACAACAATGGAGGCTCTTCATAGTACGCCCCCCCCCCCAATTAATTTTAATTAACTATTTAATATAGTTTAATTAATTTTAATTAATTGAAATTAGGGAGAGATACAAACGTTTTAGTTTATATCAGACGTCGGCTCGCCATGTGCGCTCGTAAATTAGGGAAATATCGGGAAGCGGTTAAAATGATGAGGGAATTGATGAAAGAATTCCCCATGATTAACGTCTTTAACATTCACGAGAATCTCATTGAAGCCTTGTTAGAAATGCAAGCCTATGCTGATGTACAAGCGGTTTTAGCCAAATATGATGATATTAATCTTCCCAAATCAGCCACCATTTGTTATACAGCCGCTCTTTTAAAAGCCAGAGGTGTTAGTGATAAGTAAGAGTGCGCAGAATCGTCATAACAGGGTTGCCACATTTCAGGGAAAACCTGGAAATGTCAGGGATTTTTAAGAATGTCGGCAAAGGTCGGGGGGTTCTTAAGAATGTCTGCAAAGGTCGGGGGGATTCTTAAGAACGTCGGCAAAGGTCGGAGGAATCTAAGAACGTCGGCAAAGGTCGGAGGAATCTAAGAACGTCGGCAAGGTCGGGGGAATCTTAAGAACGTCGGGGGAAACTTAAGAACGTCCGGGGAATCTTAAGAACGTCCGGGGAATCTTAAGAACGTCGGGGGAATCTTAAGAACGTCGGGGGAATCTTAAGAACGTCGGGGGAATCTTAAGAACGTCGGGGGAATCTTAAGAACGTCGGGGAATCTTAAGAACGTCCGGGGAATCTTAAGAACGTCCGGGGAATCTTAAGAACGTCGGGGGAATCTTAAGAACGTCGGGGGAATCTTAAGAACGTCGGGGGAATCTTAAGAACGTCGGGGGAATCTTAAGAACGTCCGGGGAATCTTAAGAACGTCGGGGTTAAGCTTAAGAACGTCGGGTTAAGCTTAAGAACGTCGGGTTAAGCTTAAGAACGTCGGGTTAAGCTTAAGAACGTCGGGTTAAGCTTAAGAACGTCGGGTTAAGCTTAAGAACGTCGGGTTAAGCTTAAGAACGTCGGGTTAAGCTTAAGAACGTCGGGTTAAGCTTAAGAACGTCGGGTTAAGCTTAAGAACGTCGGGTTAAGCTTAAGAACGTCGGGTTAAGCTTAAGAACGTCGGGTTAAGCTTAAGAACGTCGGGGGAATCTTAAGAACGTCGGGGTAATCTTAAGAGCGTCGGGAGAATCTTAAGAGCGTCGGGAGAATCTTAAGAGCGTCGGGAGAATCTTAAGAACGTCGGGAGAATCTTAAGAACGTCGGGAGAATCTTAAGAACGTCGGGAGAATCTTAAGAACGTCGGGAGAATCTTAAGAACGTCGGGAGAATCTTAAGAACGTCGGGGTAATCTTAAGAGCGTCGGGGTAATCTTAAGAACGTCGGGGTAATCTTAAGAACGTCGGGAGAATCTTAAGAACGTCGGGAGAATCTTAAGAACGTCGGGAGAATCTTAAGAACGTCGGGAGAATCTTAAGAACGTCGGGAGAATCTTAAGAACGTCGGGAGAATCTTAAGAACGTCGGGAGAATCTTAAGAACGTCGGGAGAATCTTAAGAGCGTCGGGAGAATCTTAAGAACGTCGGGAGAATCTTAAGAACGTCGGGAGAATCTTAAGAACGTCGGGAGAATCTTAAGAACGTCGGGAGAATCTTAAGAACGTCGGGAGAATCTTAAGAACGTCGGGAGAATCTTAAGAACGTCGGGAGAATCTTAAGAACGTCGGGAGAATCTTAAGAACGTCGGGAGAATCTTAAGAACGTCGGGAGAATCTTAAGAACGTCGGGAGAATCTTAAGAGCGTCGGGAGAATCTTAAGAGCGTCGGGAGAATCTTAAGAACGTCGGGAGAATCTTAAGAACGTCGGGAGAATCTTAAGAACGTCGGGAGAATCTTAAGAACGTCGGGAGAATCTTAAGAACGTCGGGAGAATCTTAAGAACGTCGGGAGAATCTTAAGAACGTCGGGAGAATCTTAAGAACGTCGGGAGAATCTTAAGAACGTCGGGAGAATCTTAAGAACGTCGGGAGAATCTTAAGAACGTCGGGAGAATCTTAAGAACGTCGGGAGAATCTTAAGAACGTCGGGAGAATCTTAAGAACGTCGGGAGAATCTTAAGAGCGTCGGGAGAATCGTAAGAGCGTCGGGAGAATCTTAAGAGCGTCGGGAGAATCTTAAGAACGTCGGGAGAATCTTAAGAACGTCGGGAGAATCTTAAGAACGTCGGGAGAATCTTAAGAACGTCGGGAGAATCTTAAGAACGTCGGGAGAATCTTAAGAACGTCGGGAGAATCTTAAGAACGTCGGGAGAATCTTAAGAACGTCGGGAGAATCTTAAGAACGTCGGGAGAATCTTAAGAACGTCGGGAGAATCTTAAGAACGTCGGGAGAATCTTAAGAGCGTCGGGAGAATCGTAAGAGCGTCGGGAGAATCTTAAGAGCGTCGGGAGAATCTTAAGAACGTCGGGGTAATCTTAAGAACGTCGGGAGAATCTTAAGAACGTCGGGAGAATCTTAAGAACGTCGGGAGAATCTTAAGAACGTCGGGAGAATCTTAAGAACGTCGGGAGAATCTTAAGAACGTCGGGAGAATCTTAAGAACGTCGGGAGAATCTTAAGAACGTCGGGAGAATCTTAAGAACGTCGGGAGAATCTTAAGAACGTCGGGAGAATCTTAAGAACGTCGGGAGAATCTTAAGAACGTCGGGAGAATCTTAAGAACGTCGGGAGAATCTTAAGAACGTCGGGAGAATCTTAAGAACGTCGGGAGAATCTTAAGAACGTCGGGAGAATCTTAAGAACGTCGGGAGAATCTTAAGAACGTCGGGAGAATCTTAAGAACGTCGGGAGAATCTTAAGAACGTCGGGAGAATCTTAAGAACGTCGGGAGAATCTTAAGAACGTCGGGAGAATCTTAAGAACGTCGGGAGAATCTTAAGAACGTCGGGAGAATCTTAAGAACGTCGGGAGAATCTTAAGAACGTCGGGAGAATCTTAAGAACGTCGGGAGAATCTGAAAATTTCGTGGCAACCCTGGATAAACATTTGTTCAATGTAGATGTATTTTGTTAATTAACTTTGGTTTTAGATTTTCTCCGGATGTGGCGTCGCGGAGAGGTTTAAGTACAGCTGAAATGAATGCTGTGGAAGCCATCCATCGGGCGGTTGAATTCAACCCTCACGTTCCTAAGTACTTATTGGAGATGAAGAGTTTAATCTTACCTCCCGAGCATATTTTGAAAAGGGGAGATAGTGAAGCCATCGCGTACGCCTTCTTTCATTTAACTCATTGGAAAAGAGTTGAAGGCGCGCTTAATCTCTTACATTGCACTTGGGAAGGAAGTAAGTACAACACAATCTCCAGGAAAGTTTGCTCTGATATGGGGGAAAAACTCAGGGGAAAAAAATCTCAGTTACTCGCAAATTCCCCCCCCCCCCCCGGAGCTTATAGCCCTACTTTTCAGATTCCCCCGGAGCTTATAAAAAATAGGCCAAATTTCCCGGGGATTTAAAAAAATAGCCCAAATTGCCCGGGGATTTAAAAAAATAGCCCAAATTGCCCGGGGATTTTTAAAAAATAGCCCAAATAGCCCGTGGATTTAAAAAATAGCCCAAATTGCCCGGGGATTTAAAAAAATAGCCCAAATTGCCCGGGGATTTAAAAGAATAGCCCAAATTGCTCGGGGATTTAAAAAATAGCCCAAATTGCCCGGGGATTTAAAAAATAGCCCAAATTGCCCGGGGATTTAAAAAATAGCCCAAATTGCCCGGGGATTTAAAAAAAATAGCCCAAATTGCCCGGGGATTTAAAAAAATAACCCAAATTGCCCGGGGATTTAAAAAAATAGCCCAAATTGCCCGGGGATTTAAAAAAATAGCCCAAATTGCCCGGGGATTTAAAAAATAGCCCAAATTGCCCGGGGATTTTTAAAAAATAGCCCAAATTGCCCGGGGATTTAAAAAAATAGCCCAAATTGCCCGGGGATTTTTAAAAAATAGCCCAAATTGCCCGGGGATTTTTAAAAAATAGCCCAAATTGCCCGGGGATTTTTAAAAAATAGCCCAAATTGCCCGGGGATTTTTAAAAAATAGCCCAAATTGCCCGGGGATTTAAAAAAATAGCCCAAATTGCCCGGGGATTTTTAAAAAATAGCCCAAATTGCCCGGGGATTTTTAAAAAATAGCCCAAATTGCCCGGGGATTTAAAAAAATAGCCCAAATTGCCCGGGGATTTAAAAAAATAGCCCAAATTGCCCCGGGGATTTTTAAAAAATAGCCCAAATTGCCCCGGGGATTTTTAAAAAATAGCCCAAATTGCCCGGGGATTTTTAAAAAATAGCCCAAATTGCCCGGGGATTTTTAAAAAATAGCCCAAATTGCCCGGGGATTTAAAAAAATAGCCCAAATTGCCCGGGGATTTAAAAAAATAGCCCAAATTGCCCCGGGGATTTTTAAAAAATAGCCCAAATTGCCCCGGGGATTTTTAAAAAATAGCCCAAATTGCCCGGGGATTTTTAAAAAATAGCCCAAATTGCCCGGGGATTTAAAAAAATAGCCCAAATTGCCCGGGGATTTTTAAAAAATAGCCCAAATTGCCCGGGGATTTAAAAAAATAGCCCAAATTGCCCGGGGATTTAAAAAAATAGCCCAAATTGCCCGGGGATTTTTAAAAATAGCCCAAATTGCCCCGGGGATTTTTAAAAAATAGCCCAAATTGCCCCGGGGATTTTTAAAAAATAGCCCAAATTGCCCGGGGATTTTTAAAAAATAGCCCAAATTGCCCGGGGATTTTTAAAAAATAGCCCAAATTGCCCGGGGATTTAAAAAAATAGCCCAAATTGCCCGGGGATTTAAAAAAATAGCCCAAATTGCCCGGGGATTTAAAAAAATAGCCCAAATTGCCCCGGGGATTTTTAAAAAATAGCCCAAATTGCCCCGGGGATTTTTAAAAAATAGCCCAAATTGCCCGGGGATTTTTAAAAAATAGCCCAAATGGCCCGGGGATTTAAAAAAATAGCCCAAATTGCCCGGGGATTTTTAAAAAATAGCCCAAATTGCCCCGGGGATTTTTAAAAAATAGCCCAAATTGCCCGGGGATTTAAAAAAATAGCCCAAATTGCCCGGGGATTTAAAAAAATAGCCCAAATTGCCCCGGGGATTTTTAAAAAATAGCCCAAATTGCCCCGGGGATTTTTAAAAAATAGCCCAAATTGCCCGGGGATTTAAAAAAATAGCCCAAATTGCCCGGGGATTTTTAAAAAATAGCCCAAATATCCCCGGGATATTAATTCCCCCAGAGCTTATAGCCCTACTTTTCAAATTCCCCCGGGGCTTATAGCCCTACTTTTCATATTCCCCCTTAATTTAATTTGTACAGCATTTCGTATGATTCCTTATCCATTGGAAAAAGGTCACTTATTTTATCCATACCCAACGTGTACCGAGAACACGGATAGAGAACTGTTACCCGGTACGTTTTGTCGACTTTTGGGGACAAGTTCTCCTTCTTAATATACTGAGGAATTATATTTATATCTTTATTTAGCGTTTCACGAGGTGTCAGTTTATCCCAAGAAGGAGTTACCTTTCTTCATCTTGTTCACAGCGGGTCTGTGCTCATTCACGGCGTTATTGGCCCTCTTGACGCATCAGTATCCCGAACCTATGGGTTTCCTGGCCAAAAGTGTTAGTCTTGCATGGGATCTACTATTTAGAGTAACTTTAAGGCTTTATTCTACGAATGTTTTCAAATATTCCGAATTTTCTATTTTTCTTACTCCTAAACTCCGTTAATTACTTTTCAATTTCTAACCCTTTAACCCAAGATACTTTGTCTTTTGTAATCTTTTGTCTGTTGAATTTTCTTCCGATGCTTTTCCGTGTTTCTAAAACTAATTAGATTCTTAGATTTAATTTAAATTACTTTTTTAACAAATATTAATTTATTTATTCCCAATTAACTTATTCTTGTTGTTTGTGTGAAATCTTTCTTTTATTTATTTTATTGGAATGTTTGATGAAATACTTGATTACGTTCTTTAACTTTAATTTCAAATTAATTTTAACATTTATTAGAACCTTAATTAAAAAGTTAATTTGAAATTAATTTTTACAAAATTATTAGAAGCTTAATTTGAAATTTATTTTTGCAAAATTATTAGAAGCTTAATTTGAAATTATTAGAAGCTTAATTTGAAATTAATTATTAGAAGCTTAATAATTTGAGATTAATTTTTGCAAAATTAATTATTAGAAGCTAAATAATTTCAAATTAATTTTTGCAAAATTAAATTATCAGAAGCTTTATTTGAGATTAATTTTTGCAAAATTAAATTATTAGAAGCTTTATTTGAGATTAATTTTTGCAAAATTAAATTATTAGAAGCTTAATTTGAAATTAATTTTTGCAAAATTAAATTATTAGAAGCTTAATTTGAAATTAATTTTTGCAAAATTAATTATTAGAAGCTTAATTTGAAATTAATTTTTTGCAAAATTATTAAAAGCTTAATAATTTGAAATTAATATTTTGCAAAATTATTAAAAGCTTAATAATTTGAGATTAATTTTTGCAAAATTATTAGAAACTTAATAATTTGAGATTAATTTTTGCAAAATTATTAGAAACTTAATAATTTGAGATTAATTTTTGCAAAATTATTAGAAACTTAATAATTTGAGATTAATTTTTGCAAAATTATTAGAAGCTTAATAATTTGAGATTAATTTTTGCAAAATTAAATTATTAGAAGCTTAATTTGGAATTAATTTCTAATTTGCAAAGAAGTTAATTAATTTTTATTTTGCCAATTTAATTTTCTTAACTGCAAATGTTAATTGGCATTGCTCTTTTCTGTTTCTTTACCAACATACCTCATTTTTTTAAAACATCCTTAATTACTTTACTTAACTTAATTTAATTAAATAAAGCTTTAGGGTATTTTATTTTAATTAGCTAAGGTCTATTATTTTATATTAAACTTTTTAAAGTAAAAAAAAAAATTAAAAATGAATAACTTATTAATTTTCTCATTTTAATAGATGTTAAATTGGTTTTCACTTCCTGTTGGATTCATATTTGAAAGATTGGAGAGTTTGTTACCATCTGGGATCATCCAACAAGTGTCGCGATTGTGAACTGATCAGAATTGAACTCGGAAAAAACAGAGACAAAAAAAAATTAAATGTGTAAGTTTTCTTTTTTTTTATTTAATTATATTTTAAAAATTAATTAAAATTAAACCAAAACGAGAGAATAATTAAAAATTGAAAGTACTCGATACTCCAGCCCTGTGATAGGTGTAATTAAAATCCTTTCTTCCCCGCCCCCCCCCCTTCACTTCTCTATTTGACCTTTAACCCTTTTTTCACTGAAAAAAAAAGATTATTAAAACAAACAAACACCCGATCAATTTTTTAAAAAATAAATAAATATTTGTTTTAAACGATTGAAAAAAAGAAAAAAATGTTTTTATTCTTTTCAAAAAAAACAAATCATGATTAAAAATTGGACAAGAAAAATTTTTACAATTTTTTTGTTTTGACTTTTTAAAAAAAAACCAAAACCAAATTATTTTCAAAAAAAAAAACGGCAATTTCAAAAAATTATTTACCTTTTTTAAAAAATAAATTAATTAATAGGAAATTTTTGAGAAATTTGTAATTGTAATTTAATTTAATTAACCCTAATAATTTAAATTTCAATTATTTAATTTTATTTTTAATTTATGCAAGAATATTAATTAATAAACAAAACAAAAACAAATAAATAATTTCAAAAAGAAAAAAAAAACGAAATTTAAATTTTGTTTTTTAAAAAATTAATTAGATTAATTACTTTTTCGAAATTCACCCCCCATTTTTGTTTTTTTAAAAAAAAATTAAATTTAAATTTGATTGATTGTTAATTTGGTTAAAGCCTAATTAATTAATTTAGTATATTTTTTTTCTTCTTCTTCTTCTTTCTTTACAAATTTTTCAAATTTCCTAAAATGCTTCAATTTCAATTTCAATTTAATTTTAGTTAATCTTAATTAATTGTTATCCTAAAACATCGGCTCTTTTATCTCTCAGTCGACCTCTACTTTTGGTCCGAGCTTTACAAGATGCAATATTAGCAATATGCTAATTAAGGACAAAAAAAGAAGAAAAATTAATTAATTAATTAATTATTTATTTTAATGAATTAATTTTTTTTAATTCTTACTCTTTCTAATTTATTGGATTTTGGTGTCAGAGAATTGGATAGTAACGGAGATCCTAATTCAAATATGTCCCTTAGCAATTCATTTTCCTAGATTTTAATTAAAATTAATTAATTAATTAATTATAGTTAATTAATATTTAAATTAATCCCCCTCCATCCAACTTACGGTTAAGTGAAGATTCATTCCAGATCCCAATATCTGACAAAGAGAATCGTATTGACGTTTCCTACACCATGTATTGATGTTTAAAATTTCGCGACCAAATTTGATCCTCACATCTGGTGCTTCTCTAGTCTATTTAATTAAATTAATTAAGAACAATTAATTTACTTTACATTACCTATTTTTATTTTTTTTATTTTTTAGACTAAAGAAAGTATTATTTACCTCAACATAACGTAAAATATCGCGAAAACTAGATCTCTGTTGCCTACGGTCTTTTTTGGCCCGGAATTTTTGACTATCAGTGGCTAATAAGCGAAGTTTTTCACACAGTTCGTCAATATCATCCCCTTCAAAGTTCTGCCAATTAAAAAGGTAAGTTAGGTTAACATAGGGCCTAATTTTAATCTAAAACTTTGGCCAAAATTAATCTAAAACTTTGGCCAAAATTAACCCAAAACTTTGGCCAAAATTAACCCAAAACTTTGGCCAAAATTAACCCAAAACTTTGGCCAAAATTAACCCAAAACTTTGGCCAAATTAACCTAAAAAATTTGAACAAATTAACCTAAAAAATTTGAACAAATTAACCTAAAACATTTGAACAAATTAACCTAAAAAATTTGAACAAATTAACCAAAAAAATTTGAACAAATTAACCTAAAACTTTTGAACAAATTAACCTAAAACATTTGAACAAATTAACCTAAAACATTTGAACAAATTAACCTAAAACATTTGAACAAATTAACCTAAAACCTTTGAACAAATTAACCTAAAACCTTTGAACAAATTAACCTAAAACATTTGAACAAATTAACCTAAAACATTTGAACAAATTAACCTAAAACATTTGAACAAATTAACCTAAAACATTTGAACAAATTAACCTAAAACATTTGAACAAATTAACCTAAAACTTTTGAACAAATTAACCTAAAACATTTGAACAAATTAACCTAAAACATTTGAACAAATTAACCTAAAACATTTGAACAAATTAACCTAAAACATTTGAACAAATTAACCTAAAACTTTTGAACAAATTAACCTAAAACATTTGAACAAATTAACCTAAAACATTTGAACAAATTAACCTAAAACATTTGAACAAATTAACCTAAAACATTTGAACAAATTAACCTAAAACATTTGAACAAATTAACCTAAAACCTTTGAACAAATTAACCTAAAACTTTTGAACAAATTAACCTAAACCTTTTAAACAAATTAACCTAAAATTTTTGAACAAATTAACCTAAACATTTGAACAAAATTAACCCAAAACTTTAACCAAAATTAACCCAAAACTTTAACCAAAATTAACCCAAAACTTTAACCAAAAATTAACCTAAACCCTTGACCTAAAAAACCCCCACACTCTTACATCATCATATTCTCTGGCCAATTCATAAAGAATGGCAATACTTTCTCCAGCTGCAATACGTAAATCCACATCAGGACTTTCAAGTAATTCTGGTAGACGTGGAAGTTGGCTAAAAAAACCAAAAAACCCAAAAAACAAAAAAATAAGCAAAACTAGATAAAGAAAAGATGTCAAAAAAGGATAAGGATATAACAAGTTACGTGTCAAGGGTCTTGCTGATGTAAGAAGTGGAACAGAGTGTCAGAAGAAGGCTCCAAGAGACTAAGGCACAGCTGTGCAAGTTCATCATCTCTGGCGTGTGATTAGGAACGGCTCCATTGCCCTTCAGGTAGGAAGCTCCAAATATTACTTGTAATGACTCCAAAACTGAGTTCATTGTCTAAAAGATGAACTTGGTGATTAATTTAGTTCTTAGGGGGTTCTTCCCCCCTCCATTAATTTTTAATTACCTCTACACCTTCCCCTGATATAAAACAACAAATTCCAAGAGCAGTAGCGCACTAAAACCATCAAAAACCCCAATTAATTACTAATTAACCAAGTTAATTAGTTGTGTAACTTAATCCTTACTTTAGCTCTAGTGTTGGGGTTAACTGAGGGGTCATTCATTAAGGTCATTAAAATGGGTTGTAAATCCAAATAGAGCTGTTCACTCTCACTCCCGGCCCCAAAATGAATGCAGATCATGGCAGCCAATAAAGCAGCAGCCGCTTGTTCATCGTCTTTCCCCTTTTTTAGACATCGCTCCAACATGTCAAAGACAGTCATTTTTCTCTCTGATAAGAAATCATACTCAAACCGACAACTTAGGGCTTTTTTGATGGCTTCCAAACATGTTTGGCGACCCTTAGTGCTATTAAGAATGGATAAATAAATTAGGATTAGATTGGTTTAATGTTAGTAGGCCTGGATTTTTAGTGTTAGTAGGCCTGGATTTTTAGTGTTTGTAGGCCTGGATTTTTAGTGTTTATAGGCCTGGATTTTTAGTGTTTGTAGGCCTGGATTTTTAGTGTTTGCAGGCCTAGATTTTTAGTGTTTGTAGGCTTAGATTTTTAGTGTTTGTGGGCCTGGATTTTTAGTGTTTGTGGGCCTGGATTTTTAGTGTTTGTGGGCCTGGATTTTTAGTGTTTGTGGGCCTGGATTTTTAGAGTTTATAGGCCTGGATTTTTAGTGTTTTTAGGCCTGGATTTTTAGTGTTTTTAGGCCTGGATTTTTAGTGTTTTTAGGCCTGGATTTTTAGTGTTTTTAGGCCTGGATTTTTAGTGTTTGAAGGCCTGGATTTTTAGTATTTGTAGGCCTGGATTTTCAGTATTTGTAGGCCTGGATTTTTAGTATTTGTAGGCCTAGATTTAATGTTTGTAGGCTTAGATTTAATGTTTGTAGGCTTAACTACCTTTTTTGACTGGTTCCGTCAATTGCATCTTGTAATTTATCCTGAAAATCATCATAAACTCCTCCTTCTTCACCATCTGGGTCTCCCCCTATATTAATTTATATTCAAAAATAATTTAATTCAATTAAAACCCAATTAGTTTTAAAAATTAATTATCAAAACATACACAAATCGTCACTTCCACATTTGGATTCTGTAGCTACTGAGATAACACTTTCATTGTCTAAATTAGACTCATCATCACTGTTAAATGGTGCTGCTGACTCTATTTTGGACTGTGCTTTCCCTAGATTTAAATTATTTAATTATTAAAAATTAACCCTTTATTTAGTATTTTCCCTTTAAAAATAAACAATAACAGTTTATAGGCTTAGAATTAGGTTAAAAACTGAGGTGAAAACATACATTATGTCACTACATTATTATCAATAATTAAATTTGCCATATGTTAATGTTTTAAGAAAGGCTTACACCTGCCACATAGATAAGGAAAAGAAATTAATTTAAATGTCCTTGGCCTAGATTTAAAATTCCAAGGTAATTCATGACATAGATAAAATACTTTTCACATTATTTAATTAATTCAATTAAATTAAATGTTATTATTTAATTACACATGGAACTATTTATATTGTTTTGGTAATCTCGGATAGTTTACCGGTAAACTTAAATGAGTCATATTTTAACTATTTCGCAATATTATAACATCCTCTAAGGGATGGGGAATTTCCTTATCGTAAGACGTAACCATAAGTTTTAGAAAGTTAAGCCTCGGCTTACCTTGCTTGGGCTTTCTCTTGCCTTTAGGCATCTTTTTAATCTGGGTTGAAAATTTAACTTTTAAATAATAATTATACTAAATACGACAATTTAAAACGTTAGAGACGATCAAGATGTACAATTTCTTATATTTATATTCGTAAATTTCGCATACTTATTTCTAGAAAAAGAATTTAAATTTGATACGTGGTAAATCTGAACGTACATGGTGTTAGGCCTAAATGGCTAAAAAGAATTTTGCGGAATTTTTGCGCCAAATTCTAGGGGGTAAAACGGGGAAAGTAACGAAAGTGAATCGTCATTGGTTGCTTTTAATGACGTAATATGGAAATGATTTTCTATTGGTCAGTAGGGTATCGATTTCCTAGTTTTTCAGATTTAGCATAGATGGCGGTAGCTACTGGGTTTCTATTGGTCACGTGACTAGGGTATCGATTTCCTAGTTTTCTAGATTTAGCATAGATGGCGGTAGCTTCGTTTATATGGAAGTTTTAGCTGCGTTCAGGAACTTTAACGGCTTGCATCGGTTGCATGCGAAATATAGACGGTAGCTTGCACTGAACGCCGGTTTAAAATTGGCCCATTTTATCGTTTTCAAAATTGTAACGCCGTTATGAACATATCATCGTCGTAAATGTTGGGTTTTTACCTCTCCGAGTGACGTATGTCACGGAGAGGTTCTAATTTCGACGTGTCTGTGTGTGTGTGTGTGTGTGTGTGTGTGGGTGTGTGTGTGTGTGTCTGTCTGTTGTTACACCCACGTGACCGCGTTCGCAGTTTGCAAATCGGAGCAAACGTGTTCTCAATTTCCGGAAATTTCGAAAATTGTATTACACTTACAGGCTATTACTCCATTGCCTGTCAAACATCACCAGCCTCTGGTCTTTGTCCATCCCACATGGACACCAGTCTGTACACACTGGCTTCTAATCACAATCATCTGCTGCTCTTTGTCCATCCCACATGGACACCAGTCTGTACACACTGGCTTCTAATCCCCACCCTCTTGTGGTCTTTGTCCATCCCACATGGACACCAGTCTGTCCACACTGGCTTCTAATCACCACCGTCATCTGCTCTTTGTCCATCCCACATGGACACCAGTCTGTACACCTGGCTTCTAACACCACCATCTTCGGGTCTTTGTTTTTGTCCATCCCACATGGACACCAGTCTGTACACATTGGTTTCTACACACCACCATCTTCTGGTCATTGTTTTTGTCCATCCCACATGGACACCAGTCTGCACACCTGGCTTCTACTCCATCATCATCGTTAAGGTTAAGACATACGCGGCGATCGGCCAGGGTTACGAGAAACGTCCGGCCTCCCTAAGGTGGGGCTTCCACCAAAGGTTCACGCAATTGCGCTGTTCTTATCCATGGCTGCGATTCGAAACCCTTATATACTACCTATTTTAGTAAGGCGAAGCAACCGGCGTATGCTTCATTTCAAACGCCAATATTAGTCAAGTCTCTCAAGAATGTTTAATTGTTCTTTTTTAAAACGATGTAACGTTCAATAAGGCGAATAACTAACGAAGAAAATATTAAATATTAATTATATTTATTTTAATATTTAAGATAATCTTGTTTCTCAATTCAAAATTAATACGGAAAGAGTTAAAAGCAGTCTATGTTTTTGTCTGTATGTGTCCGTTCGTTGTTACAGTAGTGCGCTGCGTTAGAAGTTCGTTTTGTTTTGATGTGTAAAGAAATCCAACACAACCATAATATTCCCTTTATCCTTAATATAAACTGAATATGTGGAAATATTTTTCGTAATTATGATGCATTTAGTACTTTTGTAGCTTTAAAGCTCTATTTCATTTTGATATTCCAAAGATTTTTTTTAATATTATTATTTAAAATGGATGTTTATATATTACTTAAGCTATACTACATCTGTTTATAGCATAATCCTTTCTAAAATCATAGTGAATACAAGCATAACGCTGCTATGTTGGTCAAATGACCTCTTATTTGTCAATAGGCCTAGTGAACCAAAAAGTAAAAGTTTGGGTTTGGTTTTCGTTTCTGTATGCAGAGACATTAACGGTTCAGAGTGAGCCGAAAGTTAAATACACTTTTAAATAATTAGGCTTAGATTTATAATCATGGTGGAAATCTGGGTCGCGTTCAGCAGAGCCTCGCGTTGCTGAACGCGGCCCAGGGATTTTGTTTTTGAATTTTGACGTCACGGTGCTTAGCGCTGAGCTAGCGCGGTCTTCAAAGAAATTAGTCTGCTTTTTTGATAACGTGACGTAAAACGCGTAGTTCTCAGCTTGGCGAAAAAACCATGGAGGAATTAATACAAATAGCTCTATGGGACTATAGCTATTTAATTGGCGTGAAACCAGTTGATCACGCGAGAATTTTAAGAGATATGTTAGTTTCTAATTTTAATTATAAAAGTTGTTATCTATCTCTATAAATATGTTATCCTACAATTTTTGTTAAGCCTTGGTACCTTGCACGCTTTATTGCGCTAGCGTCATTTATAAAACGCCGATGACCCGTTTTTCCCCCATCGGATGATTTTAATGTGTACAAGTATATCATTATTGGATGTAAAATGTCGTCTGATTTACAGTAAATTTGCTATGCTTTGTATACTGCTTTAATATTTCATAAATTTTAACTTAAGAAACATTTCCATATCTGGGTAAATAAGTTTGTAAGTAGTCGTCTTGACTCGGAGAGGTAATATTTTGGTTTTCCCAACTTGTTTATTTAAATTATAATTAATTTAATTTAGAACTATGAAAAATGTTCGAGTAGGGCTATTTTTGAAGACAAATTAATGATATATACTGTTAGAATTAAGTATAAATATCAGAGAAACCCTACTTTAAAGAACTTTTCGCGAAGCCTTGGCTTAAAGTAATGGAACTTTGCAATCATTGAAACTAAATTTAACATGAATATTTTGAGGCGCAACTTTGGAGGCTCGTAACTCTGGTTCTATATGAGGTAAAGTGAAGTCCTTTCAGTATATTTGGGGTCATAACAATCAGGTTGACCATAGTTTAGTCCAGTTTTCATGGTCAAAGTTGGAAATACCCTTTTCTTACACAACTAAAATGGTTTAAATAAGTTTCCCAAGCCCCTTAGGATGGATTAACATCGGGGTTTTTTAGACACGCAAAAACACACGTGACCTACCGTTATATCTTGGGTTTCACAGACACAAACAGTACTCGCTTTTAAGCCTAACCGGTGCGATATCAAATGAAAGAAGAAAGCTTATATAACTTTGTAATAAAAACTTTTGGTACCCCCTGTCCCTTTTGAATACTGTTAAGCCCACCCATAGGATTGTGAGAAGAAGGGCTTTAAAAGTATAGTAAACTTACAGCCTTAAAAGGGACATAAATCTCATTCTCATTTATAGGAATACGAGTTCATTTTAACATTGCGATAAAAAGTATTTTCATCGTTCAAAATCGATGTCTAGAAACTCTCACAAAAATGTTTTTATTTTTTGGGTTGGTGGGGGGGGGGGAATCCGTTTTCAATCGTGGCACGCGCGAGACCGTGGGGTCGGATACTTCTCAACTTTAAATGTTAATAATTGCTAAACACGTTTAAAATACACCAAAAACAATACTCAATAATTAAATTAGTACTTAGAGACCGTGGGGTAGGATACTCCTGAACTTTAAATATTAATAATTACTAAACACATTTGAAATACATCGAAACAATACTTAAATTAGTGCTTTTCGTTGTTGTAAATTGAGGATTGAACTGTTATTCCCTTCTTAATTACTTCCATACCGATGTATATATTGTATTATTAGTAAAGTATCCAACCCCACGTGTGTAAGTTGGCGCGTGCGGAAGCGTCAAATCGGATCGTATGAAAAGCCGGAGCGCATCTCCCGCCACTTTTTTTTCCGCCCTTTTTTCCCGCGTTCAATAAAATGGCAGCCCGGCAAGTGAATCTTTCCAGCACCAGATTCTTCCGTATGTACACTTTTTCTTTCTGTTGGTTTCTTTTAAATCTACTAGACTTACACTAGAGTATAACAGTAGCTAGGAAGTTGCGCCCCGTGCGTTGCATCGCATTCACTCATAAATATCTGACGGATTTGGGTTTTTGGATGGGAGGGGGTCGGAATCTCCAGCGATTCTCACGTATTTGCCATGGCCATCCTTGAGTATATATCTTATCCTATTTCTTAGCAACACATCCAGCTTCTTTCTGGCTTTATTTAGCTATTCTAAAAGTCTGTATTTCTCTTCTCTATACTCAATAGGAAGGGACCTTTCCCGAAATTTCACTGTATTTCCTTTGATGGAATAATTTCGTCTATTGCATCTTGAAGAATTTCCCGTAGGTTTTTTAAGGGTTGACACAGTATCCCTGGAAAAGTCAGGGAATTTTTTGGAAATGGGTCTCAGGGAATTTTAGTTCCTATAGATTGAGTACTATGGCATGAAGTTCAATTTGGTACTAGTCATTTACAGAGGTCAGGGAAACCTTGGGGAAGTCAGGGAATTTCAAAATGGGCCAAAAAGGTCAGGGAATTTTGGTTAAATATTCAAAAAATGCGATTTAAACGCAATTCTTTTGTTATATTTAGAACAAATGACAATTGGGCCTAAAAAATCAGGGAAAATCGTAAATAAAGGTCAGGGAATACCTGGATGAGTTAGAATTTTTGAATCTGAAAATTTCGTGCCGACTCTGATTTGTTAAACAGCTCAATTCATTATTTATCTCAGTTTTCTATACAGTAATAAAAAAATTGCCAATTTAAAGTTGGGTTAGCGAGAATTAGTGCGGGAAAACAGTGGCACTATTATCTTTATGTTAGATCCCCCGAAAGGTGTTTTTCCCCTATTGATTATGTAAGAGAAGTGTTGAGAGATGGAAAGGACTGTTAGCACCGCATCCGCATCTTCTCCCCCCCCCCAAAACTTTTTCTTCCATCCCAACGAACCAAACTTCATCCACGTCCTAACCACGTCACTTGTCACCATTAACGAAGTCTACCAGACCCTAAACATCCCCTTTCACGCAGCCTCCGACATCGTTGACCTTTATGCGTATAAGAACTCTTTAAGCGAGCGTAACGTTACCCTAAAGGTACATACATGGGCTATATCTACTTTCACCCTTAGATTTTACCGCGATCCAAGCTGAAAACGCGTTACATCATGACAGACAGATGGGGAGGTGGGAATCTTACCATGACGTCAGTTAGACCTTAACTTAAGAATAAGGCGCTAGGCTAAGTGTAGTTACTTATAGTTCCTTGCCTTTGGGTTATAGTATAGGTACAATCTGAAGGTGCAAAATGTGACGTACTAGTTTTGGGGTTCAATTGGAGGGGTTAAAATAGAACTATAGTAGCTTAGCTTCTTGGGCCTATACCTTGAATGAACCGGTCACTTTGATATACCGCTGTTTATCTTATGTTAGTTAGTTTTTATTTCTTGGCAGTGATGAGTGTTTTTATGATAATTAATTTGTTAATTAAATAAGGTCAAAACAGATCTCATTCAGTTATATTGAGCTATATTTACAAAGGTTGTACCCTGCTTTAGCCTTTCCTTAGCCTTATAACGCCTTAGGCTTAAGGCTGATGGTTTTTTCAAGGTCTAGAAAAGAAAAGAGTTAAGGAATAATTAAATGAAATCAAGCGATTAAATTTATTATTTTTTTTTTTGCAAAAACGCACGTGGCCCCGAGAACCTATTTCGCGCTCACTGAATATATCTCGAGCTTTTTCCCGCCAAAAAACTTTTCTCTCTCTTTTTCTTTTTTTTTTTTTTTTTTTTTTTTTGTTCCTCGAGTTTAATTTCACGCGCTGTTTCCATTCGAGGTTACTTATTTAATGAAACCGTTACTCTATTAAGGTATACGCTTATTTACTTATTTCCCCCATTGGCTTCATTAATGCGGTATTCTCGAACGAAACCCTTTTCAAAATTATCATTTTGAACCTTATTATTATACCTGAGAAATTCCGCCGAAATTATTACGCCAAATTACATTTTGAATTAAATTTAAGGCGGATACCTTTTTTTTAAATAAATTTAAGTACGAATTCTTCAAGCGATTAAAAAAAATGGTAGCGGAAGTAACGAATAGCGATATGACCTTTGACCCTTAGGATGGCGATAAAGTTATTTCCAAGGCAGTGTAGGGTTCGTACAAAACCCTGGAGAACCTTAAATTTTCAGGGAAATGAACGGTTCAATAAATATTCAGGGTAAAAATGGACAATACGTCTTTGGCGAAACTTGATACCCTTACAACCTAACCTTGTTCATTAACCTTTACTCTATAGCTTGTTGGAATTGGCTAGGAATGGCCGTAACAACAATTACTTTTGGATGTAAGATACCTAACTCGAAAGAACTTACTAGGCCCTATATAGCGTATCTAGGCAAGGCAATCCTTAGAAAAAGAAACAGTTTGTCCCTAGGGTCCAATTTCGCCAATTCCACGCAGTAGCCCGTGCCCGGCGTCCAATTTTCATTGTATAAGCTTGTCCTATATTGTTATATCAAGATAGCCTCGGAAATATGTCTATTTTTTATAGTCTAGAATCAAGAAACCAATAGAATTTAGCTATTGTGATTTTTGTTTATAATTGAATTTCAATTAAATTAACTTTAAATTAATTCGTAATTAGAAATGCGAGTCGGTAATGTATCAAATACCGCCCTAAATTACCGATTTATAGCATACCTTAATTTTACAATGGTAATTACCAAACATTTTCCAAAAACCTTTTTAGTAAGGGACTTTAAAAATTAGCCCATTCTACTTTCGAGGACTTCCAATTTTCCCATTAGCTCAAACTGTTTAAAAGGCCACCTAAAACTAGGTTTAAACTGCTCGCAATTCAACGTGATTCAATAGAATATATAGCGATTATATTGGTATAGAATTATTATTTATTAATTTTATAAAATAAAAAATTTATATATCGTACCTCTGTGTATTGCGGGTAAGGGATTTACAGGGGCAGGTAGAAAATACATTATTAGTTTTACCCCTGGAGGTTCGGCTTTCAAAAATAAATTTCTCGATATTGAAAAAATAGAAATAAGTAATTTCACGTGCTTAAGTATTCGTTAAGCCTTTGTTATTTTATTTTTTAATTTTGAAATGGCGCACGCGCTTTTAAAAATGATATAAATGGCACGTGATAAGTTATTACCTTTAGTAGCGCGTGAAGTAGAACACGTTCTTTATATACAGGGTGTTTGTGAAAAGTCCATCAATAATGAAAGGGCGTATTTATTGGGCCATTTTGAGTCGAAAATGTTCTATGACATTTAGCCGTCCGAGCCACGGTTTTCGAGTTATGATTTGAATATTTTAGGGATGACCCCTTCATTAAATTAGCGCTGTCTTTCAATTTCTAAATTAAATTTAAGGGGTCATCCGTAAATTACTCCAATCATAACTTGAAAACAGTGGCCCGGACGGAAAAATGTCATAGAACATTTTCGACTCAAAATGGCCCAATAAATACGCCCTTTCATTATTGATGGACCTTTCACAAACACCCTGTATACATATATAATAATGGATAAATTCAAGTACTGTACATATACTTTAATCAGTTTTTTATTTTATTTAAAAAAGACTTAGATACTAAAGTATAGATTCTTAATATTATCATCTTTAGTTGATAGCGAAAAGAAAGGCAGGAACAATAGAAACTAAATCTAATAGGTTTAGGCTTAATTCCGAAGTAAAGAGAGTGAGAGAGAGAGAAAGAGGAGAGAGAGAGATAGAGAGAGAGGGAGGGAGGGAGAGAGAGAGAGAGTGAGGAAAGCGGTCACGCAGGCGCCATCCCTTTGTTTTGTTGAAACCCATAGCACGCGATCTAGAGAGAGAGAGAAAGAGGGAGAGCGTCTCTCAGCCTCTTCCATTCCAGAACGATCCTCGCCATCCTCCGAGAAGGAAGCTTTCCCCGCACGGCGCGACCATCCCACGTTATAGGCACGCGTTGTAAACATACTTATTCTTGTACGTGTAGAATTAAAGGGTACAAGTTTAAAGTTTAAAAATGAACCTTAAATAATATATTTATTTAGTTCCAACTGTTTACGTCTCCTCAAGAAGATTGTAAGTTGAATTTATATATTTTCTGTAAAGGGTTTTAATAATTTAAAAGGATGGCTGGCGATGTACCCTAAAATTTAGTTTAATTAAGCGTCGTTAGATTAATTAAGAAGTTAATTATTTAAATTTTTTTTTAAGATTGAAATATTTTGTTTCGAATTTTGTCACTAATGTTATGTGTTCTGTTTTTACACTGCGCACTTTGAAACCGTTTTGAACCTATTGTGAAAGACTTAATCCATATTTAAATATGATAAATTTTCTAGTAAAATATCTCTCTATAATTAACAGATAAATTTTAAATTTTGACCTGGTTTGTAGAACGATGTTTTGAAAGCGGTTACTTCAAAGTGTCTATAGTGTAAACACTGCTTTGTTTGTAGACAACTGTTATCCTTGTTTATTTGAAAGGGGATTTAGCTTGGTTAAACAACATTGTAATTACAATCTTGCTATACGGGAAACTATGTTAGCGAATCGAATTTGGAAGTACATTATTTATTTAAGTATAGTTAAGGCCCAAGTTATAGCTTAGGATTATTTAGCACGTGCCGCATCTTTTTTAAAATTAATTTTCTAAATAAATCTCGCGCAATTTTACTAAAATTCAAGTGATACTGAAGTGTAGGTATATCTTTTTATTTTTATTTTAACTCTTTGTTATTTTGGGATGAAAAATATATATGAATGAATAGGACTGGTTTTAGAGGAGAAGCAACCCTTTTGGTCCAAAATATTCGCGCCACTTATCCTAAGGCGCCTTTCCTTCTTCAAACTTTTAATTGCCGAACTACGAAAGCGTGACGATTTAATTGCGACGCTCTCCTTGACAATTTAGGCAAAGATTCCGAAGTAAGCCCCTCCCCTCTCTCTCCATCTCTCTCTCACTCGACTTATACGTTCTCTTTAAAGAATAAATTGAAATGCCAAGACTCTTTATAAAAACAATACCTTATTGAATTAAAGTCGCGCGTTTCACCAAAGAAGTCGCGTTCGCACCAAGATTCTAATATTGAAACTGCAAGGGTATAGAATTATCTTAGGCTTTATAATTGTCTGGTATAATTTTAATTGGTTAGTTGGGCTATTGTCGTGAAAGGCTTTGAATCAATATTAGAAATTTAATATTTGTGAGAAAATTGCAAATAGTCAACTTCGGTAGCAGCTTCGAAGTTGCCATAAATTCCTCAATCTCAATTTTTGAAGTATAATTTTCAAGAATTAGAACAATTTTAATTAAGCCCTTACAATTTTCCAGACACTGCCAATCACGATCGAGAGATTTCCCTGGCGCGATTAGAAAACAATAAGAATTGTCTCGTGACACGCCCTTCACGCGCGCCTTCCTTAGAACTTAGAAAAGCGCGCCAAAATAGCGTAGAGCGCGCGCAAATACTTATAACCCCCCCCCTCCGGTCCCCTCCGCCAAGGCTCAATCCCGCGCACGTTCATTATCGATATGGTCAATCGATCTTGGAGAGAAGTCCGTCCGTCCGTCCGAATGATGCCTTAGAGGAGGAGAAACTTTCCGTGACCCGGAAAACTTGGCAAACTTCCAAGAATATTCCTCCTTACAAGGCCTTAAGCATCTAGCAGTAGCACTAACACTCAACTGCTAGACTCTCCTTACATAATTTACCAGTGCTCACCAGCCAACACGGCGGGGGAGGGGGGGGCGAAAAACTCTGAGACGTTATTAATAGCGACTAGGGTAAGAGGGGTTTGGGGGGTTGAGGGGAGGTTGTGAGAGTACCCTCTCCCTCCCTCTTTACACCGCCACTTTCTCGTTAAGATTATCGTCTTAATTAGCCGGCAATTTAACGAATCACTCTTTCTCCTTATTAAAGGGATGCTAGGACGTATGTAATTTCAGCTCTCACCATATCATTAGCTTTAATGCTAATTTTTTCATTTCACCTTCCCTTTAATTTTAAGGTTTTTAACCAATTTGTTTTTATCCTTCATCAGCCTCGAGAATTTTTCGCGCCTTATTTAAATTTTACTTATATATATGTAAGTTTTCCCGCCTTTTCTCTAGTACCACGTGCGATGATTTTTCACGCGCCTTTTTATTTTTATTTTTTCTTTTTAAGTTTTACTTATAAGTTTTCCCGCCTTTTCTCTAGTAGCACGTGCGAGGATTTTTCCGCGCCTTTTTTATTTTTAAGTTTTACTTCTAAGTTTTCCCGCCTTTTTCTTAAGTGGCTCGTGCAATGAATTTTTCCCGCTTTTTCAACGTTGCACGCGCTTGGTAACCTGGCAGCGGTTTTAATAAGATGAAAATATGCAAATATGTGAAAAAGGCGAGGGGGGATAGTGGGTGGGAAGTTGCGCGTGATTATGCAAGTTTTGGCGCCAAAGTTTAAATTAGTTCCATCTCCAGTATAGGAACTAGAATCGAGGTGGTAACTCCGCCCCCTTTTTAAAAGTTTTAACGGGATAAAAATTTTGCCGAGCTTCAAATTTGAACCGAAGAATTAATTAATTAAAGTCTTATATAAGGAAAAGGGCGGTGCCAATTTTAATTAAAATATTAAAGGTATTCTGTAGTGTTATTTTATGTGTAATGGCGCTGCAATTTCCCAAGGCCATATGACCTTGGTTATAACTAATTAATAATTTACTAGATTACTTAGGGTATTTATTACGATGATAAAAGGGTTAAATTAAACCCGACTATATATTATATTTTTTTTTAAGTTTAAATAATTAAAAATTCAAAGTGAATTTGTTTGAACCTTTTACTTTAAAATTCTTTTTAAATTTAATAAAATTTAAAAACTAAAGGTATTTATAATTGAATTTTCACTTTGATCGGCAGACAGTCTTGAGTTCTAGCGAATCCTGTCGTGTTTTTGACGTAATCCTCTTATGGAATTGAGTGCTCTTCGTTAATTAACGAACGAGGTATTAATTAAGGAAAGAAAAAACAAGGCTTTATCACTCTGAAATTTTTTTTGTTAAACGTAATAATGGGTTTAAAATTATAGGCTTGCAAATTAATTAAGTTTGTTGAAGTTTATTTAATTTTTGATTTTTTTTTAAAATATTGTTCACTAGCTGATTTTATTTATTCTAGTCTTTATGCGACTTAGTTTTTTTATTAGTGATCCAAGAGACTCAACGCGTATATACTTAAGAATCAAACCCAAACCCGTAAATATTAAATAATAAATAATAAAACAAGTTTATTCTCCCTTTAAAGTCTAATATAGCTTAAATTAAAGTATAGTATTTTAAATTAAACTCTAATAATTAATTGTTAATTCCCGTTATCACGATCTTAATCCTATCCCTCACATCTTTGTAAACAGTTAATCCCCATTTTAATCCAATCCTTATAATCCTCCGACCGTTAATATAACCCTTCCTTCTCTCAGACTCAAACACACATAGTCACTTGACACTACTATCAAAGGCTACGTGACCCTTTCCTTAACCTATTTCCCAATGTATTGTTATAACGGTTCCGGATTAAAAGGGAGATATATAAGCACCGCGATAATTCCTTTCAAGGGATTAATTAGAATTAGATATTTGGGCATGGATCTACTTCGACGAATTCTTACTAAGGAATCCTATGAAATTTACCAATTAAAGTATTTGTTTCCGTTAGGCTTAGCGAGAATCGGGTTTCTCCCGCCCCCAAAATTCCGCACCCTTTGTCCAAAGCGTATCATTGTCAAAGGCCCTAACGTCATTTTAATCGTTCGTAATAATCCCCCCATTTAATTCCAAGGGTTTCGAGTTCGCTAATTTCCTGTTCTCCAGAAACCCAACCGGAACTCTGGGAACTGTAGCTCCACTGCCCCTTTACTCGCCGCCATCCATTGTTTCCCGCTTTTAACAGCGCGAGCCAATTCCCGCCTTTAATAGCACGAGAAAATTCCCGCCTTTAATAGCATAGCACGAGCGATTTCCCGCGCTTTGCTCCACGTGCGCTCTTTCGAACAATCTATACGCGTGTCAAATTAACTAGACAGCGTTGTTAAAGGCGGCTGGATTTTCGTATCAAAGTCGAATATTAAAATCCCCAATTTCTAATATATATATAATTGTTGAATTGAGGTTTGAGATGCCGCCGCATTGATTAAGTCTTCCTTTATATGTAGAATACGGTTGTTTTCAGTAATTTAGTTTTGAATTATTATAGACCAATTCGAATCTCGGTTTGGTATCTCTTTGTAGTGTATATTGAGTTTCGAATTTCGCAAATATATAAATTTATATATATATATATATATATGTATATGATCAGAAGGGGATAATAGAAGAAGTATGCCACTCTGTATCCTCTTAATATTTTAGTTCCTCAGAAATCAACCCACAAACTTCGTCTTAATGTGATGGGACAAAAATCCACAACTATTTACATGGCGTATGTGATTTTCGGTTTAGTAACCTTGCTGTAATAAATGTTAATTCTAATGTTGGGAAGAATCATGTTACAATTATCACTCCCGCTTTGTTGTGGTACACTTCTCTCCAAGAGAAGAAATATATACTTCTGATACAATCGTGTTTAAAGTCCCTCTGATTTCTGTTCAATACCACGTTAAATTTTAAATTTTATATAAACCTAACATTTTTTATTACTTTTTAGTAAATAAATAATTCAACGAACTATCCCCTAATTTGAATTTTAATTAGCTAAAAACACGGGAAAGAAGATTGTTTAATATCACTCAAGAACAAGAAGGGGGTGATTTCTTTTTAAAAAAGGACGTATATCGTTTTTAGGCCTAACAGCACAAACTTCGTTAATTAAATTCCGGATCTGGCTTCTTTCGAAACGACCCCCTTTTTTTAGTTAGCGAGTAAAGAAAGTTTTACATTCTTTTGGGGGATCCAAAATTTAATTTACTTGATCGAATGGCTTCTCAAAGTTTCCCTTACTATCAAGATAAATTTATTTTACGCTTTAGTCAGAGTAACTTCAAAGCGTGTGCAGTATTGTTTAATGAAAATTATTTTAAGTAAAAATATATTAATGTATGGGGTTTCACGCGCATTTTGGCGGGAAATTGTCTCGTGCGCGAGCATATTGGCGGGAAATTATCCATCCATAAAAAGGCGCGTATTTCCTGAGATTTATAAATTTCACGCGCCAGCTTTCTTTTTACTACAGATAACTAGCTATACTCTATTTCACGCGCGTTTTGCAGTAACCGTATGGGGCTTATCATTGTGTATAACTCCGCCGTAAGCTTCCTTTACTTTGCAAACTCGTCTCGCGTGAGCTTTATAGTTTTTTACTATAATTTTTTTACAAGCTCGCGCGTTTTTACGATGCACCAAATCAAACTAAAAGATCTCGTGCAAACCCGCCGCTTTTATAACATCGCTATCAACTAACGGTGATAATGTAACGCTTTTCTATGGCACATATCACCATTACCTGATACCGTTATTATAACTAACACCAGGTTTATTTCGTACCTTACCCCATTACATAATTTTTTTTTTCGCGCGCCATAAAAAGTTGTATTAATGGCCTAATGTCACTTGACACTAGAGTTTAAAGGCGGGGGAATGTATTATATCTTTATGTTAAGTTAACTTGGTAAAGGGTGGATTTTTTTACGTCTATTTACAAGAAAAGATTACGTCGCGTTATCTTGATAATGCCGTGGAAGGTTTAGATAAGTGTAAGGGTTATTTCAACATTTACATTTATGTTCTAATTTACGTGTTAGTGTCCTTTTTTTCCTTCTTTAACGTCAGCTGAGTCTGTTAGGCTTAATATAAATCTTTTTAATACATTATTCATGGGTAATTTTACTTTTATTTCTTCATGCATTAAAACTGGTCCGGAAAATTAAGTTTTTCATTAAAACATTTAATTAAATTGGCCGTAAAGTTAATTATTAAAGTACGTCCTTAATTATATAATTATTTCAGAGACAATTAACCATTATTTCGGTAATTTAAAGCATGTTTTATTATTTATTATTATTTTTTTTAAAAAAAGCCCCTTGAAGGTTGTTTTCCTTATCGTTATAGCAAACACTGGTGTATTGCGGGTTAAACATTTCTACAGGGGCCATAGACCTAACATGGGAATTATAACCCCTAAATGTTGTCTTTGCCCGCATACTAAAAAACCCAAATATCTAATTAATTTTTAAGGTTCTAATTTACCTGTAGTTACCGAACCCTTTTTGTAATTGAAGTAAAACATTTACTTTGCTTGTAATGATGTAATTCAAAGGAGGGGGCGTAACCCCAAAAGGGGGTAAGGGGGTGTTCTATAAAAGACGGGGAGATTCTCAGTTGCCAGGAATAATTAGAAGCTTGTCGAAAATGGAGTTCTGTAATGAATGGACGGATCTGAAAGTCGGGGTTAAATTCCCCATACCCGTGGGGCATCTCCCCCCTCAACGTCAAACCCCATAAAGATCAAAGAACACCCCGCCGAAAACCCCCTCTTTAGTTGAGGAATCTCCGAATCCACCACCGTGTACCAATGGTATTCAATGTTTTAACCACGAACTGCCTTTCAAACAACTGTGGCTGACTGACTTTGAAATGAACGGGTAGATACTAGATAGAGAGAGAGGAGAAAAAAATAAATAAATAAATACAAATTGAAATAGGAACTTTTGGGTACGACGCCATTGTCAATTTGACATAATTTTAGGCAAAAATTAATATAGTTTGATTATAGACTATTTTAATGTAACTAAAGACCCTTTTAGATGGCACAAATTTTGACTACTCAATTGACTAGATGGTTCAAAAAGTTGATTTAGTCAAAATTGGTCAGTGATCAATTTTTAATTTGGTCGTTGAACTGCTCCAACCAACTTCTGTTAATTCACATCACCCAAATAGTTTACTCAATTCAATTTGACCCATCTAGTTGAGTCAAAAGCTGTATCATCTTAGAGGGGGGTAAAACTCTGCCTTTCATCTTGCATTTTGGCGCCTGCGCTGTAGTCTTTTCATGTCATTATGGGCAGCTCCTTTGTATGTCCCAATACTGAGGGTTGCCTACCCACCTGTTTTACATCAAAAAGATCTAAATATTATAATGATTTAATAATAATTATAATTAATATATATTTAACCAGTATCGATTAAAATTAAAAACGAGTTACTTTATTATCCCTTTAAGATGGTGGTGGTATATACGTCGATAAGAAAAAGTGAAGTTTATCTATCTTTTCTCCTTATATAAGTGGGGTTAGGTTTACCTTCCGCCGAGATGGAGAAGAAGACGAGGGGGGTTTTGGGGAAGGGGAGCATCCCCCTGGCTAAACTCAATCTCATCATTCAGATTAGATTGAGAGTGACCCCTTTTCCTTTAGGCTTTTTGGTTCTACGGCATCGTGTAGCGGGTTCAGGGGGAAGAAAGGTGGTCTACGCCGTTCTAGACGCCTAGCGACGGAGGAAGCTATGGCCAAGGCTTACCAAAGATACTCAAGGCCGATAGAAGCCGAGGCTTAGCAATCAATGGGGTGGGGAGAAGAGGGAGAACCCCCCTAACCCTTTTATCGAAATCTTTCAGACCGATAACAAGCCTCGGGTTAGAAAAAGGCCCCAGACTCCTCCGAAGGGACGCGGCGGCGGCCATCGGGATGGGATAGGATGGCCAAAAGGATAAATGGAGAAAACCAGAAATACCAAAGGGGTCGGATATGTTCTACTATGAACATAGTATAGTATAATGGTTTACACCCTAAACAGTCCCCTGAACTGTTGATTTATATTGTTAATTGTTTTTCGCAGAATCGATAGTATTTTCTTCCTATAATATAGTGGCTTTCCCAACTACAATATAGTGGTTTTCCTACTGCAATATAGTTATCTTTCTCCTGCAATATAGTGCTTTTCCTCCTGTGATATAGAGGTTTCCCTTCTACAATATAGTGGTTTTAATCCAACGATATAGTGGCTTTCCTACTGCAATATAGTGGCTTTCCTACTGCAATATCGTGGCTTTCCTACTGCAATATCGTGGCTTTCCTACTGCAATATCGTGGCTTTCCTACTGCAATATCGTGGCTTTCCTACTGCAATATCGTGGCTTTCCTACTGCAATATCGTGGCTTTCCTACTGCAATATCGTGGCTTTCCTACTGCAATATCGTGGCTTTCCTACTGCAATATCGTGGCTTTCCTACTGCAATATCGTGGCTTTCCTACTGCAATATCGTGGTTTTCCTCCCACAATATAGTGGTTTTCCACCCACAATATAGTGGTTTTCCTCCCACAATATAGTGGTTTTCCTCCTGCAATATAGTGGTTTCCTCCTACAATATAGTGGTTTTCCTCCTACAATATTGTGGTTTTCCTCCTACAATATTGTGGTTTACCTCCCACCATATAGTGGTTTTCATCCCACCATATAGTGTTTTACCTTCAAACTAAGAGTAGTTGGAGGAAAAAAACTACTGACGCTCCCAGATTGTTTATTCGACTTAGAAAATAACTATCCGACCTCACGGCGTATATTGAGGACTCAGTTTCTAGGGAAGGAGATGGGGAGGGGGGTCTGTGCACCCACCCAGTGTAGCAATCTCCTTAATTCAAAAACGTCTCTGGATTTTCCTACAATCTTTCTTTTTCTTTACTTTTTTTTTTCCTTTTTCGTCCTTTACTTTTCGTTTTCGGATTAGGAGCGAATAGAGAATGGTGGTTCGTTCGTTTGGGTCGCCGCTCTACTTGTGCCCTATCGAAGTTTTCTCTCTAGGTATGGACGCTTTTGCCAATCTTACACCCGTAACCCAACCCAATCCAACCCAGCCGAGGTTTTAATGTTTAAACAGAACTATACCACCAACCCCTCCTCCCTTTCTTTGGTTTAATGTTTTAAAAGAAAGGCCTTTATTTACCCAAAGCAAAGCTTGCAAAAGATGGAGAAAGAACTAAGCTCGTTTTGTGTTCAAGGTTTAATTTTTATCGCGTCTTTTCTCGAAGGATTTAAGTTATTGTCGACCTATGTAAATATTTATATTTTTGTTTATTATTTAAAGATGACATTTTTATTCCGATTTAAACTACTATTTGAAAAGAAAAAAAAGGTCTTAAATATAATAATCTAACTAGCTTTATTGGCATGAACATGTACAGGGTGTTTTTGATAAGTCTGAATGGCATAAATTAAGGGGGATGTTAATTATTTGGGAAATTGATTTTGAGTCGAAAATGTAACTTCTACACTTCTATTTATTTCCATTTTGACACAAGGGACACTGTTTTCGAGTTATGATTTGACTTAAGTGTTTTAGGGATGACCCCTTAATTTAAATTAAATTAGAAATAATTGTCTTAATCAGTTGCTTAATTAAATTTAAGGGGGTCATCCGTAAAATACTCTGAAAAATCTTAACTCTATTCTTCTATGACA
Organism: Phalangium opilio; assembly: GCF_054372755.1. Taxonomy (NCBI): domain Eukaryota; kingdom Metazoa; phylum Arthropoda; class Arachnida; order Opiliones; family Phalangiidae; genus Phalangium; species Phalangium opilio. Next base: position 1,077,336 of record NW_028324188.1, on the reverse strand, counting down.
AATTTATTCACAGTTCTAAGAATGTTTTTATTATTATTATTATTATTATTATTATTATTATTATTATTATGGGGTTCCTATGATATGTGTTAGTCTCCACTCTGCCCCAGATAGTTTAAGGGGCCCTTATTAAAGGTTGTTTTGTTGGTATATTTCTATCTCATGGCCAAATATATAAAATGAAATCAGAGAAAGAGACTTGGCAATCTTTTTAAGAATAGGCATCTTTTTATTTTATTTTATTTCCCGCCTTTTTTTCGTGGGGGGGGGATGAAAGGGGTCAAGGCGAGGAATGGATCGACCCCCCCCTCCCACACTCTGATACGAACGAAATCGACGAGCAGCTGGTGTTACAATACCTCCTCATCCAATGCTACAAGAAAATGAATTTATCCCATTATCCCTTGAAAATAACACTCCAACCCAATGTTCAATCATAACTTATGTATGGGGCATTCAAAATCGGCTGCTCATAGTAAGAAGTATAGATTACATTTTCGATTCTCAAAATTTATGATTTCCCATAGAACCATCACTGTAATTGGTCCTATAATTAAAACTCTCATGGTAAAATCAAATACATTCTTTCTTTTTTAAAAAAATCTGGGATCCACACATTTTATCCCCGGCCGGCATATCCGATCATAAAATCGCTCCAATTCTAGGAATAGATTTCCTGATAAAGGTACCAAATACACACACCAGTTTTTAAAAATATCTAAGAGCATCGTCTTACAGTAAAAAAAAAAACGAAAGAAATCTCGATCCCTTTTTCCTTTTAATCCCATAGGAGTTTTCCTAGATTTAAGAATTTTTCCGAGATTTACGGTTGCCATGGTAACAGCCTCGAGAGAGAGAGATGTGTATAGATATACCTACCTGTAAATTCTCCTATATTTTTAGCACGCGCATCAAAATTCACGAGACGTTGTCTGAGAAAAACCTTTTGCCACGTGACATTATATATTCTTTATCTTTTGTTAAAACACGTGCAATTTAAATTAAAAGATAAAAATTCAAAAACAAAGGCTTAACTAAAATATTAAAATTGTATTCTATGTATTCTTAAAACACGTGACATTATATTCTTTATCTTTTGTTAAAACACGTGCAATTTAAAATAAAAAAAAAATAAATAAAAATTCCAAAAACAAAGGCTTAAGGAAAATATTAAAATTGTATTCTTTGTATTATTAAAACACGTGACATTATTAAAACGCGCGCGATTAAAAATATAAAATTCGAAACAAGGCTTAATGAGGATGACCTGATTCTAGTTTTCAGTTTTTTTAATATTTTTTTTTTTTATTTATTTTAAAAGTCAACTTTTTAACACGAGTCTCCCCTTTTTATCTTGAAATTTCAACAAATCTGACTGGCAATATTGATCGGGGGTATCGAATAAAAGTCGGGCTCGGGTAACATTCTGTATTTATTTTTGGGCCCATGGAATATGGCGGGAAAAACTCACTTCTTCTAATAAGAAGAGGTTTAGAGCGGGCGTTGGCGGATTTTGGAAGCTGCGTTATTCAAATAAATCTCGAGCTTTTCGAGCGTCTCTTTATTTGCCCTCGAAACGAATTCGTTAAGCCTAACGATATTAGATTTCTGTTCCTTTTTTCCCATGGTCTTTTATACGCTGTTTTTCTTTATTTTGATCCTGGTCCCTGCGCCAAAAAAGAGGTTCTTTTATTTACTCGGCCCCCAATGATGATGGTTGGTTTATTCAGTGATGTTTTAGCTTTTTTTTTTTTGGGCCCAATTCCCATTTCAATTGGGACCCCCCCATTCCACTTCTTCCTTCTATTTGAGGCCCATATATTTTTTTTAGTTTTTAAAACAAGTTGTTTTGTTTAATTTTGTATAAGGTTTAAGTTAGAGACTTTGTTTATATATATATAGTTTATACGGGTTTAAACAGTTTATTTTTGATTTAAATTGGATTATACATTGTGTTTGTTCTTCCCAAAAGGACTTAAGGGTAATTATTGGAGCGAATTAAGTGCAATGAGTGAGTGGGATGGGATGGTTCTATGGGAAATCATTTTTCAATTTTGAGAATCTAAAATGTAATTTCTATACTTCTTTCTATGAATAGTCGATTTAGAATGTCACCCATAAGGGATGCATGCACCCCTAACACGAGTTATGAACATTGAACATTGGATTGAAGAAATGTTTTACCAATGACCCCCTTAACTAATTTAGTATTATTTTATAACTTAATTTAATTTATTTTATTAAATTTAAGGGGGCATTTGTAAAACACTCCAATCCAATGTTCAATAATAACTTGTGTTAGGGAGTGCATTAAAACGATATATGTTTTAATTAATTTTAAAGTTATTGTACCTTAATTGATAAGCTTTCTTAACGTTCTGTCCACAAAGTTGAAAGAAAACGTCAAGACTGTTCCAAAGTAACTAAATTTGAGATCAAAGTAAACATAAATTCCGCGCGTCTTTCCTCGCGCTGTCTTTGACGTCATTACGAAACTCCACGCGCCTTTTGTTTAAAAATGAATAGCGCGAGACACGTGACACTTATACTCGCGCGATAGCAGCACGTGATTTGATATTAAAGGCGCGAAAATTTATGGATGGGGGGAAAATTTTCTGTCTTTAGTTTTGTGTACCCAATTTGTCAAAGTGGATCACTTTTTTTATTTATTTTTCTCAACGTCTTAAAGCCATTCTTTACTTTTCAATAAATTCTTAATCCGTCATCATTTTCCAAAAGCTGTCAACCCCGTTTTTCCCACCACTCGCCCAAGTTTAACCTTTACAGAATAATTTCGTATATTTATTCAAAATAGCCTTGAAGGAAATTTTTATTAAATTAAATTGAGTATTTTGGGGAAAACAGGAAAAACAAATATTTATTGAAGGGAGTTAGGACCGTTGTACAGTTGGTTTTACTTAGGTTCGTCATAAGTTTATAAGATATGTTGGCCATCCATAAGTTTGTAATGTCTGGTAACTTAGAAACTGGAGCTTGTAATTTTGAAGTGACAGCCTAGGTGGTATAGGTCATAGATTCGAGGAGGTAAAGCGACGTACGCCTGGTGCATGAGGCGCTGCTGTCAAAGGCCTAATTAGTAATGCAGACTGACTAAATAGGAGCTAGATGGAAGAAGTCCTGCAGAATTAATTAACCACCACCGAGTGTAGTAAGTACTTCAATTGACTCGCTTCCGTCGTTCTCCTTCTCGAACTAGTTATCTCGAGAACTGTAAGTCTCTAGGAGGTAGCATTACGAACTGTATAGTTAGTGCTATACTTATGGAAGGAACATATCACTTATAAACTTATGTTAACATCCATGTACATACCATAGCGCATGTCACTGCTTATAATCTCATCATAGGAAAGAAAGAAAGAGAAGCGTGGGATGTTGTTATCACGACATATTTAATCATAATCTTAACAAGACAATCTACACTAGGCCTACAGTCTTGAACGCTTAATTCTATCTCGGTCCTCGTTCTAGTCTTACACGCGATATTACGTAAACCGTGGCAGGCATTTTCTTGACCGTCTCTCACTAACTCCCCCTCTTCTTTTATCCCCCCTCTCTACAGATCCATCCTGAAGCCGGGCTCACCAACCATTCTTCTCTTCCGGATCAAGCAAGGAAAGACGAGAGGAATGGAGACAATAGCGTGACCGTTATATCCAACGTAATTCCCAGAACACACTGCGTTACTCTGCTGGGGTGAGTCAGATACGCCTTCATATCATATTTTTTTTTCGTGTGTTTAGCAAAGGCTTAGTGAAATACCAGTACAGTATACTACCATAAAAATGGCCGCCATAGCACGCGCTTAGGATGCGATGTGAGTATTTTAGAGGAGGAGGTAGGATGGAGTTGGAATTAAGGTTTGTCTGCCATGTGCGGTTATAAGTCTCCCACAGTAATTCGCGAACGTCCAAGGCTACCTTTGGTAAAGGGATCGTTAAGCACTGCCGTCTAGCGCCATTTAAAAATACTAAGCTATTTCTCGCGAATTAGCTTCTATTTTTAAGACACAGGGGGCGTTGTAGACGTTTTCGTACCCTACGACCCCTACCAAATCGGAAAAAACTTCTGAGGATGCTGGGAGGACTTCGTACATGGGGGTACAGTACAAAGGGTTCGTTAAAGGTATGGAGATTCCACTCCATTTCACTTCTCTTCTCCAAGTTTATAGCATCCACGCGTGATTAAGAATGAGCGCGCGCGCTTTTAGCGAAAGGGATTTATTTTTCCCGCGTGATATCTCGTGCAAGCTAGATAAATGGGGAGAGATAGTTGTAATAATTCTGCTCATGTTAAAGGCAATATTATTGAACGTTCTAAGGCAAGTGACCATGCCCTTTTTGGGAAGGCGGGAAAAATGGTGGGAAAAATGTATATAAAGCTCGCGCGATGGTATTACGGGGGATGGGGGAGGGGCAGAGGGCACGTGCTCGAAACTCAATCAAAAACAGTTGGAAGTTGCAGCTGCTTTCGAACTGCGTGTCTTTAGCTTTTCGATTTATTTGGGTTCATCTTCGACTCGAGAGAGCTCGAGTTTCTCTCGGGGATTTTTCGCTTATTTTCGTTGGCGCCAAATCGAAACGAATTCCAAAGGTATAACTTTTGATTTAGTTGGCGTATTATTTTTTCCAGTCTCGTATTTGTAGGTTTTTTTTTTATTTTCTGTGGTTTCTGCTTTTCGACTCTATCACCCCTTTCAACTCTCAAAAAAGTTTTATATCTGTAATTTAATTTCAACTTTTTCCATTGCCTCCCCAGAATTTTTAGGAAAAAGCCAAAATTTGATTTAGTCCAAGTTTTTCTTTTTTTTTTTTTTTAAATAGGTTTGGGGTTCAAAGTATTGATGAAGGAAAATTGGTTTGGTAGGCCTATAACTTTTTAAGTCGGTTTAAAATTTTGATACAATGTTAGGGAAGATGTAATTTGGTCTATTTTATCATGCATGGATAATATAATTTTCCGCTATTGGGGATGTGAAAACTGAACTGAACTGGTAGAAGAGAGGGTCGCTAGCATTCGAGATTTCTTTGTCCACTTGCAAATTAAAATTATATGATAAGTGATTTACAGTACGCCGTAGATCAGCTCAATTAAATTAATTAACGATTAGCGTTAACATTAGAAGGGTACATCAATTAATTCTAAATAATAAATAAATAATTTTTAATAAATCCTTCAGGTAAAGATATAAATCTTTGAGATAAAAGTCCAGTTGGCAATTGCAAAAATTTCTGACCATCTTTACAAAGTTCAAAATTATCTTCAGTGCGAACTAAACCTTGGAGATGGTACTCTATCTACGTCATAACATAGCTTACACGAGTCTGGCGCTGTCCCCAATACGTAAGAATCAGTCTCAGAACTGAAACTCGGGTTTTGATCCTTAGGTAGTCAGGTCCTCTCTCTGCTCGTGACACGATACCTCCCAAGGGGATGGACATTAATAGCTTTTCTGTTTCTTTTTCTCTCAACTATATCCCTTGCTATAAGCTTTCCTAATACTAAACACCATCCGACCCCTCAAGTATGGCCTCGTGCGTTTCATACTTGTCGCTCTTTTGTTCAAAGGGGGGATGAAACGCGGTGGCGGGGGTAACAAAGGGATCGAAGAATAATGCTCGTAATAGAGAGCTTCCTTGTGGGGTGAATCCCCCCGGGGGATGACTATATACTGGACTTGGGGCTAATCCTTACTCCTTAGACTACTCTACCCCTTCCCCCAGTCAACCTGGCCAGGAAAAAGAGAGATGAAACTGTAATAACAAGGGGGAGAACATACCACCGTAAAAGGCAGTAACTGTGTTAAAATATTGTACTATACCCTACCTTTAAACTTGGTATATTTTTAATATAAAAAAATATATCTTTATTCCCTGGTTTTACTTCACTGATTCGTGACTTTGTTTTTCAACCGGAATTGATTCCAGCTATATTTAAGATTATATAACCTAGAGTCTGCTTTCACGTGGTAGGATTTTAGAGTGAAAATTTATATCTACAGTTTTTTAACTATGTTTAAAGTTTAGTTAGTGTTAAAGACGGGGATTAGGCTTTCCTAACGATGTTGTACCGCGTGTTTGGGGCCGCCTTTGGCTTTGGTATTGACTTGGGTTTGAAATTTAACCGGATGGGGAAAAGTTTTTGATTTTGTGTGGAAGGAATCTTGTTTGGCGCCTATCCTTAAGGAGCTTAAGTCTAAGAGACAGCCAATTTCGTTACTCTCGCCGAGTTTGTTAACCAACTCTATCCGACTTTGACAAAAATCTCTTGGGCCTCTAATTAATGGTACTACTGCTGTTGCTTGCTGCAGGTTCAACCTCGATATGAGATTATTTGGGGGATGTTCGACGTGGGTTGTTTGTTGCAATATAGGTCAATGGATAAACCAGGAAATGTCAGGGGATTTTAAAAAATGTATGAGTTTTAAAAAGGTTAGGGATTGTTATGTAATTTGAAAAATATAGGCCTAAAAGGTCATGCTAAAGTCTAGGAAATTAAAAATAGGCCAAATTAGGTCAGGGAATGTTATGTAATTGGAAAAATAGGCCAAAATGGTCATAATAAAATCTAGGAAATTAAAAATAGGCCCAAATAGGTCGTGTTAAAGTCTAGGAAATTAAAAATAGGCCAAAATTCTTTAGCTTAAAGAATTATTTTAAAATTTGAAGTAATCTCGTACGTAATAACAATTAAGAGAAGTTTTAATTTTTTTAAAAATTATTAAGCCGATTTAATTGGAAGATATAATTATTTTTGATATCGATTTTAATTAGGAAATAATCCTTAATTAATCAGGGTAATTCCCATGGGTCAGGAAATTTTAAGTATTTTTAACGAAGTCAGGGGATTTGATTTTAGTTTGGATTATGATTGTGGATGATTATATAAATTAAGGATTGAATTATTTAGAACTCGATAACACTCTTAAGAAATATCCCCTCGTAAAAATTGACAACTCGACTTTTGTTTGCCATGGAAAATCAAATTAAGAAAATATTTAGTTTGGGAGAGCCTTGAAAAATCATATTGGAATTTGATCTTAAATTTGTTGTCCACTTAGAGTGAGTGGTCTCTAACTTTGAGAGGAAAGGAATGTCTGTCCGAAAAACCCCAAGCGATAATTAATTACGTCCATTGGAAAATGGTGCGGTGCGGTCCATAGAAATTTGTTGACATGGTTAAACAAAATATTCGTCAGAAATGTCACGTGTCAAGAACTCAGCCGCACGAGCTGCGGCTCGCTCTTTTAATCTCGGGTGTCACCCGCACTTCGTTTCGATTAATGTTAGACAGCTCGTGCTACTCCGAGAGATCGGACACTTGCCCAAAAGAAAGAAAAATACATTATAAACCCAAGCTGCTGATATTGGAATTGTTACAAGAATCTAAACTTCATAATTCAATTAAAAAAATCAATAATTCGTATCAATGTCCGACATCTCGGAATGGGTTTTTGACGCCGCATCACGCGAAATTGGCTATGCAGGAAGGAGGGGGGAAAGGGGGTCATCGAAACTAGAGGCTGACGTCAAAGGGGTCACCGCAATCTTCCTGAAGAAGGGGGGAGAAAAGGGGGTGGGGTCAAGCCTCTTTGCTGGATGCTAAGAGGCCGAGATGACCGCGTCATCCTTTTGCTAAACTAACTTTCTTTTCTCATCTTCCTGTGATGGGACTCCTTATCCTCTCTCTCTCTCTCTCGCAAAAAGTAGAACGACAATCGAATCCCGTTCACATCTACCTATACCAATTTTTTCTTTGTTTTTATATAACACGTCCTACCTTGTTGTCATACCGACCGGGATATTTTAAAGAGATAGTCGCTATCTGCTTCCCTATATCCCCTTTATTGTGATTTAAACCTTTATGGGTTTGAATCCACCAAAGGCCAAAAATATGTACTGTAGCAGACGATGGACGAATTTCTTCCCGTTACTGCCTTCCACGAATCTCGAGATAAGCCTAACTTCCGGCCGCCGATAGTGAATAAGGTGGATTAAATTGTTCACTGTGTGAGTATCCCTTTAATTAACTGGACGGGCTTCAAGTGTGAACGGGCTTTTTTCTTTTTGGCGCGCGAACTAAGAAAAGTGTCGCGCGCGAGGAAAACTAAACGATGGCGGCGCAGAAACACGATGATGGGAAAAAGGCGGGAAAAAAGCCGATGAAACTTTCTGTCACGTAGTATAGGGGAAGTTTCTGGCAAAGAAAAGCAGAGCCTGAAAAGGTTCAGGGCTGCACTAGGGCCAGTCGTTTGACCTGTGAAAGCGGAGCGAGAGAGAGAGTAAGGGTCGCGTATAGTCAAGCCTTTTGCGTGTCATCTTATCAAGAGGACATCTTAAGATCGGATTAATATTTATAATAATAAGGAAGGTGTAGTAAGTGAACAGTGTACCTTTTTCTTCATATACTGCAGTGTTTGTCAGATAAAAAGGTGTCCTTTCTAATGCAGGGTTCGTATATACGGACCTGGTTAAGTTAGGGTCAGGGATTTGGAAAATATGGGAATATGTCAGGATTTTAAGGGTTTTTTCTTCAAAAGTCAGGGATTTAGGGTTTTTCCTTAAAATGTCAGGGAATTCGTTATATATATATATCAAACCATGCTTCCAACAATGATGAATTTGGGCCCAGGTGTCATTATGAAGTGGGCTCTGATAAACACCTTAAAATATAAGGGAGCATCATAATTCCTAGTAGCTGTATGCATTCCTTATAGACTTGATATCAATAGCTGCAGGGAAATGGGAAACTTTCTTGAGAGAGAGAGAGAGAGAGATCCAGGCCGACCAATGAGAGAGAGAGAAGAAAGGATACTTACTGACTTGTAAGGAAGGCGCCCTAGGCCTTTGTAAATAGTTTTACAAGTGCATGGCGATCCGGAAGTTACGTTATGTATATATCCAGGGAAAAGCAATTAACCATGTCAAGTTTCTAAAGGAAAGGATGGAAAATTTGTCAACAAGAAAAGTTCTTCTTTAATTATCACTCCCTCTTTTAATTATAGTTAATTAATTAATCAAACACTTTTCCAGTTTATTCAATCGATGCTATGATGGCTACCCTCGTCTTAACTGAGGTCATGACCTCTATAAACTTTTTATTAAACTGAACTAAGTATAACTAGTATTAGATAAACCAAAGTTGAAATATAATTTTTTCTTTTGGAATTACAGATTATTTTCTTATACTCTGAGATTAACCTTTGACCTCCCTAGATCTCGCGCGTTTTAAGAATAAGATCTTTTGGCGCGAGAGATATGTCACGTGACTTTAAGTTGATTTTAATTGCACGTGCTTTTAAAATAATTTTTTCGGGATTTTTTTATTTTTTAATATTTTCAAATTAGGCTTAACACCTACAAATTTAAACTTAATTCTAATTAAAGTAGACATTATATTGTAGTACGCGTGCTATACGTTGACGTACACGTTTTTCGCTTAGCTTTCAGTACAGATCGAGTTTACTGAGCCTTTTTTTAAAACACAAATACCGCAAAATTGTTATAGAAAAGTATTGGAAAAATTCAAGTCAAAAAATCCTTTCAAAAGCAAATATTGGAGACGTTACGCTAATGTACCCTGGAGGTATATTTTCCATTACTGATAACGCATTCGGTATACCAATGTAATTTTTTTTTTCAAAACCGACTCAACACGTTAACTAAAACGTTTCAAGTAAAATATATCAAAATTATAATATTTAATACAGTTTATAGCTGTGTTGGGTTAAATCTATATGGGAGACACTTTACGGTATCGTACTATTCCCTTTATTACTCCATGGACCGCGAACACTGCCGTTGCGTCCGGCGGATGTAAAAGGGGTCAACTTTTTTGACCTATCGGCTTTGGAGATTTCCTTGCTTTTAGGAGGTCCTATAGTCAGTCCATTAGGGCAAACCATATCCCAGACAAACGTCACTTGTCCCTAAAGTGAAAAGCAAGGCAATGAAATACTTACTTATAAACTTTTGCTGTTAGTATTATCTTCTTAGGGTCAAGCTACTTTAGTCGGGTCCATTTCGAAGCACTCTTCTTTCGTTTTTGGAATAGCTTAGCCCGTCAGGATTTCCGCTTCCTTGAAAATGAGTCAGAGAATCGCGTCAAATCCATGAACGTCTTTAAGGACCTTTTCTACTGAGAGAGTACGTTCCATTTTCAACCGCCTTTAACAGTGTTTTATTTTATAAAATTTCCAGTAAAATTGCTATTGGGAAAACTAGAAATTGCGTTAGTTCAGATTTTTTGCTCTGTTTTTGGGGGTTTTATTTCTTTACTTGAATCCGTTTAATCCTATCATGAATAACTAACTATTGAAGTGTATTTACTTCTTTAAGTTCTTTTTGCTGTTTATAATGGACAGAAATTTTAGGCTTAACAAAAACAAGTTGTCCCGTGTATTTACGATGCTTTCCTTATTAGAAAAGTTTTCAATTCATTTCTTAAAAATTTAACTTGCTTATTCCAATAGTCTGCTTGTCGTGACGTCACACCCCTATCTCTTACCTCGGTTCTGGCGGCCATATTGGAAGTCGTCAGCTCAGGCCATACAATTTAGACTATTATTTCCAATGTTTACGTCATGCCCCCGTAGGTCCACCCCTCTAAGTACCACTCTATAAATATTTTTCTAAGGTTCTAAAACATTCGTGGGTGAAATTCTCCAATTCTTGCTATTATACGAAAGAGGTTCTCCATTTAAATGCAAAGATACTGGCTTTTATTTTTTCTACGACATTTGACATTTTTTACCCCCTTTTTTTCTTTTCCACTTGTAATGGACAAAGATTTTGCCCGAAGAATTCAAAGAATTCTTGATTTTTTTTCTACTCTCTCTTCTCTCCACTGTATCCATTTTCCTTGAATTTCACTTTGAAAATAAAAAAAAAAAAATGGAAAAATTTCAAATTCAGCAAAAAATATCCGAGGGAGTTTTAAAATTTTGCACGGAAAATTTTAAAAATCTTAAAATAACTTTTTGGAGTATCTTCATTTAGGTGAAGAGTGGCGGAAACTTTTTGTTATTTCCTGGATTTCTTAAGACGCTTTCAGTATCGTTTGAAAGCTGAGGAAATAGGGCTAAAACATATTCAAAGGACTTCCCAGTATCCAGGATTAAAGGCCCATATTAACGCTATGGAGATTTTACGTTTATGAACATTTTGCTTAATTACTCGGGTCCTAATTGTCATAACCCCAAGTGTTTAGTATCATTGGAAAGCTAAGAAATAGGGCTATAACATACTCAAATAACATCCCCGTATCTCTTATAGAATCAGAGAAAATTTAATTTTTATAATTATTTTTATTAGCTAGCCTATAAGTTGGCTTGCCCTCTGAACATTAGTGTAATGCGGGTTAAACATTTCTACAGGGGCCATAGGATTAACATGGAGTTGTTTCAGCCTGAAAGTCGGCTTCTCCTTCTGATAAGAAAAGTGTCAACTGTTAATTAATTTGCTTAATTACTCCGTTCCTGATTATGGTAACCCCAATTATTTAGTATCATTAGAAATGGGAGGAATTGGGCTATCACATACTCAAATAATTTCCATGTATCTCTTATAGAACCAAAGTTATGGATATTTATATTTTTTCATAGTTAAAAATACTTTGAAATCTTTCCGTTGCCATGGTAACGGTTAGATGACGTTTTATATACGTATGAATTTATTGGCGCGAGCTGTAAGGCGCGCGTGCGGGGAAAATATCTTTCCTGGAGAGTGTTTAAGCCGCCTCGAGGTTCAGTGTTGCGAAAAAATCCTTAGGCCTATTTGACTATGGGTCGGGAACATTGGAAACAATGAGTGGAGAGAAGCGATATACAGGATATTTCATCATGGGACTAATTCCATGGGCGTTGAGATCCGTGTCAAGATTCAGACTATGGGGGGAAGAGGGGGATCTTGTTACGAGCGAGATCAGTCAAGCGAAAATCCATATAAAACACTCCAGAGAGGAACTCGCGCGCTTTTTGGTGGATACACGCCCCCCTTCCGCCTAGTGTTTCTCTATAACTTGGTCCCCTCTCTCACTCTCTCTCTTTCTCTCATGGTTGACGCGATATTTACGCTCGACTTGACAATAGTTAGTGAGCGTTATTCTAACCCCCGTATTATAAACCCAACCCCTAACCCCCCTATATTGTGTTTTACGATGCTTACGTAATCTTTCAAATTATTGCGGGAAATAGGCCTACTTCAGGATCGTCTGACTGGAAGTCTTTAAAATTTCTTGCATATACCAGATAAGGAATGAAACTGAAATTAAAAAGGTTTTTGAGTGAAGTAATAATGCTAAGCTAAGATTATGCTTAGATGTTTTTAACTTTGGTAGAAGAAAGTAGAAGTTCGTGAATTGAAGTAAGAATCCATAATTACCATTTTCAAATTCCCATACTTGTAATATTCCCATAAAATTTTCAAATCCCCTTATACTTTTCGATGTACTATCGCCATGCATCATGGGATATTTATCTGTAGCATACCTATAAGTATATGGGTTACTTACGGTATCAGAAAAAGTGAGGCGCGAGTGGGAGGTGAGGGTGGATGGGGTAAAGGGTTGAAGTTGGCCGTTGGAACGGAAAGACGCGGCCAATTTGCTCCGGTGTTTAGTGAGGGGGAACGTCACTAAGGGACCTCACCGTTCCTTCCAAGTTCTTCCTGTACAAGAGATAAGAAGACAGCTAGCCCTGGTGCCCACATCCCCCCTTTCACCCCATCTTCCGCTTAAATGATCGCCTCTTAGACAAACGATAGTCTCTGCGCCTGGAATAAATAGCCCCGATAACTGCCCTCCATGATATATTTCTCCCCATTTTGGGGACCCATGGGGTTATCTGCAAACTCCGCGATAATAAGATATGGTACAGTTCTACTTTTGACGTATATACTCACCTTTTTCTGAGGGTTTTTTTTTAATATACACCGATTTCGGTATAGAGTTTTTAAAAGGTTGTTTTTAAATATGACTTAAAATCGAAGCCCAAAAAAGGTTACCATAAGGTTAGTGTGTAGAATATCTACAGGCAGTGTAGAAAATATTAGTTATTTTTATTCCTATCAGGGATAGATTTAATTTTAGAAGTAGGAATGGAGAACGGAACGGTTAGTATTTACTTCAGTTATTCCGACTCATAGACCACCCAGTATAGAGCCCCTCCCTCCAACACGTAACGAAAAGTTTAAATCATCTTATTGGCTGCTCACTTAAACTATTCGTTTTGATGACGTTGCTGATGCGGGGACGGCGAAAAATTGTGTCGTAATTCCTTTTTACCTCTGTCGCTATGGTAAACCCGCCTCTTCTTTCATACCCCCCCCCGTCCCGTGGAAGGGGGTCCGGGACTTTGACACGCGCCCAACACATTACTCTGTTCTCCATTCCTACTTCTAAAATTAAATCTATCCCTGGTATAATGGATATGTTCTTATGATAGAATGGTTTTAAATATCTTATTTAGTCTCTGCTTAATATTCTTATCAAAATTAAACCAATTCTTGGTTAGCCCTATTACTAAAGATTGGGATTTTGGTAAATAAATATATATGTATTGTTAAGCCTAAATCCTAAAGAAAATAATAGCTGTAATGGAATAGGGGTCTCCAATGGTCGCAGTTGGACATTTAGGAGTAGTTTAGCCGTGCCCCATTTCGAGGATATAGTATAGTAGAAGAACCCCTTGACCAGAATACATTGGGGAGATTCGGGCCGGGTTCTTTGTGTTTGTGTGTATTTTTATCGTTACTGTTCATTGATCGGATGGTAGCTGGGTCTGATCAATGGCTCGAGACTTTACTATACCCTCTTCTATTTCTTTTACGGTCGGGTACCATGCATGAGGGCCTCCCGGCTCCCGAGCCTAGACCCTAAAACATTACCATCCTAAGGGGGCCTCGGTCTTTATTCGATAAGGAACGTATATACCGGTTCGATTCCATAATAAAAACGCATCCCTAAGGAAGCATTATTCCTTCTGTATCAAGAGCTAATAAACTATAGAGTTATATTCTTCCCGTAATCAACTCTTGTATCGTAAATACAGAATAAACCCTCTTTAGGGAGGGTGAAAAGTAAAATCAACTGATTTTTCTAACCAATCTGTTCATAGTGAAACATCAAATTAGTTCAAATGAGTGAGATTTAATGGATAATTTAAAAATTGCTCCTCCTACCAATCACGTTACGCTATGCCTTCAGAGGAGGTTTTTCTTTAATGTTTCACTATTCGCAGATTGATCTTATAATTAGTAGAAGAATCGATGCAAAAAAAAAATACATTACTTGATTTATTTTTCTTTTCACTCTCCCTTTAAATTTGGTTACCATGGAAACGACCTTAATATAAAATGTGCATCGCACGAGCCATGAAAATAAGATTCCCGCTTTTTTATTTCAATCTAGCTCGCGCGCAATTTCGCGCGCGCTTTTCTAAAACGCAAACAAGAGGCGCCCTCGAGGTCCAAAAATGAATATTCATGAAGGCGCACGCGCTACTGTTTATCTACCGATTTAAAACTAATACTGGGAAAGGCGTGTACAGTTGAATCTCTTTTCATACGGAGTATCTTTACCACGTATTAACTTTAATTCAACGAACAAAATCTTTCTAAATTCGCTCGAGGAGCTAGTTGTAGTCGAGATTGCCAAACACAACGAACGAAAAAGTCGAGATTCTTAATTAATTCTTCTTTTAAAGTAATTATTCCTCCAAAAATCCGGGACAAAAGCAAAGGGGGCCTTAGGGGCCCCAAAAGATTCGCGCCTTTACTTAAAAATGCCCCCTTCTTTCTCGCTAAATTAAATTCACCCTTCCAAATTTTTGGTATATTTTTCATTTTTCACGCTGCATGCCAACGTTTCTCTCTCACACTCTCTAGAATGTTACGAAAAGACAAAATAGTTTTGGTATAGCCTAGAAGAAATAAGGAAAAGTTTATTATTGGAAAAATTGGGGACAAACACTCCTCTATAGTTGACTGCCAGGCTCCTTTGGAGTAACCCCGGGTCTTGAATTAATTATTCGGGTTTTATAGGAACTTTGTATACGAACAAACACAGAAATGGCATGCAGAGGATTTCAGACTAGCTTATATCAAAGGGATACTGAAATGAATTAGATTTCCTTTTTAGGATAGGAACGGAGTACATTGAGTGGGGTGGTTCTATTCAACGTTGCCATAGGTCAGGGAAAACCTGGAAAAGTCAGGCGAAACCTGGAAAAGTCAGGGAAAACCTGGAAAAGTCAGGGAAAACCTGGAAATGTCAGGCGAAACCTGGAAAAGTCAGGGAAAACCTGGAAAAGTTAGGGAAAACCTGGAAAAGTCAGGGGAAACCTGGAAAAGTCAGGGGAAACCTGGAAAAGTCAGGGAAAACCTGGAAAAGTCAGGGAATTTAAAGAATTTCAACAAAGTCGGGGAAAAGTCAGGAAATTTGGTTAACCATCCAGCTAGGGGATGTTTTAAACGCCGTTTTAGCGAGATCACGTTTGACCAAAATATTTTATTTCAAATATTATGTTTTATTATATTTAGAACAATGACGATGGGGCCTAAAAAGTCAGGGAAAACCTGGAAATGTTAGGGAATTTCAAAATGAAAATTTCATGGCAACCCTGTCTATGAGAAATCAATTTTCAGTAAAAACGAGACTTATAAAACATTCTTTTAAGAAGATCGAAATGAAATAGTTCACATTCCCTTTAGAAGATAAATTGCCATCCATTTTGGGCCGAAGTTAATATAAAGAGTCTGTGAGGTTTAGTAGATATATAGAAAAGTGGTCGAGTATTTAGATATATATTCTCTTTTCTCTCCCGGCATTGTTCGCTTTGGGCCCCCCGATTGTGTTTAGGCGGGAGAAGTGGGCCACCCCCCTTTCCCAGCACAGCAGCCGATGTTTACGCGTGTCACCAGCGAAAGAAAAAGGGGTAGAGGGTGGTAGGGGGTCCACGGGGCCTCTTTAAGTAAGCTAGTGAAATATTGGCCTGCCAGTAAAGACCTCAGGACAAAAGAGTGTTCTCTAGCTGCATGCCTGACTCTCTACTTCACCAACAACCAACTAACCAACCGCTTGTCCGAAATTGACTCCTCTTTGGGGGCCTGGACCTTCTTGGTTAGTGCCCACGGCTATACACCGACATTTCCAGCTCTCATTCATTCATTCAACTCATTTGTTCACCCATAGCGATTGTCACCCCAAAATTAAAAAAAGGAAAGGGTCATGGGATACTTCAGGTTTACTTCTTTCAATTAGTTGTACTTTGAAAGCTTTTTAATTGATTTTTGATAATTATAATAAAAAAAAAACCCCCAACGGCCTTAAGCTATAAATTATCCGAAAACACGTGTATGAAAACACCTAGCGTATTTTATGGTCATTGTTTTTATTTTTGGCGTGAGAAAAATCATTACAGCACTTACTTTTCAATTCTTATCATTTTTAACTTTTTAAATTTTTTTTTTTTAAATTCCGCGAGCTTTTGTGTCATCACGTGACGCAGCACGATGTAAGGTAAATTAGCGTCCATCCGGTTGCTAGGTAACGACTAATTCCCCCTCCCCCCGCCAAACACGTTGTTGGTATTAATTTTAACACGCGCGTGCTATTTTCTCGCGCCAAACTCGATCTACTCTCGCGCGTGCCAGAAACTTCGCACAACACGAGCGAGTTGTTCAAAGTAAAAGATTTAACGTGTGAAAAGGCTCTCTACAGCATGCACCTGATCTCCCCTTTTACCTATACCTTGTATTCTTCCTAACCTCCCCCCATTTTCTTCTTCATTAACTCATTAAAGTTGAACGAAGTAAACTTCTCAAATTTGATTGGAATTTCTCGGACGAATTTTGTCACTCGTTCAACCGGAAAAGCTCGTGCTCCCCTCTTTCCCAAGTGCTATAGACTTTAGTTGATGAAATAATGGTTTTGGAATGGAAGGGTTCAATTTTAACCTGTGGTTTATGGGAGTGGACGAGGGTTAATGTTTAGTTTGATTTAAAGTTGAGTCTAGTAACTTCTCTAAGATGTCGTTGTCGTTGCTATAGAAGCAACCGAGGCTTATCGATTGTACATTTTAAAAGATCGCGTAGACTGTTAAGGGGTTTCTAAAGTATTTCGAGTGGAAAAGTTGACATTGTTTGAAACTAAGAAGATTCCTACGCCTCTCTTATCGGATAGGGGGTGGATGAGGTAACTTGATCAAATTAAGTGATTATATGTCTTAAAAGAATTTGTTTATTAAAGTAGATTTTTATTCATTTTTGGAGCGCATTAAGAAATGTGACCGGATTGGTAAATAATATAAACAATAAATTAATGTCAATATTCGATTAATTACATTCTATGAAAGCCCGCTCTTGAAAGATCCCTTTCAAGACTGCAAACCAGTCAAAGATCAAAAGAATAGCTCCGTTTTAAGACTGTAAACACAGCCTAATTAAAGATCTTTTCCAAAAGACTGCAACCTAGTATAATTGAAACTTGAACCCAAGACCTGATAATTAAATTAAGACAACACACATACTAACCCATTAATTAATTTAATTAATGTAGAAGTTAAAGTTTAATTGAATTATTTTAACCTTTAATAAGGAATTCAGGAGCGACCCTAATCGTTAATAACATACACTCCTAACCCATTAAATTCTAAGCTTCAAATTAACATTTTAATCACCAAGTTCTAATAGATCAATTTGACCTATTATATCGAAGCCATCCCCTCAAATTAGGCCTTGAACTCTACGGACCAATTTCCTCAGTTTTCCAACTAATCACCACTTTGCTAAATACCATCTTCTCCCTCTCGTTATCTCTCTCTACTGTCAATTTGAACTGTCCACCAATTACTTAATATAAGGATTTAAGACAGGGTTGAAAAACAGTACCTTGTAGGCGCGAAACAGAACAAACTTTCCAGACCAATTAGATAACGGCCTGACAAGAGCAAGGATAAAGTTACCACTGTTGTTGTTAAAGTTGTCAGTATTTAGGGATGGTGAAGCCTTGCAATTAATTAATACGTTAATTAGTTAGTTTGTTGGTATTTAATAAATTAATAATCCTGAATTTAAGGAATTATTTGTTAATTTAAATGGAAAGCAATTAAGTAAATTTAAATAATAATTTTAACTTAATTTGTTTCATCATCCCTTTAAAAGTCGGCTTGTATTTGATGTTCTAATCTAAACTGACACTGACGTACGCTTTCCTTCAGTTTTCTCCCTTGAAGAGCTAATAGAGATAAAGCTATTACTTGTAATGTTGATATCATAAACCATACCTTTCCCTTCATTAGCTCTTTTTCAAACAACATTCGTTGCACGAGACTTGTATAAGAAGCTCGTGCCAAAATTCCCTTTTCCCGCCAAAAGATTAAAGTATAGCACGAGCGCTATGCACCAACGAAATTCCGTCTCGCGCGTTCGTCTTAATTCATATAATTAAGAGATGTAGGGGGGAGTTAGAGAAAGGAGGTTTAAATAATATCCGCCTCTTTAACTTCACGCTCATTAACTGGGATAATATGGACGTAAACGATCGTTACACCGTGTAACCCGCGCCAAAATTACTGATGCTGTATAACTGCTAATAACAGTGAAGTTTCGGAAGTTATAAATGGTTCAATATTGAAAGATGGACTTTTAAACACGATGGGACGGAGGGAGGGGCTCTAATCGCTATAAAACTGGCGCGCATTTTTGGCGGGAAACTTTATATTAGCACGCGCTTTACGGATATATTTAATAATTTATCATTTTAAGGATAGGAGGGGGGGGCTGAAACTTCGTATTAGTATTCGCGAATATCCATTTGGATAATTGGCAATACTCGCTTTTCCGAATGGCAAATGGCTTTTATGAGTTAGTCTCTAAAATTGCTATGTTAATGTTAAGGCTTAACGACCTACGCCGAAGTTCGCTCTAGACTTCGGACATTTTTTTAATCAAAATTATTTTACAAGTTTTTATGGTAATAGCTTAATATGTCTATTAAGAGGTGCGCCAAGAGTAAATTGATGTAATTTCGTTAATTTTAATTAACCTTGTGACGTTATAAATAATAATTTAACTAACATAAATAAAATTAATATTTACTTGAACTTGAGTGTGCAGCAGTGAAAACATTTCTACTGGGGCTCGTAGAAATAACATGGAGCAGAAAACCCCTGAATGTTGTCTTGCCCCATAGGTCTCTAATATTCGCTTAAAACCTTTTAATTTAATTTAAATTAGATTTAATTATAAATACGCATTGGATAATATCGAAATAAAATTACACAAATATTTTTATACAAATTATAGTCTTTTAGTGGCTTGGTTCACTTCAAAAGCCGTTTTATTTATGATTTTATTTATTATTTATTTATTTATTTATAAATAGACCTAGAAATTTGGTTCATTTATCAAACGAAACAAACAACCTTGTCAGCTAAGGAAATTAGGCTTAGTGATCAGTCCAACGGAGGAAAAGAAGTAGAAAATCCATGTTTCACTTCTTGTACAATGTACAAATAGAAATGGACCGAATGTACGCTCGAATAAACTCGAAATCAGTATAAATTGAACACGGGCCACCTGCTCCCCCTCCCCTTCCTAACCCTTTACTTTGGTTCCAAACCTAATGATGATTTTCGTTCGGTTAATTAGGCCTAACGCAGAGCGATTTCAATTCTACCCCCCCCCCTTTCCCTTTTTCCCTCCCCCCTTCCGCTTTAATGTAGGGGAAAGGAAAGAAAACATTTAGCCATCCTTTCCCGCCATTTTCCTCCTAAACCTTAATTTGCACGCGCCTTTATCCTTTCCCGCCATTTTACAGCGCGCGCGCTCGCCTATATAAACTCAAAGCCTTTCCCGCCATTTTCCAACTAGTGTAGCATGCGCCACGAGATTTAATAGCCTCGTGCTTAAGGCTTAATCCCGCGCAATTTTAAACTACCTCCCTTCCCCCCCCCCGTGCAAAATTGAGCTCGTGAGCTCGTGCATTGAAAGCGCGGGAAATAAATGTATCCCTCCGCGTGTTTTTTTAACCATTTATTTCAAATCTTCTGGAATTATTTTTTTTTTTTTTACTGTTTGAAAAATGGATGGATGGTGACTTATTTTATCATTAAATGGTCCCTACGCTCTAATTGCTAATTTAATTGTCCTTGAGATTTTCCTGATGGTTTTTCTCCCTTGTGTCTTATCTTTTTATTTTTTAGGGGGGGGGGGTATGAAATTTAGTAATGGCCCCCTGATGCAACCTAACGTGTGTCATTCTTGGGTTTCTCATTAATAACAGTTAATTTTGGACCATTAACTTTTTATATATATATATATATATATAAAAGTAATTATATTTTAACGCGAAATTAATCATAACGAATGATGTAACGTACGTGTGTATTTTTTTTCTTACATACTGGGTACAATTTATTATTAATTAATTAATATTTTGTAATTAATTGTAGTGGAATGCGCACGTTAGGAGTGACGCTAATGATTCCAGTAGCCAAGTTGGCTTGAATTAAATCTTATATTTGCTCTATTACATTTTATTGGTCCAAAAACTTAGTGATATTAAATTTTATGGTTTGAAAGATAATTGCGCAATTAGACAATTTGAATTAATTCCGCCCAAAATCGAGGAATTTGCGAGATGACACTTAAACGTTGAAAATTAAAATAAAAGTACTTTAATTGATATTTAATAAAACAAAACTAAAATTACCTATAATTATAATATCATTACGATTAAGTGGTTTTATTTTCTTTATAATACATTATAATGTAGGTGCACATTTTTATTATAGATTAGCGTCATTCTTTCTTTATCTGTGTCAGTTGTGGGAGGGGACGAGAGGTCAAAAAGGTCAAATAGTTCTCGGAAATGGGATAAACAGAGCAGAGAAAAGGGTTGGATAGTGGAGGATGGGGGGGGGGGGTTATTCCGGAAAAGAGCAATTTGAAGGGGCATCGAATGTTTATGGATGGAAAGGCGTTTCGACTCTATTTTAAGTTAGTTAATTCCCAGGACGGAGGGATCATTACTAGCTAGACCCAATTTCGCCTCAATAAACTAGAACTATCTTTCTAGGCAAATTGAGCGAATGCGAAGTCCTCTCTCTTCCTTCCTTCCTTCTCTCTCTCTCTCTCTCTCTCTCTAAGTTCCGCTCCTAATCCTTTCTCGGCAGTTAGGGAGAAAAGATAAAAAACACGACCTATTCTCGAAAATGCCCAATTATCAATAGTAATAGAGGAAAATAAATCACTTCTCAATGCTAAATAAGTGCGACCAAGGCTTAATTCGCAAAAGAAAAGTTCAAAACTAAGCGCAAAGTTTAACTGGAATATCTTATATGAACTTTTACTTGTTTTCATTATTTATTTACTTAAGTAGAGCTAAAATGATTTTACATTAGTTCATTATATATTTACTTATTAATTAGCATAGCAATTATTAGTATGATGTCAAGTAATTTTTGTTTGGTATAGCTTAGGTCCCAATTAATCAAATCAAGCCCTTATTATTAAAACATAGTTCACTTCAGTTTGAATTTATTAAAATAATATTTAAATATTTTTTATTTTAATTTCTCTCGATATTAATTTTACGATTACGGGGGTTTTAACATTATTGTACGCATCCGCCATACCTTTCTTTACACTGTAAATAGACAAACTGACCCAGTTTATTTTTTTGTATAGTATCGAGTACATTCGATCGAATGACGTTTGAAAGCTGTTTTACATTTTAATGGGAAAAAAATTGTCTTTTATCGTTTCGAATTTCGAACGCTCGGCATTTCGCGAATCACGAACACGAAAATGGAACCTTCGCTTCCAAAAAAGCCTTAGCAAATACACAGAGCGACGAAAAAAGTAAAAAAGAAAGAAAGAATTGGATGGAAATCGAATGATTTCAGCGTTGAAATATGTAAATTGGGTCGCAGAAATAATCCTTATTTATATTCCATTCAAATCTCCAAATTATTTTGCAATTATCTGATTTCTTAAATTCTTAATAATTTCTTTTCATTTTTATTTCGTCATTTTTTATGATACAGGGTGTTATAAAAGGTCTGTTTCCAATGCGATTAAGTTAATTAAATTAATGCTAATAATTTAAATTAAATTATTTCATACGGTAAGATAACTTTTAAAATTTAAATGAAAAAAAAATATGAAAAATTTCAAAGTCAAATTAAGTTAGAATGCAATTATGTTGAATTAACACTTATAGCACTTAAATTACAATGCATGCACGAGACTTTTGTCTTAAAATTTGCATATTTATTATTCCCTCGGTACGTTCTAGACCTTAAGAAGAAGTGAAACTAAAAAATACTTGGGAAATTCTCAGACATATATTACATATTTCTTCTATTTTTAGTAGTACAACTCTTTCTTTCAAGTTCTTTTTTTATTATATTCTTGGGGGGGGGAATACACTCTCAAGAATGGGGGAGGGGGCACTTTTCCGCCCATAGCAGTTTGGCTTAGCTCAGTATTTTCGTCTGAACATCGAGTCCATTA
This sequence comes from Phalangium opilio, assembly GCF_054372755.1. NCBI lineage: Eukaryota > Metazoa > Arthropoda > Arachnida > Opiliones > Phalangiidae > Phalangium > Phalangium opilio. The sequence goes on along the minus strand of NW_028324188.1, from coordinate 1,054,804 downwards.
TGTAATCCACTCTTGGAAGTCTCCGTAAATCTTGCCCCATAGAGATGCGCATTTTTTCCTCATAGTTCTAACTTGGAGAAGCCAGGTGAAATGGAGTAGCCCATCTCCTAAAAGGCAACAAAATCATCCCAGTATCCTCAGTGGCGTTTTCAATTTCGGTAACGTCCACAATGCCCTCTGTGTCTTAAAAATCGAAGCTAATTCGTCAGAACTATAGCTTAGTATCTTTAAATGGCAATAGGTGGCAGGGCTTAACAAACCCCTTACCAAAGATAGTCCTGGGCATGCGCGAGGACGTAATCTGGGAGATGCGCATGGCATACCAACATTACTACTCCATATCACCTCTCTCCTTTAAGTTTTCTAAGGATGGACTCAAGCTATAGCTCTCGTTGCTAACACTTGGCGAAGTTATACAAACCCGAGGCATAATATACGGCGTCCATGTTGAAGTGCCTTTTTCAGTTATATCCAATCGGAATTTGCTTCGAGTTTAAAGGTATCTTCTATGAGTAAACTACCTTTTAAGTTTATTGCAATTTCGGGTTCGAGCTCCTCTTTTTTGCTATCCCCTAGGGGGCCATTGTTCTCTGCGTAAAACTCCAGTATTTTTGTCGTTATGAATAAATGCATGAATAAGGAATTTGCTTTTTATATTTATACTTAAGTATATATACGTATAGTCAGGAAAACTCGGCTATATTTCATACTGCCATAGAAATATTCCGTCGGGTGTAATATCGGGGATTTAAAATTAATGTATTTAATATTTTTGGGGAGTTATTTTATTTGAGTTTTGAAATTGAGTACGTTACAATCTAGAAATCGTGGAATCAAATGAAAATTTACTGAATTTTTAACATATCTTTTGAAGAATAGGTATGTAATATAACCTTAGCTTTGTTTTGAAATCAAAAATTGGCATATTTTTGGTCTAAACCCTCTTTATATACGATTAAAAATTCCTATTTTTTTGAAGAATTGGTCTATAATCTAATATAGGCTTGGTTTAGATAAGGTTAGGTTAAGTTTGTAAGATATTATTTACAATTGGTTTATTTTTGGACTAAATTTCCTTTATATAACATTTAAAATTGAGCAAATTATTGTAGGATCAATCCTTTGGAAAAGGTCAAAGGTTGGCGTCTTATCCCCTATTTTTAAACAAACAATAGATCAACCAGATTAAACCAACGTTATCATGTTGATCATTTGTTATTGTTATTAATTATAATTATAGGTATCTATTTTTCAATAATTTCCTTTTTATTTGAATTTTATATTTAGGCCTAGTGAATAAATTTGAAACCACGTGCGATTACATATCACGTGCCAAAATTAAGCGCGTGCTAAGCGATGACGTAATTGTTTAAGAGCAAAAGCTCAATTTCACGTGCACTGCAATTCCAGTTGCGATATCAAAATTTTATTTTATTTATTTGATATCTTCAAAAATTTGTTTTAAATCCTGTTTATTTTTTTATTGCATTTGATATATAAAAAGAACCCGGGAATTTTACGGGATATTGCGCTTAAATATAATGGGGTCCTTACATTTGGCGCGAAATAAAATTTATTCCTAAATCCCTTTTATACCTAGAATTGAAGAAAGAAATAAATATAAAAAAATCTGATCCTTGAATAACGAAGAAAAAAAAGAAAAGATTTGTGTCAGATAAAATATAAGAAACAAAACACTTTTAACAGTGTAACTTGACAATAACTTATATGGAAAGTTAAAGCTGATATTGCCTTTAGTTGTAGTGACAGGTAATATGGGGTTTTTGTATGGATTTATGAGACAAAAAGGGCGTTATTTTTTATTATTTTTGGGTATCAAGTGGGAATATAAGTTTCTTTTCTTTAAAATTGCAATGACAGATTTGGGTTGACGCGTCATGAACAAAAAAAAAATAAATAGAAGAAAAAATTTCATAAAGAATTTTTTTATTATTATTTTAAAGTTTTTAGAAATCCATAACTTTAGTGAGAATTTAAAATTCACTTAAGACCCATTCAGAAGATAGACTAAAATCTTACGTCCACGTCGGTGAGGTCACGTGCCAACGACTACGTGAAAGTTTGGCGGGTTTATAGTTTGAAAATTGTTCAATTTCTTGGCGGGTAGTATCCTTAGATGGCGCCACCTAAGTTATCCTCCTTTTCTTTAGCCATAGCTCACTCGATCGTGCCTGTAAAAGCTCTATTTAAAATTAATTTTAAATAAAATATACCTTTAAACCGTCCTACGTGAAGTATTAGTACTTACAGAACTTATTTAAACAAAAAAAGATTATTTTAAAATTATACAAAACCATGGATCAGAATTTTAAAATTCTGGTTGAAATAAATTTGACCTCCTGTTTTATTACTCCAAGTTAATGTCATTTCTTATCCTTTAAATTTGGTTCGAAACCTTTCTCTCGTCGTAACACTGATAAGGTCAATTAGAATCTGTACTCAATCTTATTTCGGCGACATTCTCTTTTTACTCTGGGCCAGAATTTATGGAATCGGTCGATTATTCTAATGGAAAAAGTTCAAAAACTCAAGAATATTTTTTATATCCATAAGGGGATCGAGATGGGATGGAAACTCTTGCTCTTTATGCAAATCTAACCCTTTCTATATAATTTATCAGCGGACAAAAAATAGTGATGTTAGCTGTCAAAAGTAACAAATGATTGAATTTAATATTTGGTAAGGGGAATAATTTTTTTTAATGTCCTAATGCGTTTTTCTTAACGATTACTTTAATTTTATATTGACCATTTTTTCAGCTTCGAAATTTATAAAATAAATACCTTATAATGGTTTTATGTTATTGTAGGAATTCAGGGGGTGGGGGTATGTTCTCCTTAAATATAGTATTATTCTACTACTGTATAGTAGATTTCCCCCTAAATATGGTATTATCCTACTAAGATATAGTAGGTTCCCCCCTCATTATGGTATTATCCTACTAGTATATAGTAGGTTTTCCCCTAAATATGGTATTATCCTACTAAGGTATAGTAGATTTCCCCCTAAATATGGGATTATCCTACTAAGATACAGTAGAATCCTCCTAAAAATGGTATTATCCTACTAAGATATAGTAGGTTTCCCCCTAAATATAGTATTATCCAACTAGGATATAGTAGGCTCCCCCTAATTATGGTATTATCCTCCTACAAAGTCTAAGTCAAAAATATCAATTGCATTTATATAACGTTTCGCTAAGAGAAAGAGTAGGATTAAAACCACTACGTTATGTTAAGAAAAATGCTACCTTGACCTTTTCAAATATAGCAAACTGACCAGTGGATACTCAAATAATACATCAGCAGCTAACCTTTATTCTTTTTCTGTTTTCCAAAACAATAAAACAAGTCGAAATTTCATCTGACATAAAATCCTACAATATACTGATTCCGGAGACGGGGTACTAAGACCTTTGCTCTTTCGGGAAGGGCAGTTACTTCCGGACCGGAAGTAGAATCCCCACTGAGGTAATCCCCTCCCCCGTTCCCTTTTAAGAGAGAGAGAGGGAAAAACCGCTGACCGTCATTTCAACCGGAACCGGAAATACTAGGCCATGATTCTTCCCCCCATAAAGAGCTAGAACCGCCGTAGCTCGACGAAATAGGATAGAAAATAGAAGGGTTCTAACACTTGCCTTAATTTTAAAACGGATCAAACGGAATCATAGCAAAAGATACGGTTTAGCTTGCGCGGTTTAGTGTCCGACCCCACGGATGTTCAGAGCATAACGCCACTCAAACAAAATAACATTCGAAGACCTTTCTCTGATTTAATTCAGTTACATCCTTGGAATGGTTAGTTTCTCCATTGAAGAAGCTATACGGTTTCTATAGGGGAATGGGGTCATTTTAAGAATGTAAATATATATATTGTATAAGCCAAAACCGGAGACACAATAGTCATCTCGTTTTCCGTTTTTCTCAAATATCTGTCAGCATTTTTTTTGAACACAAGGCATAAAAATCTATCATATGATACATAAAACATGAGTAACGTCCATTCAAACACGGTTATGACTTTAGAATTACAAATTTGGGTGTACTGGACTTAGTTGGTATGATCATAAGTTTATAAGATATGTTGGCCATCCATAAGTTTGTAAAATCTGGTATAACTTAGAAACTGGAGCTTGTAATTTTGAAGTGACAGCCTAGGTAGGTCATAGATTCGAAGGGTAAAGCGACGTACGCCTGGTGCATGAGGCGCTGCTGTCAAAGGCCTAATTAGTAATGCAGTGACTAAATAGGAGAGCTAGATGGAACTTAAGTCCTGATGCAAAATTAATTAACCACCGAGTGTAGTAATATACTTCAATTCTCGCTTCCGTCGTTCTCCTTCTCGAACTAGTTATCTCGAGCTGTAAGTCTCTAGGAGGTAGCATTACGAACTGTATAGGTAGTGTCATACTTATCATGTAACATATCTTATAAACTTATGCTATGATATAATTGATTCTAATCACCTGAGCTCTGTTATTTCAACTTATTTGTAAAATATTCTCAAAATAAAAACTGATAACCTCCAAAAATTTTGATTTTTAATGTTCATTTTAATTTCATTTCAGATCCATTAGTCCATTACGGTGTATATGCTGCCTCGAATGGTTTCTGGCCTCGAGGGAATTATTCCAGGAAGTTTAGGAGCTAATTGAATCAGGCATGTGGTGAGTACAACCTTTCGGAGTTGACTACTATGGTATAGCTACCGCGTAGTTTATTAAGAACCGTAACAGCGGTTCTCAACCCTAGGCCTACATGATGCTGCGAGCTAAGGAGAAATCTTTATCTAGTTAGCGCGGGAAAATGCTTTCCAGTGATGGTGGTAGATGGATATAGAATGATATTCGCGCCTGCAGAGAGAGGCTAAAGGCTATAGCCAAGGCTTGTCCCCCCCCCCCTTCCAAATTTTCCCATCAACCCAAAAACTCCAAGCACGTTTCCTAATGCCTCTATACGCACACACTGCTTTTAGGGTTATTACAATTCGAGAGATGGAAAATTGTGGAATTGCGGCAAACTTTATACTAGGCTACATCTCCAAATGGAACTAGGTACGAATTATAAATCAGAAATTTGCAATCTCGAGATTGTAAACTTCAAAACTTATAAACCGAGTTTGAATGTTTGATGAATATATACTTGGCCTGCTTTCCCCGGGTTTTATAGTACCTACTTATGATTAGCGCGTGTAATAATAAAGCACGTGATGTTTAATGCCCCATAAATTGGCGCGTGAATCTAGAAAGCGGTATAATTTGGCACGTGGATCTGTAGTAAAGGGGGTGTAAGTTTTGGCGCGAGATATTGAAAGCGCGCGCTAAGTTCTCGCGATTATTTGGCACGTGATTCAGTAAATGGGTAGGCGCGAGCTGCTCCCGCGCGTGAATTTCTCCTGACGTCATGAAAATAATATGATGTTTTATTGAGCATTGGGAAATCGTAATTTAATAGATATTAAACGAACTTCTATATAAAAAGAGACAGGGAATTTCCGGGGGCATTCTGGAGGTTTGTTTCTAGGGTGGTTTTCACCCCAACAATTCCCCGGCCCTATCTCTCATACGACCACCGAACATATAAACGGAATGCATTAAAACACAGGGTCTTCCAAATTTCCATGTAATGACATTTCTGGCATTCCAACGTTTCTCAAAGTCTCTTAGTAACCCGAAAACCCTCTCTATAAATACCGTTCCTTTCTTTCATATAGAGTTAAGGAGATTCCATTATTTTTGTATTATTTGGTGATACGATCACGTGACAACGCCACGGTACAATTCTAATAAATAAATAAATAAATAAATTAATAATTAAAGTGGTATTAATAAAGGATATCTTTGCATATTTGGGTGGGTTGCCAGAGAAATTTGAATACTAAAGTTCTGCAATGCACCAAAGATGCCTAAAGAGATGGGCTTTTAATGGGAGTATAATGATATGGGGAAAAAAACAAATCTGCAGATTATGGTAATTGAACTAATTGTTTTTGGGTAATTAGTGTCTTTCAGGGTTTAGGATATATAACGTAGCGACAGATTTAGGGTCATTAGTAAATCTGGAATACCTTTCAATGGTCAGGGAATTTTATATCAATATGGTTGGGCTAATTTTCTTGCCATAGTATAATGCTATGGTTTGAAGCATAAGTTTATAAGTGATATGTTCCTTCCATAAGTATGACTTCGTAATGCTACCTAGAGACTTATAGCTCGAGATAACTAGTTCGAGAAAGAGAACGACAATTAAGCGAGTCAATTGAAGTACTTACTACACTCTGTGGTGGTTAATTAATTTTGCAGGACTTCTTCCATCTAGCTCTCCTATTTAGTCCATGCATTACTAATTAGGCCTTTGACAGCAGCGCCTCATGCACCAGGCGTACGTCGCTTTACCTCGAATCTATGACCTACCTCACTCACTTCAAAATTACAAGCTCCAGTTTCTAAGTTACCAGAATTTACAAACTTATGGATGGCCAACATATCACTTATGAACTTATGCTTTACTCTAATTTGGGAAAACCTGCATGCAAAAGTCAGGGAATTTAAAAAAGAATGAATGTGCATAGCAACCATCTCTAAAATATTGGTTCTTTATACTCTCTTTAAGGGTGCCTTTATGTTATTGAGGCAAATAAGTATTTTGTGCTTGGGTTTGGCTAGGATATTTTCTCTTGGATGTTTTTCTTAGTTTGGGTTGAAGAAAATGACTATTGTCTTTTGGAATCGCTCTGGGGTTTAAGGAGAAGAGAAATGTACATTTGTTGTTTCTTGCTTTTTTTAAAAGAGAAAACGATCAAGTCATCAATCCTATTGATGTTTTCTTCCCAATCCCACACACGGCAGCAGAGATACAATCATACAAAATCGAAGGGGGGAGGGGGGCGGGAAACAAAGAATATTTTTGGTATACTACGGATGAACAAAAAAACAAGGAATAACATTTATCACTTTAACAGTTTTTCTGTCTTATACCAATCGAACTGGTTCACTCGCTTTCATCCTCTTTTCTCGATTTCGCGCTAGATTTACCAACAAAATATCAAAATCCCCATCCCATTTTAAAATATATTGATTGTCCGAAAGATGTTCAGGTCAGCAATACTTTTTGCAAAAAAATATACACTGGATGGACTAGATATTAGAGTAGTACTTTTCCTCCTGTAATGTAGTGGTTTTCACCCTATAACGTAGTGGTTTTCCCCTGTATCCTAGTGGTTTTCCCCTATTATGTAGTGATTTCCCCCAATTCCTACTATTTTTCAGAGGTTCTAGGAGGAAAACCACTAAAAAATAGTAGAAACGCAATTTCTATACAGGAAAGATTAGATATTTGAATTAGGGCTAGTATTTTCCTGCTATAATGTAGTGGTTTTCCCTTAAACCAATGCCTACTACTTCTCTAAGATTCTAAGACGGAAATTCAACCTAACCAGGAGTAAAAGAAGGAGAAAAACGACTGTATTATAGTAGAATATTACTTCACGTATTGTCTAAACCACCCCTTTGGTTTTCCCCGAAGGTCGCAGTTTTATAGCATTATGTAATGTTTAACTAGAAAAACAATTTGTGAGCGGGAGTCGATTTCTTTAAGAAAAAAATGAAAAAAGTAAATCAAAATTGCAGCATTTCTTTATCACCTGTCGTTAGTTTCTTGGCGATAAAGATCCGAGTAAACTTCCGCCCCCAATTGGGGAAATATTTTCAGTACCATATGTCGGCTGCTAACAAGAAACATCTGGTTGGGACAGCGTGTGTGCGACGCAATTGCCGCGCAAATAACTTCACCAGCATTTTTTTGCTTCTTCTCCTTGCTTTAACCCTTGATTTTATTTTATTATTTTTTTCTTTAACTTCGCTTTCCAAGATTTTATAAGGCGTAAAAATCTCCAGACCCTTAAGTTAAGTAACTCGAAAATTTCCTCATCAAAGTAATGCTTGTTAGAAACCTGCAATAAACAAGATGTAGGCCATATAACACCGCCGAGTTAAATAAGATTGAAATAAGCCCTTACGTAAAAGCAAATGTGTTTGTTGCATTATTTATTCTTGTTAAGAATAGGCTAGGGTATCAAATAATTTGGTCAAATTAGAAAAAGGTACGTAGAATTTGAAGAGTCGCTTAATTAATTGTGCGTGAAAATTCACGAGATTTGAATAAGTTTGGGAAATTGCGCCATAAAATTCACGAGATTTGAATAAGTTTGAGAAATTGCGCGTGGAAATTCACGAGATTCGAATAAGTTTAGGAAATTGCACGTTAAAATTCACGAGACTTGAAAAAAGTAACTTGAATTTAATTAGTAACATACACGTGATTTAATTTGATGTTACTAATAGTTAATTGCACGTGAATTCAAACCTTTCTTGTTAACTATAGGTGGGAAGACTTTTTTTCCCTAAAATAAACTACACGATTCTAGGTATAGTTCAACTAATTTATCTACTAATTAAATTAACATTATGAAAGAAGAAATCAAAGGTAAAGTAAGTGAGGATTAAATAGCGTTAATGAAAAGCAGATACGAGCAGCAAAGTCTGTGTACTTGTGCAGGGACTAACTCTTCTTTGATGAAGTTGGGGCCCAAGTAAAGGAAAGTTGGAACTTAACAGGAACCATTTTACTTGGGATAATAAGGAAAGGCTTAGAGAGTTCTTGTATCTTATTTATATTAGAGTCAGGTGATGTTGTCATTTAGTATATAAACACTTCGTTCTTCATTAGAAGAGCTTTCAATTTATTTATACAGCTGGTGCTGCCGCGAGTCCGATCTTTCAAAGGGGTCGGAAACTTGACCCCCTTCCCTCTCTCCCTCTAAGAATATTTTTCTAATTTTTCCAAATCGATAATTGTAAAGATACACGTTTCTTAACGGTAGCCATTATCAAACTCGTCTATAATAATAACGTTTGCTTGCTTGAGTTGAAACGTTGTAAAGTGTATTTTTCTAAGTTAAAACTCTTCTTTCAGTTTCAACCTTATAAAGGTAGCAAAATCCCATAGAAAAATAGCATTTTCCCTTATAATAAAAACGCTTCTAAGATTGATTCTTCTATATACGTATAATGACTTTTTACCCCCCGCTTTTATAATGGAACTATTTTTCCTTAGTAGCCTTTTTTCTCCCCCTCTCGTATATACTGGATCAAAACTACTTTCTCTCCTGCCGAATGCCAGTACGTATCCCTACGCTTTACCGTTTCAACACTGACATAACTGTACATAGAGAAATCGACGTATAAATTTTATAGAAAGAAGAAAAAACCTTTCAGGGGATGTTCCCCCAAGCAACCCTTGTACCCCCTGTACCCCCTTCCTTAATACGTTTTAAATTGACTCCTATTTCCTTAAAAACTTTTAACGTCACGGCTGAGTAGACTTCAATATGGCTTCGATTTTAAAATAATGGCCCAGTCCCTTGATCGAATCACCATCAGTCAATTTATAACATTACTCAAGAACATTACTTAAAGTTCTTACCCGATCTCTAGGCCTAAATATCCTTCTTTTTTAAGGGTCAGGGAGGGTCACGTGATGTGAATGTAGGCCTACGTGATGCCACAAAACACGTGCATGCACGTGTTAAGTTTTAAAATAATTATACACGTGAAATTATTTAAGACTTGGTCTAATGATTCTGGTTATTATTATTTTATAGGGTTATAATTATGGGTTAGGGAAACTCTGAAAAATTCAGGGAATTGGATTTTAGTTGGGGAAAATTAATTGCGACTTGGGTTGCCTAAAAATAATAATAATTTTGGGAAAAACAAATGGAGTAAATAGTCAAGGAAAATCAGGAAACGTATAGGAATTTCAATCTGAAAATGTTTTGGTGGGTATCAACTTCCCCATTTTGAGAATGTTATCGTAAACACGTGCATGAAGATAATTAAGGCTTTTCGTAATTATCTATAAGATGAGGATCAACTTACAAGCGGGGATCATTTTACTGTGAGACCTGAGCTCGAGTTAGGAACGAAAGAGAGTCTCTTCTTCTCAAATTATAAAAGCTATCCAATCTCCTGATAACAGACTCTTGTTTCTTGTAAAAATACTTGAACTTTCTTGAAGATGTAAGAATTTTTTTTCCTCCTACAATATTGCAGTTTTCCTCCTACAATTTGTAGTTTTCCTCCTACAATATTGCAGTTTTCCTCCTACAATTTTGTAGTTTTCCTCCTACAATATTGCAGTTTTCCTCCTACAATATTATAATTTTCCTCCTACACTTCCCTTAAACTTATAGTTTATCTAGAAAAAAACCACCACTGAAACGTCTGGCTAATTTTAATGTTTCATTAAATCAAATTACGCCTAATAGAATTGTCTTACACTGGCGGCCCTTCTTCACTCGAGATCTTAGTTTCTTTAGTAGGACATTCACGTATTCCGTAAGATTTTTTTTATGCCACCGTTTTCTTTTGTTAGCATTACGTGACGGACCAATAAGCGGCCAGTAAAGCCTTGGTTCGCGGAATTTCTTCACACGTCACGTATTGCTAGATAGTGCCAACGTCAGCCAAATATAATCTTAGCCCTACGCGCTACAAACATATCCTGTAAGTGTTATCTATTTATCTGCCAGGAATACATAAAACTAACGGGAATAATTATGCTCCCATGTTAATTTCTATGAATTCGGGTTTTGTGGGCCGGACTTAAGAACATACTATAAAATCACGCCTATTAATAATTCTAATGGTTTCTTTCTAACTGCGATTTCAAACGTTACAGTTGGTAACAACACGAGTTCCTAGGATGGCGTGCAAGGTGATAGGTTATATAGAGATATCTCAGTTGTGACGTAAATGCCTAGGTAGAACGTCACGGGCTTAGCTTTGGCAGTGGGCAGCTATGTTCGTTTTATGGTCAAATAGCATGGGTGACGTCACACCAAGGCTTCTAAGCTACCTCTATTATTTACCAAGTAAATGATTAGTCTAGTTAGCTCCTCCCACAAATCTCGCCTAGATAAGTTGAGAAAAATGGCAGGTACACAACGATTCCAATTATCTGTATGCATTCCTGACCATACCAATATCACTTGTCACTATACTTGGCCAATAAATGTATACAATACAACCCTTTATCTTTAGTGCCAAGTAAAAGATGGTGGTAAAACTCTGCGGAAGTATATATTTCCTATTTTATTTCTAGTACGTGTTGGGGACTTTTAACTTTGTTTCCTTATAGGGGGGATATAAAATTGGCGTGAGATGCCTTTCTTCCTTTCCTTATTTCTTCCTTTCCTTTCCTTTAGTTTATTTAAGAGCGTTTTTAAGGCCGCTAGGGGGCGCCTTATATATTAACTAGATTTATACGTTTTTTCTCCCCAAGAAAAGGAACCACAAAAAAAAAACAGAATCTAAGAAAGTTGTCCGAATTTTTCATTTCTTTTTTTATTCCAAGATATTCGTGACCTTATAAAACGTTTTATTTTTAAACGTGGGGGTTTTTATTTTTTTTTTTAAAGAAAAGAGGGAGAGGGTTCTCTGGAATTTGAAATTTGGTACCAACCAACCAATGAAACGACAGTTAAAAAGACGCCATCAGAATTATTAATAGTAAGTTTTCAAGTTTTCAAGCCCGTTATACCCACAAAACCATCCCGAATTCGTAGAAATATTAACATGGATGGGATATAATTAATATTTGGGGCGCAATAATTCCAATTAACTGTATGTATTCCTGGTAAGCCTACGATGTTATTTAAGGTACATGTTATAACTGGCCCTGTTTCAGTATAGATTTTATTTTGTTGGATAAGGGCAGTCGGGATTTGGGGGGGGGGATTGCGGGAGGGGCCAAGATCTCTTTTACAATTAAGTTAGGGTTTTCGGGAAACTTTTATTTTGTTTTATTTATTTTTTTTATTTTCTGCAACCAACTCGATCTTCTTTTTCTGGAAATTTCAGAGAGCTCGGTTTCTGATTTCTTATCCTTTTGGCGTCCGTTTCTTTTGCTTCCTTTTAGTTGGGGGATGTTATGCCTCCCCCCGCCCCTTTTTTTCATCCTGAGTTTGTACTGTAGCAGAGGCAATGGTAACTTACTTCACCATCCCAAGTTCAATTTCAACTGAAATCCCGCCTAGCTTTTCTGGTAAATTCCAACAAAAATCTCAGTCGTTGCTATAGGTATATATTTTCCAAGGTTTGTTTCATTGGGAGTGTTTACCAAAGTTAAAGGTAATTTGGTAAAAAAGGCGATGCGATACTTTTCCGCTAGGTATATATATTTCCCCCGTTTTCTTAATGGTAAATTCTAAAGATGAAAAATAAAACAAAGATGGTTCTATTTTCTTAAAATCTTCCTTGAAGCCTCCATTTTTTTCTATGGATATTTTTGACTTTTTTCCTTTATTTTGTGTGTACTGTAGTCGTGGACAAGCGTCAAGTGCACTTGACAATATAGGGAAAAAATATCTTAGGAAATAAGGCCCATACGTCTCTTGACTCTCTCATAGAAGTTCTCTCATAGACAATTTCTGACATATTTTCTGTATGGATTCTCCCTGGTTTTAACTATAATATTAACACAATTTTTTCTTTAAAATAAATGATTAAATTATAAACTCTTTTAACGCCAAAATTCCGATTAAAACCGGTTATCTAATTTATAAACTTAATTTAAAAAAAATTTTGAAAATTTTCTCTTCGTGAATCTTTAAAGTTGATGAAAATATAAAAATTTGCTTAAAAATCATTCCTGCCTTTTTATTGGCTTAAATTCTTAAATCCTGACGTGCATGACACGTGACCTCTCCCTTCATCTCTTTCCCAGGCTTCCTCCATAACGTATAATATTCAAATTAAAGCTAGTCTTACTTCCCCCGCCCCCTTTTCAAGACAAAAATGTGGAAAGAAGGAATTGGTTCGGAGATAATTGTAATTCTAAAGGAAAATCTTATTATCTTAAAAAGGGGATCTAAAATTAATTTCAACTTGAAATGATAGCGCGTGTAAAGGTACTGTAAGGAGATAAAGATAAGCTTCGTACTCGCTATCATTTCCGGTTGAAATTCGCAACAAAAGAAGAGAAGAAAATTCCCCAGAGGAGGAAATTATTCCTTTTAATAGTTTCCTTTAAATGTTAAAAATTTAAATATTCTTCCTTTTACCGAATCGTAATCGTAATCGTAGTTTCGCCTTTTCGACAAAATGGCGGCGGATTAATATCTTAATGTTGAATCTCGTAAGAATGAAAGTAGTACGTTTGAAAATTATTACTGTAAGAAAACGTGATGGAATTAAGATATCTCTTTTATGCAAATTTAAAATCGCGTCTTGAGTTCTAAAGTTTGAATTTAAAAACGTGGGCTATCTAAGGTTTATTTAATTTATTTAATTTTGCTGGTTTATTAACCGTTTAAGTTATATAATTAAGTTAACTGTCGTCTGCTGTTTTTAATTAGTTTATTTTGATTGGGAAAAGAAGTCCCGATGTTGGCATAAGTCAATATTAGTAACTTAAATTTCGTATTTTCTCATTTTAAAAATTTACTTTAAAAAGTGTAGGTCAACTGCGAGACGTTTTAAAGCATTTAATATAATTTAATTTTAATTTATTATTACACCATAGCTACCGTATCATTACCTAAAACACCTCGAACGGAAATTCTTATATAAATGTTCATCCAACTTTAATTTTTCCTTCTTTAACCCAAGAAATGAATAAATTTATTTAAAATAAGTTCTTAAAAATAGAATAAAAAAAAGATTCTACGGCTTGTAGCGCCCTCTTTCGCTTGGCAGAATCTTTCTTAAAAGAAGCTTGTTATCATTCATAACGAGTCCCTGCTCTGCCAAGGCCCTTTTCGTCTTTCCGCTGGAATGACCGCTTAAGAACTTTTTTTCTTAAGAAACATTTTTTTTCTTTCTTTTTCTTTTGGGGGCGTGGAATTTTTTTCCTTGACTATATTAGTAGTAGAAAAAGATCGGGGAGCTTATAAGGCGTGAAATCTATTTTGTTCTTTTTTCATTCTTAGTTTCTCAGCGGGCCTTTTTTTCTCGTGCATCAAAGCCTAGGCCCTAGAACTTTAGAAATCTTTCTTTCGTTTCTTAAATGACAAGAATATGCAAATTGAAAGAATGTGAGCGAATAAGAATTGAGCGCCTTTTAAAGCGCGCGCTAACTAACCCCCCCCCTTTTCCCTCCCTCCAACCCCTTGTCTCCATTCTTTCTCTGTTTCCACGTGCAGACTGGATATTTGGCGCCAAAATGTTGTAATTAAAGGCGGGAAGAAATATTCGATTGAAATCATCCTAAGCCTACTTGTCAACAGTTTTTAAATATTATACTTGCTTTTAAGGTTATTGTTAAGCCTATTTTAAATCTTTCTTCTCAATTCTAAGCCAACTTCAATCGTATTCGACAACTTGTGTATAGTTTCTAAGCCTTGGTCAACTTATCCAATTCCTAAGCCTAAAATTCAAAAACCATAAATTTCGTGAACTATTTAAAAAAGGCGGGAAACAAACAACATTAGACGATATCTCGCGCATGCTATCAATATCTCGTGACCTGGGAAATATAATAAAATTTGATATCATAGCCCAAGAGTTATTTGACCCCTTAAAAGGTCATTTATCGCTTAGGATTTATATACGGTACGGTGTCAGTATGACCAACGGTCAATCAAGGATGACCCGGGTCTCTTTTTGGCTTGTCAAATCTAGACGAAACGCTACTTAATAACGGTATACAGCGAACCAGGAAGTTACTATCCACTATAAGACCTTAGTAACGACAGTATTTTACGAGCTTTTATTAAGCCTTTGCCCAAGACCGGACATTCGCCAAGGCCCAATCCCTATTTCAAGTCACGAGAGTTGATCCCGAGGTAATTATTCCGCGTTACCCAAAGCCATAGACGCTAACGTATCGAGCGTAGTTCGGGTACATTCGGGATGGTACGGACTGAAGAAAGTAATTAGGATTGGGGTGGGGCGGTCGACAGGAAGTTTGGGCAAAGGATCCCGTAGCCATTTCTCTCTTTTCCTAATGGTCAAGTAATGGCGGGTCCCGTTTAGCTGACGAAATTAATGGTCCCTTCCAGTTAGATGGTAAACATATAGGTATGTCACTATGACACCCCGATTTAGCTTATAGAACGCGGGCGTTGCGAACCATTTGCGAGAGAGGTATTTATATTGCTTCAGGTAGATTAGGCTTAACGATTTATGATTCTTAATTAAAAAGAATAACGTTTCAAGCTACTAGAGCGATTAATAGTACGCCGCTATACTGCCATAATGGCAAGTGGTGACGTAGTGATGACATAATTTTAATTTTTATTATGGAAAATATATGAGAATTTGAATATGGTTAGGTTACAAATTGGTTTTGTTGGGGTACAGAATTTAAGAAAATTTTACGTGCTCTCTGACGTAAGATAATTCGAGTTTGAATTGTGCGAGAAATATGATCAATTATCTTTATTGAATTGATGTACACACGTCACAAATGACTGGCAACACTTGTATTTGCACACACACATTAGGCTTAGATATATAATTAAATTTGAAAACATTTAAACCACCTCATTCTTCATCTTATCAAACGAAAGAAATTAAGAATTAAAAGAAAAAAGAACATCTGAAACAAAATGGGGTTAGTTTCAAAAGCATATCCATCCATTCTCTTTAGATATCTTAAAACAGTCTGCTGAGACTCGAAATGATTGCGGTGCGGTGCATGCCGGGATATTACCCCCCCCCTGGGGGGTCGGTCCTTTCTTCCCCCCGTTCCCCATTTGAACGTTTTTTCGCAATTGAGAGAATGGGACAGAAATATAAAACTATCCCCATCGGTTTGGTTCCTTTCTCTCTCTCTCTCTTTGGGAGAAACTCAGTCACTCCATACAGCTATTTTATATTGATTTTGACATCACCCTATTTTTTATTCTATTTTTTTTTCTTTCTTAAAAAAGAAAAAACAACCCCTGAACGGAGTTTCCTCCAAAAAAGAAAAGCGGAATAAGATGGAGAACGGAAAGAGAAGGAAGGAAAAAAAAAACTTTCCTCTTGAGCTTCCCACATTCCAGCTCCATCGCTTCTTTCTTTAATGTTATCGGTGAGGGGTTGACCACTCACTCTCTCCTTATTGTACGGTGCTACAGCCATTTTTCTTTCAATGTATCTAGGCAGCTAGTCTGATCTGATTTGGTTGCTTGAGCTATAAATAAAAACCACTCCTGTTGTTATTACTCCATGCATGGAGAATACTCAGGGAAATATATGGGAAAAAATCAGGAAAACTCTGAGAAATATAAGGGAAAAAATCTGGAAAAATCAGGGAAGTATATGGGAAAAAAACCAGGAAACCTCAGGGAAATATATGGGGGAAAACATTGGAAAAATCAGGGAAGTATATATGGAAAAAACCCCTGGGAATCTCTGGGAGATATATGGGAAAAATCCTGGAAGCCTCAGGGAAATATATCGGGTAAAAACCTGGAAAACTCAGGGAAATGTATGGGGGAAAACATTGGAAATCTCTGGGAAATAACCTGGAAAACCGAAGGAAATATATGGGAAAACCTGGAAAACTCGGGAAATATATGGGAAAAACCGGGAAAACTCGTGGAAATCAGTTTATGCAATAGGCGTTATATATAAGAGTGAGTAGCCCCTCGATTATAGGTTTATATAGGAAAAAGGGGGAGGTAGAGATACCCCATCGGGGTGTTTTTAGAATATAAAAGAAAAAAGTTTGATTTTTTTTTCTGTTCTTGGGGGAAGAACTTGGGAGTCTTGGGGGTCTAGGGCGAGTGAGCTATATTTTTTCTATTCATTTTATTAGAGCCAATTCGTACAAAGCTACAGTTAATGCTAATGCCTTGCCAGGCCTTTTCCATCTTCCCCCCGATATTTCTTTATTGGTAGGAATATTTTGAAGATATTTTCCAATCGTAGTTTGTATCGAGTACTTAGTCTTACTCTGAGGGAATTCAGTTTATTTCTTGGTGCATTTTGCGACTGGAATTTAGAAGGGTCGTTCGATAGGAAAAAGTTCGCCAATCATTCGGCCTAAATTTGTTCTTGGGGACTTGCACCCCGTTTTTCTATGGATACGCCCACGTGACCCCATCATCCTCACCCCTCCCACTCTCCCCCTACCCTGTCTCTAGTATCTTTTGTTTTTCTAAAGGTTCTATTTTACCTAAAGCCAGTTCACACTTAAATATTTCTCAAAATTTGAAAATATATTTAAAAAGATTTATTTGTAATTTTTTACCACTTTATAGTTTTTTACATATTGGAAAATTAAATAATTGAATTTAAACATTTCATTGAATAATCAACTTTAAATTTCACTTAAAATAATTAACTTAACAAAAATTCCCACAAAGTTTTTAATAAAATTAATAATGTGAAGAAAATTTGTTTAGAAAAATTTATTTTTTTAATTATTTTATTAAATCAAGTAAGAATATTATTTTAAGACTTAGGAAAACATTCAGACAATTAGACACAGTTTTATGGGCTATTAATAATATATAAAAATATTTTTTTTATATTTAAACATATTTTATTTATTTATTTAAAATTATTATTAATATTTTAATAATGTAAAAATCTCTATAGCACCTGGTGGGTAGCTTCACCCAATAAACATGGGTGTATTGCGGGTTAAACATTTCTACAGGGGCTCATAGAAATAACATGGGCTGGAAAACCCCTGAATGTCGGCTCTGCCTACAAACAAATTATTTTTCTTTTATCAATTATTATAAACCAAATTTAATCCAATTTCCACAACGCGTAAATGCGAACTAATCCTCGGTAGTTTGAGTACAGTGGCCCGGTTTTTTGGCGGGCTAAAAACGTCCCTAAGGGGGCCCAGTCAGCAAATTCGTTTGGCGGCATGCAGGCACTTCAATTCATAGTATGCCGTCTGGAGGAAGTACTTTCCAAGAGTATATTTTGTATCACTCCGCCGTAGTTTCTACCCCTTTTGAAAAGTAAAGGCTGGTTGAATATATATAATAAAAATACGAAATTTTCCTGCTTTTTTCGGTGGGACACTAGAATGTCCCATTGGAAATAAAAATACAGACGGGAAATATATAAAATAAAAAGAAATTGAAAACACTTGAAGCGAATATCGGATGCGGTATACTTTTGGAAAATATATATAGACTAATGGCACCGCGGGAACTTGCTTCTATGAAAAGATAACATCAGGTGCCGTTACTTAAGTTCAATGAAGTGATGTATTTTGTAAATTAAGAAAACCCCATCAGGGATTTTCTATTTATTTATTTATTTCATGTTTATTTTTGCTAACTTTTTTCACTTCAAAATCGTACTCTTAATCATTTTAAGGGCGAATGAAATGCTTAGACAATAATTTATTAATTTTATCAATTTAAACTAATGAAATTGCCTAGAAAACCTATCAAAATTATTAGTTAATTTTATATTCGTTATAATTAAAGTTAACTCTTACATTTTAGAAAATGCTTTAATTTTCCCTTCAATTTAATATTCTGTGGACATTTTTGGACCTGTATACTATGTCTTAAATTGAAGTTGTACTAGATATAGCGAGAGCTTTTTTCCTTAGAATTAAGCTGTCTCGAGCTTTAATCAAGCATAAGTTGTCTCTTGCTTTAATTACACCTAAGTTATCTCGTGCTTTAATTACACCTAAGTTGTCTCGTGCTTTAATTACACCTAAGGTATCTCGCGCATACATAAGCTAAGCTAGACCAATCTCGCGCGTGCTTTAGTCATCATGCATAAACTGTCACGCGCTTTAATTACACCTAAGCTGCTGTCTCGCGCATACATAAGCTAGGCATTAACAAGTTGAGCAGGACGTAATTCAATTTATAGAATCAACTACGCTATTACCATTCCTATATAGTATAGTATATTATCATGGCTGCCTGCCTTTAAATATATTTTGAAAATGTCCTTTTCTGGCCGCGTTTAAATTGCCTCGGTATAGCTAGCTCTAGGTAGACCGTTTATACGGCTGCCATTGGAATAAATCACCCGGGTGCCTAGATAATGGGTACGACCAAGCGAATACAGTACCGTACCACCGTACCATAGGTACTTCTATAGCAGCCTCCACTCTTTTCTAATATAAACTCGGGTGATTTAATTTATGGCTTGGTCGCTTTGCCTCTTCTCTGGCTGCAGAAACCCTGCCGCCTGCACTTCCAAAACTGTCCGAGAGAGAGAAAATTCTATCAAGGGAACCTTTTATCAAAGAAAATGTAGTTGCGGACTAGAAGTTTCTGTGAATTTTGTTATATCGTTTTTGGGTTGGTTATCTTTTATATTATTAACTATAGGTGAAATTCGTTATCGCTTATCCTTTTATGTTAATTAAATTTGCTCTCCCGCTTATCAAACTTAATTCAGATGGGTAACAAATAACAATCGCACCCAGTGCTAGGGTTAATTCTAAAATTACTGTTTGGTATTTACTAAATCCAAGTAGCAATCAATCAATTAACGCTGCACAAACCTTGATTGTCTTGACGTGGATGGAGCAAAAATGATGCACAAGCGCATGCGCATATGCGCCTTGGTTGGCAAATAGTTAACCAGTGCTAATAGATTAGTAATGATGAGGGCGATCACTATTTACATGGCGCGTATATGCATGATTCGGTTTGGTAACCCCCTTGCTATAATAAAAATGTTAATTGTGATGTTGGTTGACAAGAATCATGTTTCAATTACTTACCCCACTTTATGGTAGGTACACTGCTCTCCAAGAAGAGAAATAAGTATTGTATTGCTGACGTCATAAACTGAAATGAATTGAAAGTAACACCGTATCTTCTATTCCAATATACTATATTCTATGTTTAAGTGTATATTCCCATTCTATATTTCTCAAGAATGGGTCCAAACATTTTCTTATCCTATAACCAAATGACAAACGGGGTGAACCGAGCAAGCGAACGTGGCGACTTGGGATGGAATTTTCATGGGGCTGCTTCGTTTGTGTAGGTGCATGAGGGGGGGCTGTGATTTTTATCTATTGAAGTCGTATCAAAAGACCATAATTTAGCGTGTATAGGAATTTCAGCGCTATGATAGCTAGCTAATGGAGGTACCCCATGAAAATACCATAACATATACTACCTTTAAAATACTTACTTTCTTATTTTTGGGGAGGGGGGGGGGTGCAAGAGATCGTTAGGCTTAGCACAGCAAAAGAAATTGTGAAAGTTGAGAAGATAGCTTTAGTAATGGAACGATATTGTTTTGACTCAAAATCATCCATCAATTTTTTGCTCATCTTTTTCGGTATCTTTAAAGAGAAAATAATATATTTCATCTTGAGATTGATAAATGCTTGCTTCTATTGGTTGGTATCGGCCTTTCTACTTGGTTTAATTTCAAGTTGAAATAAATACTGAAAGGTTTATTTTCTCGCGGTTAAATGCTCTGATGTCATCCCATCAAATATCAAAGTTTCATATCCTTCCCCTCTCCCCTTTCCCGATCAAAATACACGTCAAAGATATCAAGAAGAAAATACGATACGCCGAATGAAAAGTTTAAAGTTTGAGGTTTATTTGTTTGTTTGGTTAGAGATTTATTTAGAAATATACAAAGTCGCAAACTTTTGAAGATATTATCTGCGTTAGAAGGAATACATACAGCTACTAAGAATCATTGTGTTCACAGCCATTTTCACTTATCGTATCTAGGAAGAAATTTTTGTGGGAGGAGCTATAGCTATGGACTAAACATTATGTATGACGAATTTTACCCAAGCGAATAATATAACCTATCTCGTTGCGTGTTGCACCTTGGGTACTCGTGCCTAGGAACTCGCGTCGCTACCAACTGTAACATTTGAAATCGCAGTTAGAAATTATGACGCCATCAGAAGCGTGACGTGTAGTAAGTTTTCAAGCCCGGCCCACAAAACCCGCTTAGAAATAAACATGGAACACAATCATTCCTATGAGTTGTATGAATTCCTAATGTTCACTATAAATATACGGTTTCAAAAGTGACAACAGAGTATAGTACAAACTCCCCCCCCCCTAAAAAAATAGGCCTAACTCAAACTTTTCTTAGATTGAGGTTAGAAGTTAGGCTTAGCGGTTTTTCTTTTATAGAAAGGAAAAAAGTGTGGGGGGGGGGCGCTCGCGTTCCTGATGATTATGAGAAACGGCTAAAGGTTTTGGCACTGCCAGCTTGTCAAGATATAACTATCCACGGATGGCCCTGCAGCCAGCTAGCGAAACTGGGGTTCGGGGCCCCTGGTAACCGATGAGGTCCTGTCGTCCGTTTGACTGATTACCGGCGTGTCTACAAATGACGCTTAGAAGCTGACCGGAGAACTAGGTTCCCCTTTCCGTTTCTATGACAACGGCGATGGAGCGCGTGACGGCCTATACCACTAAATTTGGCGGGAAAAGAGCGCCGCTCTACGCGCGAGATATACTCCCGCCAAAAAAATATATTTTAACGCCAGACTAACCAACACAACGTTTCCCGCCAAATTCCCGGGATGGCGCGTGGGAAGAAGGGCGGGAACCGATTTCAAGGAAGTTGTTGACGCTCGCGCTTTAGGATAGAACGTGTTTTCGCGCCACTCGCGGTTGTTACTCCCCTAAAAGGTACGGCGGATTGATTTACATCGTGTTTTGGGTTGGTAAGAATTAAAGTAGCCCCTACTTTCGGCGTGAACTTTGAGATGACGAAAGTTTTAATCTTTGGTTGCCGGGGTCGCTTCATTTTTATGACCAGTGACAGGATAACACTTTTTTTTTTATTGGGGTTTTTGGGGCTAGCACGGTTTTTTTTTTGTAAAACCATTTTTAGATGCGGCGAGGCAAATTCTGCCTGAAAGATTAGGTTTAGCATCGCACCCAAAACATTTTTTATAATAAAAAATAGACATATATTTTTAGATAAAAAATATACTTTTTTTAAATGAATTACTGTTTTTTATTTAATTACAGAACTGGCCGTAATTAAAGTGATAATTACCGAAGTAATTAAGTACAATCATGCCGCCGCGTTTGAAATGTCCATCAACGTTACTGGTCGCGGCTCTGGTCCTGGTGCCCATCTCTTAGCGTACCTATCCCACCAGGAATGGCCGCCATCCTTCGAGACAGTAACAAGCCACCATGAACGTTCTACTCATAACAAGTCGCGTCATTATATGCGTCATCACCGCCCTGTCATCGTACGTCATCCGTTGCGTCAATTCGTGTCCAGGAAAGTGTTCTTGCCAATCGAATACCACATCCGGAACTGGTAACAACAACAACAACGGGATAGTCCAAACCACGGTGAACTGTTCCTCGTTATCCTTAACATTCGTGCCAAAATTTTTACCCAATGACGTACAAGCCTTGGTACTTAGTCGTAACAATTTATCGGACCTTTACGAACAATTACCTCCATTACCGAAACTGATCTATTTAGACCTATCGCGTAATCAGATCAAGCAGTTAGGTCGTGGAATGGTTTTTCATAATTTGACTTTCCTCAAGTACTTGGACTTATCGTTCAATGAGATTCGAACGTTTTTCAACGGAGTCTTTCGGGGTTTGCACGGGCTTGAGATTCTCGTGATTAATAACGCGCATGTCAAGTTTATTGACGAACACGTGTTCGACGGGCTTGAGAATTTAAAAGTGATGGATTTGCGTCATAATGATCTGCACTCTATTTTTCCCGAGTGGTTTGTCACCTTACATCGATTGGAGGTTTTAAATATAGGGAATAATTACATCTCGTATCTTAATGGTGGTATGTTTAGTTTCCTCAAGAGTTTAAAGGTAAGTCGGGGGTCAAACTTATGAATGGAACATATCTTATGAACTTATGATAATAGGTATAGTAAAATAATCGCAATATATTGCAACTTCCATATAGGAACTAATATTATCCGGAAATAAAATACGTGGTGTCCACGACCGGGCATTTTCGGAAGTCGATAATTTAGCCACTCTTATGCTGGACAACAATCAATTGACCAAGGTCCCGGCGTTAGCTTTACAAACCCTTAAACGTCTAAGAACATTAAGATTAAACGAGAATTTTTTTTACGAACTAAGTACGGGTGATTTTATCCACGTTCCTTTAACCGAGTTGTCTGTTAGTAACGCTCCTAACTTGCACCTTATCGATCGCGGTGCATTCTGGGATTTACCAATGTTAGAAACGTTAGAACTCCATAGTAATCGTCGTTTACAATACATCGACCCGGACGCCTTTTTAAACCTTCCCAGTTTAAAAGTGTTGCGGTTACACGACAACAATTTGTTAGCTTTGAACGAGAACGCCGTTAAAGGCGTCACGGGTCCCTTACAAATTAGCATCTACGGGAACCCGCTTTTGTGCGATTGTAACGTTCATTGGATTTATAACGCTATTACGAACGCTTCCGCCACTTCCGTTTCCGGGTCGAGTTCTACTTCCGGTAGTAATTCTAATTCCAATTTAAACAACGTCGAGTTTTTGGAATCGGACGCCATTAAGTGCGCGGAACCCAGTGATTTGAAGAGCAACGTCGTCTCGAAGTTGCAACGGTCTTTGGTACCAACCGAGTGCGCTCCTGTATTGGTTGGAAGAAGGAATAGTACCATTAATAAGAAAATTGGTGGACAACACGTCTTTCAGTGTAGAGCCTACGGTATACCAGCCCCGATTATTAGGTAAGTTAAGCCATGTTGTCTCTTGGGGTCCTCCAGAGGGTAAGGGCAATTCGCGTCACCGTCGAGGGTAGGGACAGTTCGGGTCACCTTCAAGGGAACCAGGACTCTGGGCAGTCATTTTCCCTGGAACCTACAAACTCTCTACCTTCAAATCTGGACTCTACAAGGAAATATTTCTGTTTACCAATCTTTTGCAGGTGGATTTTGCCAAACGGTTCCTTACTGAACGAATCCTCAAATGGAAACATTCACATCCATTTCTCGCATCAAGGCAGTTTAACCATTTTCCATTTGAAACCGGCCGATTCGGGCAAGTACAAGTGTTTGGCTCGAAACGAGTTCGGTGAAGCCACGAGCGAAATGCATTTGAACGTCGAAAACGTCGACATTCAAATATTTCCATCCGGCGTTTCCGCCACCTTCGTTACCGTCGTCTGGAATGGGACGGCTAGGAATCGGTTTCCCGAGTACGAGATACTCTACAAACTCAGCGAGGACGCCACTGACCAGTACAAATCAGTTACCGTAAGTTAATTTAGTATTTTGTTTTAATAGATTCGTAAAACAATTAATTATACTAATTATGAAAGGAATTAAATATTAAAATAAAAATAAATGAATCATATCTTATTGCAATATGATAATTAGCGTTTAATTAGGCTTAAAAAATGAAGGACTACTGCACCACCCGCCATATTGGTTTAGTGGCGGCGTCTGCTACCCAGAACCTCTTCAAGTAGTTCCAAGGCCTAAATTTTAAAAAATTGTTAAGCCTTGTCTTGAATTATTTTTATTTTCACGTGCTTTGTGAATACATTAATATTCCTTAAGCCTTTGTTGTTACTTTTTAATTTTAAAATAGCACGTGCTTTAATAGTTAATAGTGTAATGTCACGTGATTAATGAATACCACGTGGTATCTTTCTTTTCAGGTGAGCCAGTTTTTCAAATCTTACACAATCAACAACCTCCAACCTGAGAGTCGGTACAAATTCTGTTTGGCCGTTAAAGACGACGAAGAAAACCAGTACGTACAAATCTCGTGTACCACTGTCTTGACGCGTGACGCCAATTTCATGATGCAAGGAATTCATCATACCAGTAACGTCGCGGTCGCCGCTGTCCTTGGTATTATCGCGGTTATGTTACTGGTCATTTGTTTGGTCACTGTAGCCGCGCGTAAATACCGCCAAAGACTGTACGAAACCCCTGAGAAGAAACTGGTTAATAACATGTCTCAGATACCGTTGGAGAACTTGTACAGTCCTTTGATGACGCATTTTGGACCCTGATGTTTTTAAACACCTTTTTATTCCTAACATGGTATGATTTTATTTTTGTTTTATTATTTTTAATTTAAAGTACCCATTTTTATTTAATGATGACCTTTGACCCCCTTACAACGAACTAAACAGTGCGTGACGTCACTTTTAACAAAACATAAATTATACAGTATAGAAATTTCCAAATATATCGCGCGAAATAGGATGCTGCTTTAACGAGTAGAAAAAAATGAAACGCCAACGTGTACGTGAAGGTATTAGTTAGTTCTCTAAGACGTAATCACCGCCGTAGACGTAAGAGTTTTTCACTTATAGTTAATTAGAGCTCAATTAAAATACCACATACGTAGCAGCGTCTCTTATTATAGTTTATTTTCAAAAAAATGTATATTTTTAGTCAAAATTGTGTCTAGAACTTTTAATTATAATTAAACTAATTACTAACAAACTAACATAATTTTAACGCGTGGACTTACCTTCAAAAATATGGCAGCTTTTAATTAAGCCTTGGTTTAAAAATAGTTTAGAAAAATATTTATTGATTGATTAGTAGTTTAAAAATAGATCAATTTTAGATTTAAGAAAATTAAAATACTATACGAAAGTTTGCGACTAAATATAAAAATAACAAACGAACGTTAAAAATGCTTTGCATAATGAAACGCCAATGAAAAAATATAAAATATGTGTGCCAAATATACCTACTATTGATGGAGTAATGACAGCCCGTGTTATCTTCTAATTGAGCCTAATATAATGAAAAGCAGGGTGGTGTCATTACTCTAAAATAAATAAATACAAATTTTATCCGAATGACAAAATTTCAAAACGTTCTGTCTAATTCATAATTAATTTCATACTAACACGAATATTGACTATTTCTTTCGTTAAAGGTAACCTTAATTCAACTCTATGTGGAGCACATCTAAAATAGACCAATTTTTAGGCCAATTTCCTGATTTTAATCAACATTTTTTAGATTTAACAAAATATTCTTGGGTTGAATTGCCCTTAAATAACTTCAGAATAATTTATTTTTGGCGTTTTAATGTTCTTATTTTAAATTAAATAACATTTATTTAATTATTTAATATAATTTTATATTTAGGGAAAGACAACTTCCAGGCTGAATCAACCCCATGTTAAATCCCATAGCCCCTGTAGAAATGTTTACCACGCAATACACCCGTGTTCAGGGAGAAGCAAACCTACAGGGGCTTAACAAAAAAAATATTATAATTATAAAATTTAAATATTTCATTAAACTCTTATAACTAATTTAAATTAATATATATATCTAATTAAATCCGCAACACTAAATTATATATTAATTTCTTTTCTTTCTATTTAGTTAACAATCCCCTCTTTGAAATCAGTTCACCACCGTAACCAAAAAAGGGGATTAGCTTTGTTAAAAGTATCATCTCTTCCTTTGCTTCAACTAGTTCTTATCTGCATTTTTTTTTTTTACCCTGGGGTAATCCCAGTGCAGTTCTTTCCGGTATAATTGCAAAGGGAGTCCTTGTAACTCGGAGCACCAAATCCGGACCCCCTAATTAAACTCAGAGTCCAGTTTAAAGTAGATTTTTCCTTTTGCCTCTGAAAAGAATCAGCCTACTGGAAAATTAGAACTGGAGGGGTCAAGTACTTGTCACAATCCCACGCTTTTCTCAACAAGAAATCTGAAAAAATAACGTTAAATTCCTGAAACCTCAAAGATTTTTTTATTGGTAACTATCCGACCCCTTGGTGAGTAAATCTCGCGCTGTTCGCGCTTTAGTCTCGCGTGCTTTTTCGCGCGAAAACACGGAATATGTGTTCAAGTTGTTAGAGGTAATAAGCGCGAATCCATAAAGGGGGTGATGTTTAAACACCCGGCTACTATTTATTTCATCTCCCCCTAACTTTAACTAATTAACTTTATTATTTCGAACATATTCTTTCGTAATGAGTCTCCAAGTTTTTGATTGTTCGCGATGATATAGGGAATGAAAGGTAAGGTCTTGTCTTATTATTAAAAACCCATAATTTGAAGTAAAGAATGCTGTAGTTTATAAAAACTACTGGGGATTATTATGGCATTTACTTCAAGTTAGGAATACATTTAAGCTTTTTCTCTATTAAGGGTGTAGCGTCGTACAGGGTGTCGCGTAGTCTCGGTCCTTGACAGCTGGAAACCATTAATAACGAGTTATCGGTTGAGACCAAAACTCGCTCGAACGCTTTTTGACTCTTTTAAGCTTTTTTCCGCTTATTCTCTTCTCTCTCTGCCATTCTTCTGCCATTTTTTATTAAAACTAATCTCTGTTCACGAACTTGGAAATTAAGCGTTTTTGAAAACCTTATCAATGATATTTTTTTCCACTCTGCCTTTCTAATGAATGTCATTAATGCGAGAACAGGGGAAATTATAACTTTTTGGGAGGGGCCCACTTCTTTTTGAAAGATTGTTTTAACTGATAAATGTTTTGAAGATGTACTTACAATCCAGGAATATAGATGGCGTGAGCTTTAAAAGGGGCTAAAGAAATTTACTCCCCCCTTTCTTTACTTTAACTGCACGAACTTTCACAAGTACTGGCAATTATGAATTACGTCATTTTGTCATGTCATTATTCATGGGAAACATTTGTAAATTCATGGATGGAAAACACAGTTCGGTTTGTCCCCTTTTTAATTAGTTAAATTTTAGATTAATTATAATTATGCCTTGTAACTAATTGGAAACTTTAATTGTTTGTGATTATGGTGTATTACATAAAGGGAGGCCAGGCTTCAGGAGGTGTTTCACAAGCCATGCCTCCTTGTGTAAATGGTATAATTGCTCCTAGCCGGCAAGCTATTGAAGACTATGGGACTAATTAGTAGCCATTTTTATATTCCTATTGGTTAATTTATATCAATAATAACTATTTTCTTCGCTTAAATCACCTAATCTGTATTTATTCGCTTTGAAATTGTTTGTATTTATATTTATTAATTTTCTTTTAAAAATTAGGCTTAGCATTAAAAATATTACGTATTCTAGTACAGTTAACCCTTCATAGATGTCGCTGTACACTTTGGCTCTCTTATGTGACGTCATAGGTTCTCCCCTCTCTCTTTCTCTCCACTAGTAGTTGAAAGAAAACCGCGGCAATGGACTGTTTCGGTGAAATTAATGTCGCGTAATTATAAAATTAATTAACTGATATCGTGTAATAATGTAATTAATAGGTGCCTAATTCATCTATTCGAAGAACTGCCATAGATTTTGAACGTTTAATTACGTGTAAGTAACCGAATTTAATAATTTTTAAAATTAGGCTTAACGCGCCGGCTTCTTCCCGGGTCAATTTTACCGTTTATCCATCGAGTTAAAAATAGCACCGTGGAAGCTCGGGAGTATTAAAATCGCGTAATGACGTCGATACCCGTATGTCTTTCTCCCTGCTTTTCCCTTTATTGGTTCTAAATGGGTGGATGAACGAGTTTGACAACGTGTAGATTAGGCTTAGCAACTGACAAGTTGAAACAAAAATGGAGACTCAATTTGAAAGCTATTGTTTAAGCTTGCGTTTAAGTTAGGGCTACTTAATTGGAAGTTAATTTTAATACCTGCATTTAGTAATAACTTTTAATTGAAATTAGTATTTATTTTAAAGTAATTAATAATTATATTTATGGAAAGTAAGTGGCAACAGGTATTTTAATATAAAATTAAACCTTTAATTGGATTTAAGTTAGACTTAATTTGAAGTTAATTTTAATGAATTTAGCAATCATTTTTAAATGAAATTAGTGATTAATTTAATGTAATTAACTGCTAAGCTGTAAAATTATGAGTAGCAACAGGTATTAGGCCTATAATTAAATCAAATCACGCTTAAGTACTGGTAAGGTTCATTTTTAATTGAAATAAAAGCATCATACACACATCATCAATTGAAATAAACAATTAACAAAAATAATTGTCATCTTTTGAGGAAAAAATTGCCGCCTTCTTGATCCCCAATGGCAACAATAATTGGTACAAAACTTCTCCGACCGAGTCCATTGTATTAAAGCAAAGGGCGGCTCCGTTGATGCCCCTGAAAGATGCCTTTTCTGCTACACGTTGGCTAAGCTTGCCAAAGGCTAGTTAAACCAAAGGCAGGAACCAATGGGACCTAGTGCATTAGGTCTGATTGGTTCCTGCCTTCGGCAAGGTAAAATTCGTGTCCAGAAGATTAGCCAGCATGCTAGGGGTGATAATGGAGCCGCCTGTTACTTTAAGTTCATAAAAATCCAATACCATCAGCTCTAATAAAACTATTCCTACCTAGTACCTACCCATAAACCCTTGCCTTCATCCCCATGATAAACATTCGGCGATTAAATCTAATCTAAGTTAATATATTAATTAGTTTGTTAATGAATGAATGAATAATTAAATTCACTCATTTCTCTGAATTCTCTCTCACACATAAGTTCACAAGTTGTCACGATTTCTTAGAAAACTTTTTTTAATGGTTCACACTTTTCGTATATGTACAACATAAATTTATTCCTAAATAATTATTTTAATTAGTATAATGATTAATTTTTTTTAATTAAAACCGGTAACAGGAGGGAAGGGGGGGGGAAGGAAAATACATTAATTAATTTAAATAATTAATTGGGTTAAATAATTTGAGTTTGGATGGAACTTTAATAACACTAAATCTACAGAAAATAATTATTAATTAAATAAATTCGAGTATAATTAATTTTAATTGGACTTTAATTAAATGTTCAATTGTTGTTTTCCCCCCAAAGTAACAAAAATTTAGACAATGAAATAAACAAATAATGGTGTGACTTGTTTATAGAGGACACAAATAATGGGAATGTCGTACAAAAACAAAATGTTACAAACAAAAAAAGTTTTTTTTTATTTTTCTTAATTTTTTTCTTTCTCTCTGTTTTTAATTTATGTGTAAACACTGTCACTTCTCCCTCTCTGGTGTTAAGATGTTTTGTTTGTTTGTTTAAAACAAGAGTGTACTCATGCCTCCCATTTCACTCTGTTCCTTCACAAAAATCTCAAAGTATTGGTAGATGATTGTTACGGCTAACAGGATACCTGTGCCACTGCCAATTGCACCTGAAATTGTTTTTAATTTAAAATTAATTATTTTTAAAATTATTGAAACTCCTCAATAACATCAATTAATAAAACCTCATTAACTCCTCTATATTAATTAATTAACAAAAACCTCATTAACTCCTCAATCTTAATTAATAAAAACCTCATTAACTCCTACAATATCAATTAATAAAAAACCTCATTAACTCCTCAATATCAATTAATAAAAAAACCTCATTAACTCCTCAATAATATTAATTAATAAAACCTCATTAACTCCTCAATAATATTAATTAATAAAACCTCATTAACTCCTCAATATTAATTATTAAAAACCTCATTAACTCCTCAATATTAATAATTAAAAACCTCATTAACTCCTCAACAATATCCATTAACAAAAACCTCATTAACAATTTGAATTCTAATCTAAAAAAAGAATTTAAATAGTTTAAAAACTAATTAAGAAATTTTCATCAGTACTAAATATAAATATGATATTAATTAATACAATCTAATTAACAATTAATCAAATCTAAATTAATCTCTAGAATCCATTAATTATTGCTTACATAAAAAGTTCAAAAATTAAAACTAAGTCTAAAATAAATATTTCTTTTTTTAGTTCAACAAACAACATTAAGGATAACAAATTAAATTAACAACTCAAACTACACAATCTCAACTGAACAACTCAACTGACAACAATCAGGTAAGAACAATTCTATTAATTAAACATAACACAAGACAAAGGGGAGGGACACAAATAAGGTTAGTTTAGGTAAATACTTTACCTAAAAAGTCAGCCAAAACTGACAATGCTCCAATACACAAACCACCAAAGGCAGCAGCAGTTGGGATGTACCGATTCAATTCATGAATCATGGACTTTTCTCTATGACCTCTCATCACCATTTGTTGCTCTTTAAGTTGTTTAGCAACCTTTAAACCAGAGATTTTAATTAAATTAAATGATCAGAAAACATCCCCAAATTAAACCCCATTGTAAAACTGACATCCTTAGCACTAGAACCGGAAACTTCAATCCACGTTTTAGAGAAGAAGGCGCAGGAACCCAACATGAAGAAAATGTAGAGGACCGCGTGAACTGGGTCCTCAAATATATGTGCCAAATTTTCGGGTGGGGAAAGATAGTAGCATAATCCACCTATAGGATAGGCTCTGGCTGGTCCTGCCCCTCCCACATCCGCCCAAACACCCAATAGATTTACCAGGAAATTACCACTGAATTTAACAGCCAACATCTGAAATGAGATGAAACATTTTTTAATTAGAATTAACTAATTAAGTCATCAAGAAATTTTCCCCATTTAAGTCAAATTCCCTGACTTTACCAGAACATATTTTTGGCCTATTTTTCATATCCCAGACATTTTTGGTCTATTTTTCATATCCCAGACATTTTTGGTCTATTTTTCAAATCCCAGACATTTCAGTGATCATTTGGTCTATTTTTCAAATTCTATGACCTTTTTGACCTATTTTCAAATTCCCCATGACCTTTTTGACCTATTTTTCAAATTCCCCATGACCTTTTTGACCTATTTTTCAAATTCCCCATGACCTTCTTTGACCTATTTTCAAATTCCCCATGACCTTTTTTGACCTTTTCAAATTCCCCATGACCTTTTTTGACCTATTTAAATTCCTCATGACTTTCTTTGACCTATTTAAATTCCTCATGACTTTCTTTGACCTATTTTCAATTCCCCTATGACCTTTTTTGACCTATTTTCAAATTCCCCATGACCTTTTTTTGACCTATTTTTCAAATTCCCCATGACCTTTTTTGACCTATTTTCAAATTCCCCATGACCTTTTTTTGACCTATTTTTCAAATTCCCCATGACCTTTTTTGACCTATTTTCAAATTCCCCATGACCTTTTTTTGACCTATTTTTCAAATTCCCCATGACCTTTTTGACCTATTTTCAAATTCCCTGACCCATGACCTTTTTTGACCCATTTTTCAAATTCCCCATGACCTTTTTTGACCTGTTCCCTGACACATGACAACTCTAAAAATTACAAACCTGAGATATGACATAAAGATTAGAAACCAAGGCAGATTGCAAGATAATAGGGATGTTTGAAGTGTAAAACAATTTGATTGGATAAGAACTGTATTGTCCTCTATAACGGGCTGATTTGATTGGTAGATCAACTCTAAATCCCTGTTAATTAATTAATTAATTAATTAAACAAAACAGATTAAAATTAGAATTAGTTTGAAAAACACCAAAATAAATTGAAACTTACTTGGAAGTAGATAACTATAGCAAAAACTAAGACAGTGGCCAAAAGATTCATAAGATTGGGTAGATTTTGACGGTAGAAAGCTTCTCTGAGAGCTCGAACTTTGTCTTGACGGGTAGCTAAGAGATGGAACAAGGCAATGATGGCTCCTTCAAACTCTGTTCCTCTTCCGGTGTTAACAGTGGCAGGGCTAAAGGCTTTCCAAACAATAGTTTCACAGATATTTGTGGCAATGAAAAGGGATATTCCGGAGCCTAAACCATAGCCTTTTTGTAGAAGTTCATCCAAAAGTAGGACAATCAAACCAGCAACAAAAAGCTGAAAGTTTTATGAATAACCAATTAGTACACTATATATGGCAGCCATATTGGGGGTAGAATGAATTATCTTACTTGGATAATGATCAATAGACAAACTCCGGCACCAATATCAGCTGGATCTCCGTACATTCCAGTCATAACATAGACAATAGCTTGACCAATTGTGATGACCATACCAAACACTGTAAATTGGATTTTGAGGGGATGGGGGATTAGAAATAGGCCAATTTTAGACCAAATTAAACCCCTACAATTTTAATTAGGGGGGTTTTTAGAAATAGGCCAATTTTAGACCAAATTAAACCCCTACAATTTTAATTAGGGGGGTTTTTAGAAATAGGCCAATTTTAGACCAAATTGAATTAAGGGGGTTTTGGGTTTTTTTAGAAATAGGCCAATTTTAGACCAAATTGAATTAGGAGGTTTTTGGTGTTTTTTTTTTAGAATAAGGTTAATTTTAGACAAATTTAATTAGGGGTGTTTTTGAGGGGTTTTTTTTAGAAATAGGCCGATTTTAGACCAAATTGAATTAAGGGGGTTTTGGGTTTTTTATAGAAATAGGCCAATTTTAGACCAAATTAAACACTACAAATTTAATTAGGGGTGTTTTTGAGGGTTTTTTAGATATAGGCCAATTTTAGACCAAATTAAATACTACAAATTGAATTAAGGGTGTTTTTTGGGGTTTTATTAGAAATAGGCCAATTTTAGACCAAATTAAACTAGGGGGTTTTGGGGCCTTTTTAGAAATAGGCCAATTTTAGACCAAATTAAACACTAAAAATTAAATTAGGGGTTTTTTTTAGAAATAGGCCAATTTTAGACCAAATCTTTTCATAACAACTCACATTTTTGGGCTCCATTGAAAAGGGCACGATCTTTTGGTGTATCCCCAACTTCAATGATTTTTGCTCCCGCTAAGAGTTGCATGATTAACCCTGAAGTGACAATGGGGGAAATACCCAACTCCATCAGGGTACCTCTGTTAGATGCTAAAATAACTCTCATCCAATAAAATGGATCAGCAGAGTCTGAGGACATAATGCCAAAAAGAGGAATCTAATTGGTGGTTTAGAATAGTTAAGTTTTAGTTTCAGATTACATTAATTAATCAAACTTAAAAAATAAACATACTTGGCAACAGACTAAAAAGATGAACAATGTAATTGCAGTCCATAATACTTTCTCTCTAAATTGAATCTGTAATATTTAATTTAATGTTAATTAGCGCCCTTTAATTTTAAGATTAATACTAATTGAATTGAATTAAGCATACTTTTCTCTCTGGTTTAGCAACTTCTGGTAAAATACCACAGAAGGGTTTTATCACCTCTAGGAACTTAACTGTAATTAATTATAATATGGTTAATTGCAGTGGTTTAAGTTAATTACGATTAAACTAAGGAAATTACGTAAATCGCGCTAAAGTTAAGTACCATCTGTTTAATAACTAACCACATTGACATAATGATTACATAGCTAAAATTGGGGTCATTTTAGGCCTAAATAATTCAAGAAATACGTGCATTACGTAGTTTTATTCAAGCTTAATAAGTGTACAAACGTTAATTAACGTTTAATTAGTTATATTTAGCATAAATTAGACATTTTCGGAGATGACCTATAAGTCAATAACCGGTGGTGAAAGAAATTGCCACGATTCTCATAATTCTTATCGACCCCACGCCTGATCTAGGAGGAATTTTAATAGACCAAGGCTTAACTCGTATGCAAGCCGAATTTAGACTTATTTATTTAAGTAAATACTTAATTACGACGCGATATTTAAAGTGAAATTGATTAAATATACTTTAAATTAACGGTACTTACTTCCCATCTTGGAGTTTGTGTCCAAAAACCTTCAAGATCCTGAGAAATAAGACGCGTTCCGCACCTTAGCGTCCCGAACACGGTAGTAGACACGTAGAAAGCGGAAGTAGGGAAAAAATCCATCCTAACCGCTCCGCGCGTGAATTTCCCCCCCATTTGACGTCTACAAGTTTTTGATTGGTTACAAAAACCCAATATTCCGGCTGTAGTTTCCATGGAGGATATATACTAAGTATCCTGTATTGACTTTGAGAAGTTTCTTAGTTTAATGGTATTTAAATAATAAATAGTGTTTTAATTACTCTAAGCCTTGGTTTTATATTAAAATAGAATGAAATTGTTTCAATATATATTACGTAATATTTCCTAAATGTATTTGGGGGTTTATTTTTAAAATCTTATCCCGGGTACTATAAAGGTTACTTCCTCCATGTTTTACCAACTTATCACTCTTAAGAAAGATAAATTAACACTTATATTGCAAATTTAACTGATAATATTTGTGATTTTCCACGACCTTGAAACGCTAAATCAATTCTCAGCCACGTTTGTTCGTAATTGCATCGGAAAAAAACAAATATTTTACACGAAAATACTCCCTTAAAGTCGTTGAAGCGGAACCAGTTATTTAAATTAGCTGTCAAAATCGTGACGTCACTAAAACGTGGACCAGTTAAAGGGATAGGTAATCCCATGGGTTGTAGTTTTTGTTGTGTTTTTCAATTTCGTTACTCGTGTCGTCGTCGTGTTCTAGTTTTAAAACTAAATTTAGAATTAGTTTAATTTTAAATTAAGGGGGCAAAAGACAGTAAAGTAAACGCGGTCAGTAAATGCCCATAAAAGTGAATGAAATAATTTTTCGGTATTTTTCTACTAAGCCTAAATATCTTTTTTACGATATAATTAAGTGCCATAACATTCTTCTTTCTATAACATATTTAAAACGATAATCGAGTCTTCTTTACGTAATTAAAATATGCAAATTAAGGATTTTAGAGTAGATTTATCGGTATTATTAAAAGCAACAACTTCAAAATGTTGAATAAGTTTAAGTTAAGCCAAATTTACAAAAAAATGACCTCTCAAACGTTGAGTAAATCAACTAAGATTCAAATATGTTTTACCATCGCGGTAATTAGTTTATTATTAATGTTATTCTTTACGGACGGTACTCAAAGTGACCTTATCGGTTCGACAGCGGGGACATTTAGGCTTAATGGTAACGTGATCATTAGAAAGAATTCGACAGATTATCGGTATCTTCCATTTCAACCTGAAAATTATGATTTTCGGAAACATTCTTTCGCGCATCCGGTTTTAACTAAGAGTCCCACTTTTTACGATAAAAAATACGGTTTCTTCTCGGACGATTTGAGGCTAGAAACGTTGGATGAAGTTAGGAAAATGTTTTATTTTGGTTACGATAACTATATGAAGTTCGCCTTCCCCAAAGATGAATTAAATCCAATTTATTGTACTGGAAGAGGACCTGATTATGATAATCCGTAAGTGTTTATTTATTTATTGTTTTCAATGGTTTATATGGAAATTTCCAGGAAAATTGCGTTTTATTCTGGTAGATATTGAGTTGAGCTTCGTTTTAGCGTAAATTAGGTCAAATTTTGACCATTTTTAGTGAAGTTATGAAGGTTTTTGTAATAATTCTGTTAATTTTAGACCAATTTTGACTTTATTGGTCCAGTTTTGTAGTGCTTGATTAGATCTATTTAAAAATTAACCTTAAAACGGAATTTTATGGACATTTTTTCCGTATTTAAAGGGAGTATGAAGCTGTTTAAAAACCAATACTGTTTGGGTCAAATTTTGACCATTTTTAGTGAAGTTATGAAGGTTTTTGTAATAATTCTGTTAATTCTAGACCAATTTTGACTTTATTAGTCCAGTTTTGTAGTGCTAGTTTAGATCTATTTAAAAATCAACCTTAAAACGGAATTTTTTGGACATTTTTCCATATATAAAGGGAGTATGAAGCTGTTTAAAAACCAATACTGTTTGGGTCAAATTCTCAATAAAAACAGTTGCTATTTTAAACCACCATGAAGGGCTTTTATAAGCTAAAATTGGCGCTGTAGTCAGGTACCTATCCCCACAGGGAGCTAACAACTAGCTAGGGGGAAGAGATAGTCTGACGTCACGCAGCCCCTCTCTGGTTGGAATTTTTGCGCGTAGAATACTGTTCCCAACCGTTAGGGGGGGTTGAAACTCCAGTAAGAGATAGAAGGGTGTGACGTTTCAGGGTCGGAACTGTTAGCTCCCTATAGTGTGCTACCGCGAAGCTGGGGGGGAGGAAACTGTGACGTCAATATTGGGTCCCGAATTTGTATTGCCCAAGCTGACGAGGTCTCGCGACTGCCAATATGGTCGCCTGAAAATAAGGTAAGAGATAAGAGCATGCGACGTCACTACAAAGTTCGTGGTAACACACTATAGGGACTTGGCAGTACTACGTCATGCAACGTCAGGCCACCTTCCACTAGTGTTAAAAAACATACCAGGAGGAGGGGCTTATGTAGCTTTCATTCTGTTAAAAAAAACATACCATAATGGCGCTGGGGGCGGAGTTAAGCCTGAATTGTCAAGTCCCTATTGGGGGAAAAATTATATTAAAAACATTTCATACTCCCTTTAAATGTTTCGTTTTCCGTAATTAAATTAAATTTAATTCCGGCATTAATTTTTAATATTATGTAATTAATTTATTAGGTCCAATATTAATATTAATGACGTATTAGGAGATTATTCCCTTACACTTGTTGATTCCCTCGATACATTGGCTGTAAGTCAATTATTAAAAATACATAAAATAATTAAATTTAATTTTAATGAATGAATGAATTAATTAAATAAATAAATTAAATAAATAAATAAATAAATAAAATTAAATTCAAGGTCATGGGAAACGTTTCTGAATTTAAGGAAGCGGTAAGATTAGTAATTGAAAATGTTTCCTTCGATAAAAATATCACCGTACAAGTTTTTGAGGCCAATATTAGGTAAGTAATTATAATTAACATATTTCAGGTATTAATTAAATCATTCTTTATCTAGAATATTGGGAGCCTTACTCTCCGCTCATTTACTTATAACTGACTCTAAACAACCTTTTGGCGACCTCCGTCCAGATGACTACCAAGGAGAGCTCTTGACCTTGGCCCAAGACTTGGCCAAACGTCTCCTTCCCGCCTTTGAGAAAACAAAAACGGGAATTCCGTACCCGAGAGTCAATTTAAAGAACGGAGTTCCCAATAATTGCGCCAAACACACTTGTACAGCCGGAGCCGGGTCATTACTTTTGGAGTTTGGAGTTTTGAGTCATTTATTGGATGACCCTGTTTATGAGGCGGCCGCTAGAAGGGCCATGAGAGCTTTGTGGCAATTAAGGAGCAAGAATACGGGACTTTTGGGAAGCGTCGTTGATGTAGAAACTGGAGAATGGGTTGGAAAAATGAGCGGAGTCGGAGCAGGATTGGATTCTTTCTACGAGTATTTACTCAAAGTTTATATTCTCTTTGGGGAAAAGGAAGATTTTTATATGTTTGAAGAAAGTTATGAGACTATCAAGAGATATGTCAGAAAAGGGTAAATTGTTATTTGTTTCTTTGTGTTTGGCTGCGTCATTATTCATTCTAAGCCTTGGCGCTATTATATTTGGCTGCGTCATCATTCATTCTAAGCCTTGGCGCCATTATATTTCGCGTAGTCATCATTTATTCTAAGCCTTGGCGCCATTATATTTCGCGTAGTCATCATTCATTCTAAGCCTTGGCGCCATTATATTTCGCGTAGTCATCATTCATTCTAAGCCTTGGCGCCGTTATATTTGGCTGAGTCATCAAAACTAAGCCTAGGCGCCATTATATTTGGCTGAGTCATCATAACTAAGCCTAGGCGCCATTATATTTGGCCCGGTCATCAAAACTAAGCCTTGGCGCCATTATATTTGGCCCGGTCATCAAAACTAAGCCTTGGCGCCATTATATTTGGCCCGGTCATCAAAACTAAGCCTTGGCGCCATTATATTTGGCCCGGTCATCAAAACTAAGCCTTGGCGCCATTATATTTGGCCCGGTCATCAAAACTAAGCCTTGGCGCCATTATATTTGGCCCGGTCATCAAAACTAAGCCTTGGCGCCATTATATTTGTCCCGGTCATCAAAACTAAGCCTTGGCGCCATTATATTTGTCCCGTCATCAAAACTAAGCCTTGGCGCCATTGTATTTGGCCGAGTCATCATAACAAAGCCTTGCCGCCATTTTATTTGGCTGACTCATCAATTTTAACTAAGCCTTGGCTCCATTATAAATCCCATAAACAAATCCATTAAAATCATTTTAATTAATTTCCGATATCATTTGTCACTAATTAATATTAATTCTTTGTAATTAAATATCTTAGACGTAAATTTTGCAATCAAGGTAAAGGCGAACACCCAGTTTATATAAACGTCAACATGTTTGATGGTTCGACCTTTACCCTTTGGATTGATTCCTTGCAAGCGGCCTTTGCCGGCATTCAAGTATTGAAAGGAGATATAGAGGAGGCCATATGTAGCCACGCCTTGTATTACGCAATTTGGACTAAATTCGGGGCCCTTCCCGAAAGATTCAACTGGCAACAGATCTCCCCTGATTTGTCCTTTTACCCCTTAAGACCGGAATTAGTTGAATCGACGTATTTTTTGTATCAAGCTACGAAGAATCCATTTTATCTTCACGTTGGCAAAGATATTCTTGAAAGTCTCAATAAGTTCACCAAAGCAGAGTAAGTTTTTAACATTTTTATTTTGTTTAGGCCTATCAGTTGATAAGTTTATCATTAGATTAGTTGATTTATTTATCATATCATTAGGGTCTCGTTTTCAATCACGTTTTTATAATATTAAATAGGCCTAGGCTTAGCTATTAAATTTCTTAAATAAAAGTTATTATTAATTAAGTTTAAACTAATTAATTTAGGCCTATCAGTTGATAAGTTTATCAATCAGTTTGGTTGGTTTATCATATCATTAGGGTCTGGGTTTTAATCACGTTTTTTTATAATATTAAATAGGCCTAGGCTTAGTTATTAAATTTCTCAAATAGGCCTAGGCTTAGTTATTAAATTTCTCAAATAGGCCTAGGCTTAGTTATTAAATTTCTCAAATAGGCCTAGGCTTAGCTATTAAATTTCTTAAATAGGCCTAGGCTTAGCTATTAAATTTCTTAAATAGGCCTAGGCTTAGCTATTAAATTTCTCAAATAGGCCTAGGCTTAGCTATTAAATTTCTTAAATAGGCCTAGGCTTAGCTATTAAATTTCTCAAATAGGCCTAGGCTTAGCTATTAAATTTCTCAAATAGGCCTAGGCTTAGTTATTAAATTTCTCAAATAGGCCTAGGCTTAGCTATTAAATTTCTTAAATAGGCCTAGGCTTAGCTATTAAATTTCTTAAATAGGCCTAGGCTTAGCTATTAAATTTCTTAAATAGGCCTAGGCTTAGCTATTAAATTTCTCAAATAGGCCTAGGCTTAGCTATTAAATTTCTTAAATAGGCCTAGGCTTAGCTATTAAATTTCTCAAATAGGCCTAGGCTTAGCTATTAAATTTCTCAAATAGGCCTAGGCTTAGCTATTAAATTTCTCAAATAGGCCTAGGCTTAGCTATTAAATTTCTCAAATAGGCCTAGGCTTAGCTATTAAATTTCTCAAATAGAAGTTAAACTTGAAAAAGAACCGAGATTAAGTTTAAACTATGTTGCCCTTCAAAAATTATTATTATTTAAATCCACCAGGGGCTTTAAATTTAACTCTTCATATCTCTTATTATAAAATAATTATAAATTAGCATGTAATTAGGCTTAAAAATAAATCGAGGACTAGTACTTTGCCATCCGCCATATTGCTTTAGTGTCGTCTGCTAGCTAGGGGGGTCATCCATAAAATCCGGAAAAAATTTATTAAATAACATTCACTATTTCTTTATCATTAATTATTGAGTATTAATTAGCCCAAAAATTAATTTAATTTCCTTAAGATGTGGTTATGCAACAATACATAATGTTCAAGATAAAAGTTTAGAGGATAGGATGGAAAGTTTTTTCTTAAGTGAAACTTGTAAATATTTATATTTGGTAAGAATGTTAATTACTTTAATTAATTAACTAATTGATTAATTTAATTAATAACGATGATTTTCTACGTAGCTATTTGACTTTGACAATCCAGTTAATAAATTAGCCACGCAATATCTATTTACAACCGAGGGTCATTTATTCCCAATAAGTTGGAGGTTTCGGAAGAAGTTGTTTAACGGAGTTGAAACCCCAATTGATTATCATTTGCTTAATCAAGCTAATATCGAGAGAATTAAAATTAATTCTACCTCAGAACGAACTTATAATCGAAAACCAGATGCCCTTAATATGAATGTAAGTATTTTTAAATTAATTTACGGTTTGAATTTGGCGCCCAAAATTAAAATAGGGAAAGATGGCGCCACTGTCCTTTGAATTTTGACTTTGGCGCCGGAATTCGATAGATGGCGCTAATGTCATAGTTTTGGCGGGAAATTTGAAATATTGAAAGCCACGTGGTCGCCTTTTGCGATATTTTAAAATATTTTTTATTAGAAATTAAATAAAATTTAATTACAATTAAATTGCCCTTAATATGAATGTATTTTAAAATTAATTTACGGTTTAAATTTGGCGCCGAAATTAAAATAGGGAAAGATGGCGCCACTGTCTTTAGAATTTTGAATTTGGCG
This sequence comes from Phalangium opilio, assembly GCF_054372755.1. Classification (NCBI taxonomy): domain Eukaryota; kingdom Metazoa; phylum Arthropoda; class Arachnida; order Opiliones; family Phalangiidae; genus Phalangium; species Phalangium opilio. The sequence goes on along the minus strand of NW_028324188.1, from coordinate 1,013,565 downwards.
CTGGAATTCGTTAGATGGCGCTAGAGTCATAGTTTTGGCGGGAAATTTGAAATATTGAAAGCCACGTGGTCGCTTTTACGATATTTTAAAATATTTTTTATTAGAAATTAAATTAAATTTAATTACAATTAAATTGCCCTTAATATGAATGTAAGTATTTTAAAATTAATTTACAGTTTATATATGGCGCCGAAATTTGATAGATGGCGCTAATGTCACAGTTTTGGCGGGAAATTTGAAATATTGAAAGCCACGTGGTCGCATTTGCGATATTTTAAAATATTTTTTTTTTTAATTAAAAATTAAATTTAATTACGATTAAATTAAATTAAATTTGATTTTAGTGTGATCGCATATCGGATGAACGTCAATTTTTCCTTCCATTGAAAACAGAGTACTTCCTTCAAGTTAATAAAGCATTAGGTGTTGAGATTTAAGCCTAATTAAAGTTAATTTCAATTATTTTAGTTAATTAAAGAAAAAATGTTTCAAGGTCCAAACATTTTACTGCTCACTTTTTTAGATTAAATTTTTTTTAATGAATCTCCTTCAGGATTAAAATTAATTGTAATTAAAGTTTAAAGCATTCCAACATTCTGTGAAAATTAAATTTAAACAAGATTTAATTATCATTTTGTTAATTGCATTATTGAAGAGTTGGAATATTTTAATATTAAAATTAGTTAATTATTAAATTAAAACCACGGGTTTAATTAATTAATTATCTTAATTAAACCCTCTCCTCCCCCACCCGCTTACAGCATCGAAAAATAATAATAATAATTAATTACCCTTTAATTAATTGTAATTAATGTAAATAGGCCTATAATATAAATTGATTCCCATTGGGTATATATATTAAAATAAAAATTATATTTTATTATAATTATAATTAAAAATTAAATATATACCTTGGAAGTATTTTTACAGTTGTATATATATAGATGCCAGGTAATTATCAACCCTGTTTTTTCCTAATTAATTTTAATTAGGGGTGATAATTAACGAAAGTCAAATGTAATTTTTTTTTTGTTTTTAATTGAGGGAAATTTAAATAATTATATAAATGGATAAACAGCTTTAAATGTGAATGGATGGACACAAAAATTAAAGTCTTATTTTACAAATTAATTGTGTTTTGTTTTAATTGCGTCTGGAGTTAATTTAATGTCTCTTTTATTGACTTCAATATTAACCCTTTTTACAGCTATTTATTTAAAGGACTCTCGAGTCTCGAGGGGTTAACCACTCCTATATTTCACCTAAACCCATTTTGTTGAGTAAATTGAGTCTGGAATTGATTTAATGTGTCTTTTATTGACTTCAATATTAACACTATTCTTTTCAGCATTTTAATATTTTAAGTGGACTCTCGAGGGGCTAACCACTCCTATATTTAACCTACACCCATTTCTTTTAGTGACTGGCCCCTCTGTCGATTTGTTTTTCTGTCATAATTAATTATATTAATTTATATTTATTAAGTGGACTTTCGAGGGGCTAACCACTCCTATTTTTCACCTACACCTCTTTCATTGAGTGACTGGCCCCTCGGTAGATTTTTTCCGGCATAATTAATTATATTTATTTATATTTGTTAAGTGGACTTTCGAGGGGCTAATCACTCCTATATTTCACTTACACCAATTTCGTTTAGTAGTAGATCTTTCTCTGGAAGAGTAAGTAAGCCTTTGTCAGAGTTTATTACCCTTTTAAACTTCTTGGAAAGAAAGAATTTGAAAGCATTTAAATAAAATAAAACCATTATGCAAAATAAGGGAGCCAACTTCGAACCTTATTGCAATTTCCAGTTGAAATGCAACACTAAAAAAAATAACATAAATCTATATCGTTATCGCTCTTTGAATAAACAAACCATCCAAAAATCGTGCATGACGTTTAATCCACCCGGAATATGCTATGAGTGCAAAAGTTTCAACCTATATTTATTAACATGGGCGAATGGATTATTATGATTGGTTGCAATCTGCATTTTTAGTTTTTTAGCGCGTAAAATGGTTTGTTGAGCGCGTGAGCTTGACCCCTTAACCTTGAGGAGCACGTGACCACGTGTGGTGGTGGTGGCGGTGATGGTAATGATGGCGTAAAAAGCGCGCGGAAATATTTGCCTTCTCGTGCAAACTATTTTATCACACACACCTTGTCATTATACCCATCTTATATATACTTTTCTTACCTTAGCCAATTTTAATACATGGGGATTTGTTCGCACTTGTAATGTTCGTGTTCCTTTTACGATATTGTAAATGTCGTTCGGGGTTTCTAAAGGTCAACTGCTGGGATGTGATTGTGGTGATAGGATAGGTCATAATGGATAAATTCTTCGTATTTTTGAAAATAGGTCTAAAATTTAAGGGTTAATTCTGAGAATTTTTGAAAATAGGTCTAAAATGTAAGGGATAATTTTGTGTGTTTGGGAGTAGGTCTACAATGTAAGGGTTATTTTGATATTGTGTCTCAAATGTCCGGTAAAAATCTGGGAATTTTGAAAATAGGCCTAAAATGTCTGGGAAAAATCTGGGAATTTTTAAAATAGGTCTAAAATGTCTGGGAAAAATCTGGGACTTTTGAAAATAGACCAAAAATGTCAGGAAAAATCTATGAATTTTTAAAATAGGCCTAAAATGTCTGGGAAAAATCTGGGAATTTTTAAAATAGGTCTAAAATGTCTGGGAAAAATCTGGGACTTTTGAAAATAGACCAAAAATGTCAGGAAAAATCTATGAATTTTTAAAATAGGCCTAAAATGTCTGGGAAAAATCTGGGACTTTTAAAAATAGACCTAAAATGTCTGGGAATTTTTAAAATAGACCTAAAATGTCTGGGAATTTTTAAAATAGACCTAAAATGTCTGGGAAAAATCTGGTACTCTTGAAAATAGACCTAAAATGTCTTGGAAAATCTGAGACTTTTGAAAATAGGTCTCAAATGTGAAGGAAAAATCCTGGAATTTCAAAATAGGTATAAAATAGAAAGGATAATATTATGAACTTTGAAAATAGCCCTAAAAATAAGTAATAAAATATTAATGCGAATAAGGCTTATGATAACAGAATTGGCTCGCTTTTAATCACGGTGTGGTTTTTCTTTTTTTCGAACGTAATATTTCATAGAGAGAGAGAGAGATTTCGTGAAACAAAAACAATTCTTCAAATAAAATGGGGGTGGTTCATATACGGCTCTTTTTTTTTTATTCTTAGAAGAAAACCCCCTTAGGCCTAATAGATCGTTTTCCCGAGCCATTCAAAGATAGATTCGTGATAAGATAACTGCCAAAGAACCCAAAATATGCCCAACTTAAAAAAAAAATAAAAATCATTTATAAACAATGAAGACGGATTTCGGGTATTTTAAAATGTAATCAACGCCTTTTTATTTTAATATGAAAATCCATTTAAATCCATCCTGTAGAGTCACGTGCTTCCTTTGCTTATATCCAGCTCTCTCTGTGTTTCCCGCCGCGAGATTTAAGGCGCGAAAATGCGCGTGTATTAATTTTCGCGCCAATGCCTTTTAAAAAAGGCGCGAAATAGCACGTGAAATTAGACGCATATACAATTCGCGCGCTAATTTGGATTTTTGCACGCGCTAACACGTTTAAAAAAGGCGCGAAAATGCACGTGGAAATAGGCCTATAAACTTTCTCGAATAATAAATTTTATATCGTGTAAACTTCTATGGGACTTATTCTTAATTATTCTTTAAAACCGAGGCCTATTTAACAATATTCTTGGAAGCTTCCTGTATAATAAGACGTAGTTATATCTGATGGATTAGGCTTAGCATCATTAGACCGATCGTGTTCCACCCTAACACTAATGTATTAAAAATAAAAAAAAAGAATAAGCCTTTGCTATGATATTTAATTCCACTTAAAGAATGATAAATGAGACGGTTAAATACTATTGGAACACTGGGAAATTTTAATGATTTCTAAGCCATTATCGTGCCTTTGAAAAGTTTTGGAAGAAACCAAAGCGCATTAGCAATTTTTAAGCTAAGCGAGGTGACCTTGAAATTACCCGTCTCACTCGGAAAGTTCATTAAAATAACGTATTATCTTAAGTTTAGCTCTTAATTACCGGCGATGCTTTCTCGTTTTGAAATAACGCTAAGCCTAACTCGTGCAGAGTCGCGTGAAACGTGAGGAAAAGCTAAACTATATCGATTTTATCCGTGCTTAGACTTTTTAAAATATTTTTTCATTTTTAAATAACGATATGTTTGAAAAACAAATTTCAAGGGTTTTCGTTTAAATACGCGGAACTAATTATGAGTAGGGTTTGAAATAGTCGCTACCTTTTCTTATTTTTGTCTGGTTTTTTTATATTCAAAGGTGTTAACTGCGTAATTACTTTAAGAGCTAATATCTAAATTACTTTGTTCAGAATTTTTTCGACTATTTGAAAAAGTGGGAATTTATCTAATTATATTAAAGGTAAAGTTCAGGTAACATAACTGATTTTACCTTAATTAAAAGAACAGCCGTTTTTCTTAATATAAAAGGAAATAAATATTAAAATTAATCAATAAATGATCTCTTATTACAATATAATAATTAGTGCATTTAATTAGTCAAATTAAAAATAATCAAGGACTACTGCCTCGCCATCCGACATTGCTCTAGTGGCGTCTGCTAATCAGAACCATGACCTAACCCTTACCTCACTCAGGCTGTGAGAATTCAACCAATCCCGTGGGAGTAAGAGGTTCTGGCTAGCAGACGCCACTAAAGCAATGATTATTTTTAACTTGACTAATTAAATGCAAATCTAATTAGCATATTGTAATAAGAGATAATTTATATTTAGAAAAAAGGCCCTTCTTTTTAAGGTACAATAACTTTTCCTTAAAAATCCGCTCCGAAATCGGCTCCTTCAACTATAAGAAAATAAATAAATACCTCTAAGGAAACACAAAGCTTTAGTATTGTTAGATATAAAAGAAGAACCGCGTACGTTCACGATTTTTCCACCACCATCCCCGACCGGGCCAAGCAAATTACTATGTTTCAGGAAGTGGCATTCCAAATAGCATAGCCTTGTTTGTCAACTATTAAATGACAACGTATACCCTGGTGTATCATAAAGAGATATGGGGATAAAAAGCAGCGCCCTTGCCTGTAATCATACATACATGAACTAGGAATGCCATGCGTGATTCGTCTAACTAGAAGGCGGACTTGATAGTGTTGGGTAATGAGGGGATCTTTTGCTTTTTGATAATACCTTTCTAAGTGACACCAACGCCAGCCAGCCATCTCCCCTGTAATACTAAACTAAACACCGCCAAAATAGCACAAGTATAGAAAACGGGCGCTTTTGTATTCTTTATTCGTGACATTGAAATGGAAGCGAGGCATTGCATGAATTGCGTGATGGATTCTTTCATCATTATTATTATATAATTCTTATAACTGGATTATTTTTATTTTTCAAATCTTGTCTGTTTGTCGGGGGTGAGGGTTTAACAGAGGGGCTATTCACTCCATGATTTCATCTACACCAACTTCTCGTAGGGCTTTTGAACAGGATTGCCAGTACCTGGAATACCAGGGAATATCAGGGAATTTTTAAAACAGTATCATTAAAAGTCATTTCATATTGGGTTGGGGTAATTTTCTCCTGCAGTAGTTACACAGGGTTCATACAAACCTGGGAAACTGAAGGGGTTGTTTCAACTATAAATAAAATCACTCCCGTTGTTATTACTCCATATATTGGGGAAAACTCAGGGAATTATGTGGGGGAAAACTCAGGGAATTATGTGGGGGAAATCTCAGGGAATTATGTGGGGGAAATCTCAGGGAATTATGTGGGGGAAAACTCAGGGAATTATGTGGGGGAAATCTCAGGGAATTATGTGGGGGGAACTCAGGGAATTGTGTGGGGAAAAACTCGGGGAAATTGGTTTTCCAAAAATTAATATGAACCTAGCTGTAGTAGTACTTTGGCGTGAACTATGAAGTAATATATTTACAACTTAACAAATAATTAAAATTGTGCAATTAAAATTGGTCAGCAAAAATTAATTAGTTAATGACTATAGACACTAATTTGGGAAAAACATGGCTTGCAAAATAGTCAATTTCAAATTTTGAAGCAAATTTGTTTTGTGTACTCTATTACAACTTAGTGACTAACACCTCGACTAGGGCATTATCGCATACCTGGAATATTTCCTAGCGGCAAAGGAATATATATTGGAACAGCACCCAAAGTATGCGGTATTGTTATTTTGATCCGCGTTTGAAGTTTACCGTAATTCACCCCCACCTTATTATATCATCGTGTTACTTACTTCTTTGTGCGCATTTCTTTTATTGTTATTGTAGTAGGTATATTGTTTGTGGGGAATCAACGGGGATTCACCCCTTTTTGCGTTGTTTTCAAGTGTGGGAAATATGTCAAGAATGTTTTAACGTATTTATAAAACAATTTAGGGATTTTGAGGAATTTTTTGATCCGTGTGTGATATGTATAGAAATACGATGCCATCACGTGACCCCTGATTTGTTGATGCCTTTAACCTTGAATTTGGAGCATAAGTTTATAAGTGATATGTTACATGATAAGTATGACACTATCTATACTTCCTAATGCTACCTCCTAGAGACTTACAGCTCGAGATAACTAGTTCGAGAAGGAGAACGACAATTAAGCGAGTCAATTGAAGTACTTACTACACTCGGTGGTGGTCAATTAATTTTGCAGGACTTAAGTTCCATCTAGCTCTCCTATTTAGTCTGCATTACTAATTAGGCCTTTGACAGCAGCGACTCATGCACCAGGTGTTCGTCAGTCGCTTTACCTCGAATCTATGACCTACCTAGGCTATCACTTCAAAATTACAAGCTCCAGTTTCTAAGTTACCAGAATTTACAAACTTATGGAACCAACATATCACTTATGAACGTATGGTTTATGCTAATTATAGTATTTAAATGGTGTAAATTAAAACCACGGTTAATGCCCCTCAGTCCGTGAAATTACTACTTTCAAATTAAATACCCTTGCCTAAAAATTGGCCCCCTTAAAGATCAAGGTCTTTTGTGCATAGCCCGTTCCTTTTTAGGTAAATGCGCATCAATCTCTAAGCCTAAATTGGGCTCAAAAATACCTTGAAGTATGAAAGAGAGAGAGAGAGGCCGGGGCAAGCGAGGCTAAAAAATCACAGCTCGATAAGATCTGTTTGTTCAGCTAATTTTCATCCTTTAATAGAGCTATTATTAACACGTTTTCGCGTCTTCAACACGACCCCAGAACGAATGCCCACACGTTATTTTAACTCCCTTTACCCGTAATTTGCCAAAACATATTAGCTAGGCCCGCTTCCTTAAGCCTTGCCCGTCTACATTATTTACTCAATTCACGTGCAAGGAAAAAAATTCAAATTAGGCTTAAGAAGTAAAAGTTGCAACTTTTTAAATTTGGCGCGATTTTTATTAATTTCCCGCCTTTTATTTTCTGTTAATAGATGGCGAGATTTTGTTTTGCTGCGTATGTGACGTCAGAGCCATTGTTATTATTTAAACGAAATATGGCTGCCGTGAAATGATGCGAGTTAGGCAGTATTTAAGATATTATTCTTAATTATTTAAATAAATAGTCGTTGGATTATTTGAAATTGACGACAAAAGGATCCGATGGATTCGGATTCGAGTCGAGACCTGAATGAATGGAATGACATGGGAATGTTTTAAGGTAAGCTACATTTTTATTATTGCACGTTTGATGGTCCCGTTGTTATCTTTTGTTACCACCATATCTAACCTAACCAAACGTAACCATATTATGAAAGTAAAGGTAAGTTTGCTGTCATATCTTCAGTATTTTGTGCATTATTTTGACACTGACTACTTTGTCAGTTAAAAATCACGGTAGCTAAGCCTTGGCACACGCATCGGGAATAAACAATAAAGTACACTGGATATTAGTATATTTTAAGAAATGACAGTTGATTATAGAACAGGACTCCGCCATTTTGTTGGTGGACAAATTATTTACATAAAAATCTTACCATACTTTTAAGGAATTATTAGACAATATTAAGAAAATAGGAGACGCCCTTGTTGCTTAATGTTTTGGGGGACCCCCCGAGGGGACCATCTTGTAAGATTAAGGGGGCTTGATATTGTAATAAATAAAAGATGAATTTATCATCTTTCACGTTTTACTTGTCATCGCTAAAACAATCCATCTTAATCCTTCGACTCCGCGCATCCATATTTTTTATCTGAACAGGTAGAACTTTACTTCCGAGACCAAATTCCCCGTCTTTTTTTACCTCCTTGAATAGGAAATTAATGCTAGCTAGCCCTGAGACTCACTTAGAGATGAGGCAAAAGAAAACTGCCCATTGTTTCAAGAAAATCGTGGTTTGAAGTTATTGCGTAGACTAGATAGATAGCCAACTTAGGTACCTAGGTACGTTTTAAAATTATTAATTTTATTTTTTATTTTTCGAATTTGCGATCTGTTAGGTAGATGAATTTCCAATTTACTTTTGGGAATTAGGTTTTTCTTTCTTCTTTTAATGGTTTGTTTTAGTTCATTGGTTTAAGGACAATTAGGGTTATTACTGTTCTGATTCTATAAGTGTTTCTATACGTATAATTTTAATTTGGCTGAGTTATGACGTATGTTCAGGGAAAGTCAGGGAATTTTTATATGTACAGGGTGTTTATGATAAGTCTGTTTTGGCACAAATTAAGCGGGATGTTAATTCTTTGGGAAATCGATTTTGAATAGAAAATGTAATTTGCCATTTTGTGGGCTCCAAGGGAAACTGTTTTCGAATTAAGATTGCCATTGCATTCAGAGTATTTTACGGATGACCCCGTTAAATTTAATTACGAAACTGACTAAGACAATGATAATTCTAATTAAGGGGTCGTCCCTAAAACACTAAAATCAAATCATAATTTTTCTATATACAAAGTGGGGAATTTCTTGGATGTTAATTGCAATTGGGGTTGAAGAGTGTTGCAGCAGCGTTGCACTTTGACCACATAAATATATGCAATTAAAACATAATTAAGAGTAATAATCCCTTACCAAATATCACAAATGAACATTGACAAAAATCAACATTTATTTCGCCCCAAAAATAAATACAGGGCTCCCACCATGTCCCTAAAATACCTAAAACCCCCTACTTTCTTTTGAGGTCCCTAAACCACCATAGAATTGTGATTTGGTCCCTAAATCACCATATTCCTAGTTTAATGTGCCATCAGCTTATAATACAGGGTGATTCTAAAATGGTGGTATAACCGAACTACTGCGGGTTCTATGAGCGATTTTAAGTCGAAAATGTTCTATGGCATTTTGTCATCCAGGCCACCGTTTAAAAGTTATGATAAGAATCATTTACGGATGACCCCTTAAAATTAATTAAATTAATCAAAAGCCCATCGGGTTGAATACATTTTTTAAGGGGACTCACGTGTTTAGTAATCGCGCGCGCGATTTACTTCCCCGTGAACTCCATAAAGAAGTCCTCCACCAATGTAAGCTTGAAAATGGGTTCAAATGGGAAGATTCATGCCGAATTGAGAAAAACCTAACAAACAATCAACAAAGGTTTTAATGTTATTTCCACTCTCTTCTGAGAATCGCAAAAAGAAGTGAAGCTTTTCAAGCAAAATTACACGTATTTTTGTTTAAAGCGGATCAAAACTTAATTTTAACAATTTGATCGTCAATGGAGTAAGAAGTTACGGAACACACGGGCTCTACTGCAATGTAACGTAAAAATTGTAAAGTCAGAAGCCAAATTAAGAAATCAACTAAATGTCAGTTTTTGGCGGTGTAGCGTGTTCTGCCTCATGGAATGAGAGTCTGACTAGATGTTCTCACATTCGATTCTCAAAACTTGATGAATCGCTGGCTTTTGTTTGCTTTCGTGGCCGGATCATAGATATAGTAAAACTATAAAGGGTCTAGATCCACTTCGCTGGCTTAGGCTTAACGAAAAAACGCGGAAGGGGCAACGAGCAGACAGCCGCTATTTTCTGGGGGTAGCCGTATAAAACGCCATCTATCGGGGACAAATTAGCGGCCAAAATTGGAACTATCATAAGGATGAGTGGCACTCTATGTTAACTCCCTATAGGGCATAATAAGTCAAACCCTCGGAGATGCCATTACTCCATTTTATACGAGCTAAGAGCGGAAAAACGTATTTTATAAATTTTACACCTGTAAAATCTTTTAAAAAACACTTGGAACTTGTATTTCTACTTACTTTCGAGGAAATACCACCGTTTTCTGGAGGTAAGAGTCTTTTTTTATACATTTATTAGTAATAAAAACATTAAGGCGAGCTAAGCCTTGGTCTTGTAAAACACGGCAGATTAGTGATTTTGAAAACGACGCTAATCCTCGCGCTAATCACTAATCTGCCGTGTTTTACAAGACCAAGGCTTAGCTCGCCTTAATGTTTTTATTACTAATAAATGTATAAAAAAAGACTCTTACCTCCAGAAAACGGTGGTATTTCCTCGAAAGTAAGTAGAAATACAAGTTCCAAGTGTTTTTTAAAAGATTTTACAGGTGTAAAATTTATAAAATACGTTTTTCCGCTCTTAGCTCGTATAAAATGGAGTAATGGCATCTCCGAGGGTTTGACTTATTATGCCCTATAGGGGGTTAACATAGAGTGCCACTACTCTAAGCTCATCCTTTAATTTAGTTTCGAAAGTTCCCGATAGATGGCGTTTTATACGGCTACCCCCAGAAAATAGCGGCTGTCTGCTCGTTGCCCCTTCCGCGTCGACCTCCCATTGAATTGTGTATCTACCCTTTTAATATATCTATGGGCCGGATTGCAACTAACTGTAAAGTCAGTTGGAATTTGGAAGGGTATTAAAGCTGTTTGTGTTTTTGAGCTAAGCCTTGGTTTTCTTGAAATTTCAAACTGATACTCGCCGTCGCGCGCCAACATTTAAACATTTTGTAATGGCACGTGCAGCCTTTTACTGTGCTAAAGTCTCGTGACTACGATCTTCCCAACAATTCTTACTAAACACGTGAGTCCCCTTAAAAATGTATTCAACCCGCTGGGCTTTTGATTAATTTAATTAATTTTAAGGGGTCATCCGTAAATGATTCTTATCATAACTTTTAAACGGTGGCCTGGATGACAAAATGCCATAGAACATTTTCGACTTAAAATCGCTCATAGAACCCGCAGTAGTTCGGTTATACCACCATTTTAGAATCACCCTGTATTCAACCCAAAGTCCAATTTCTATGTTTATATTTCTTATTTCGTTGAAAAACGAAAAAAGACTGGTTGTTAAGTGTGATAGAATTGTGAAAGATAAAACATAGTAATGTAATAAACAAAAACTAAGTCAGTTTTATGATAAAATATTTTTACAAATATCTGACTTTGTCATTTTGTGAAAATATAAGTTCAAATAAAGATCCCATTTTGGTTCCTATTTGGTCCCTAGTTTAAAAATTTCGGTGCCTATTTCACCCTATTTCTAGCCTAAAAAATCCCCTATTTCCCTACTTTTTTTTAAGATTTTGGTGGGAGCCCTGTAAATAAAAAAATAAATAATTACGGAAAATCAAATTAAAGAAATACAGAGATTAAAACTCCTAAACTAAGGAATTTGATCATAATATTATAAAAAATTATTTTGGTGTCAAATGCAATGCCCGTCAAAGAAAGAAAGAAAGAATATACCTGTATAGTTAGGTGTCTTTAAGTATAAATAAATAATACCTGCAGAACGATTATTTAAGTAACAGTTTTTGAAGCGATATAGCTAGTTGAAGGGTGGGAATTATTTCTCAGGTTACGTGCTAAAAATATGGAATTAAATGCCTTTAACGGGAGGTGATTTAGTAGGGAGGGGGGTAGCTTACTATTTGGCTTAGCGGGCCCTTGCCCCCCCCTCCCCTTCCTTGGTCCATCCATAAATCTTCTAGCTAGTTTACGTCCATTTTAATCGGGCGATTTTTCGCTCCTATATAGCCAGCGAGCGGCACTGCACCAAATTTGCGCCTTGTATCCGGTTCTAGAACCCATATTATTTTTCCAAGCTTTTTTTTCCTTTTTTTTAGGTAACTATTAAGCAAGTATTAATGGAGGGTTACTGACGAGAATGGTGTAGTAATGGGGTTGTGTTGTGTTACTTCGGTTTAATACCAAGTTTTCTATTTAAAGGCAATCTTTTATTTATTTATTTTTGACTGAAATAGTCCTGATTTCAAGGAGTGTTGATTAATTCTAATTAATTTTTTATTATAATTTAGTGCTAGGCTAATGTGAACGCAGTTTAATTATACCCAAAACATTGAAAATATTTATTTATAAGGTAACAGTAACGTTAAAATTTGACCAATAAATACATGTATTAATTCTGAAAGAGTATAATACAGAACCGTAGATAACCTTTATTGCCAACTGCGGTTAAAAATGATGGCCGTTACCGGTTGGTCATTCTCGGCCTTTTGGGGGGGTAAATCCACGAAATAGCCGCTAATAGAAGGCTTATTTTCACGCGCACAAGTACCTACGCAATTTTCTCTCTTTGCTCGGTAAATAGTCAGGGATTTTTTTTCCCCCGTTTCTTTATAACCGGGGACTATAAATCACCCGTTAAAAGCCCCTATTTAACCCCTTGTCTATTCCAAAAACGGCTGATTACGTGAAAAATGAGACTTTATATCATCACGAAATATGAACAGGCCTCCTCTCCTCCTTCACCCTCTTTCCCCCCCCCCCACGGGTTTCTTGATTACCAAGGCTCGAATAGCGCCACTTACACCAGGTCTTCCAAACCATGCATGCACCATAGGAACTCTTTTAAATATCCACTTATGATCATCCCATATACGATGCATCAATTTCTTGTATTCAAGGGGTGGGTTAGGTATTCGAGGATTGGTGTAGTTGCAGTATTTTTCCTACTGTAATATATTGGTTTTCATACCATTTAATTAAGGTTTAGGTTTATTGTTTAATATTTAAATATGATGAGTGTCATGGAGTTTTAAAATTTTTATATTAAAAGTATTCCGGGACTGGTTCATGGGTGTAGTATTTTTCCTACTGTAATATAGGGAGTTTCATACCATTTAGAGAAAAATAATTAAGGTTTAGGTTTATTGTTTAATATTTAAATATGATGAGTGTCAGGGAATTTTAAAATTTTAATATTAAAAGTATTCCGGGACTGGTTTATGGGTGTAGTATTTTTCCTACTATGATGTAGGGGTTTTTATTCCATTTACAAAAATAAATGGGATGATAACCCCCTATAATACGGTAGGATTTCTGACTTTTCTACTGTAACGAATAAAACGCGCGATTAAAATTGTTCAGAGAAAATTAATTAATGATTTTAGACGATAATTTGGGAAAAATTATATTTTAAAAATTTTTGAAATAAAACAAATCAGTTAGAAATACTTTAACCATTGACTTAATATAGCTAAACCACTCTGTAATAAACTTTATAGTTGCACGAGATATTATTAATACTTGATCCCAGTTTAAGTATGCAACAGGTAGTGATGTTTTTCTTTAAATATTATTTATGGTATAAAGAATTGAATTTTGCGATTGGGACGAAATGAGAGCGCGTGAACCCAAAAGTGAAGCGATGAAAATTACACCAAGGGGTTCAAGAAAAAAAAAATAAAAAACCGAAATTTAGTCGAAAAGAAAATTGCTCGTCTTTATCATCATGGCGGTACGGCTACACTTTGTTTCCTTTGAGGTTCCTAGAACCACCTTCTTGATTTTGGGGGATTTTCTATCCTTGGGTCCATCTTTTATTTAAAGAGTAGTACGTGGTTCCCCCACTAATGGAGACTCGACGCCTGCTGCAGATCCGCGTTACAACTTCACGCTGTCTCCCGTCAAAATTGCATCCTTAGCCGATAAAAGCTATGTACAGTTTAAGTTAAAGACAATTAATTTTCCAAGTTATTTAACTTTAAAATATTTCGCCGATTTTTATCTATTTAAAACGAGGAAGGTATATATTTACGTGTTTTTAAATATGTGACGCCTGGTAATGTTAATTCTATGTCCGAGAGAATGATTTTGAGTTTTTTAACATTTTGCTTAATTACTAAAGTCCTAATTGTCGTAGCCGCGTGTTTTTAGTATCGTTTGAAAGAGGATGAATAGGGCTATAACATACTCAAAGGACTTCCCCGTATCTCTTATAGAACCAGAGTTAAAAGGTGTTGAGTAAATAAGCCCATTTTAATTAATCCTATGGAGATTTTACGTTTATGAACATTTTGCTTAATTACTCGGGCCCTGTTTGACGTACCCCGAAGAATTAGGTATCGTTGGAAAGCTAAGAAATAGGGCTATAACATACCCGAAGGACTTCCCTGTATCTCTTATAGCACCAGAGTTATGACCCTCCGAAGGTCAAAGTAATTAAAACCATACTAGTTTCATTTATAAATTTACTGTTATTAAATAAATATTGTAAAAATAATAATTTAATTGAACTTAGGCGACACTATTAACGGTAACACTCTAGCTAGCTATTATCCCAAATTACAAGAAACACAGGTAAAACCACGTTAAATCCCATATAATCCCCATCAAATTTAAATTCCCTATGAGATCTCCTGCCTGCCTGCTTTATATAAATATAAATATATATACATTTAAAAGTGGTTGTTCCTTTAACACCCGTTTCAATATTTACTTATTCCCCCGCTGTGGCGCGCCTCTCAATCAAGCATCACTCTCCCAGGGGGCTCTTCCCCCTCTGTAACCCATCGCCCCCCTTCGCCTTGCACTCCTTGTTTCAGATCCTTATCTTTTATTCATCTTCTTTTCTAAAACCCAGAGGAGTCGAAGATGAGAAGCGGAGAAAATGCCTCCATGACCACCCTTATACTTTACATACAGTCATAAGTTTATAAGTGATATGTTGGCCATCCATAAGTTTGTAAAGTCTGGTAACTTAGAAACTGCATGAGCTTGTAATTTTGAAGTGAATGAGGTAGGTCATAGATTCAGGGTAAAGCGACGTACGCCTGGTGAGTGAGGCGCTGCTGTCAAAGGCCTAATTAGTAATACAGACTAAATAGGAGAGCTAGATGGAACTTAAGTCCTAGCTGCAAAATTAATTAACCACCACCGAGTGTAGTAAGTACTTCAATTGCCTCGCTTAATTGTCGTTCTCCTTCTCGAACTAGTTATCTCGAGAACTGTAAGTCTCTAGGAGGTAGCATTACGAATAGTATAGGTAATGTCATACTTATGGAAGGAACATATCACTTATAAACTTATGATAGAGAGTTTAGATCTGCACCACGCTTAGATGTTACCAGCAGATTGGTTAGTGTATGTGTAATCGAATGGTAAATCCAGGCAGGGTTATCTTCCCGGGGATGAGACACACTTTAACAGTGACAAGATTAACCCCCCTTCCCTCATCCCATCCCTGGAGGTACTTAGTTATCATTTTATCTCCCCCTATAGTAGTGCCTATACTTAATTTCTAAACCACGTGGTGCAATGTTTTGATTTTAGTACCTTGGGTTGCAGGGAAATGTTCCAAAACACTCTGGCTTTAGGGAGGTCTTATTTAGTTGGTACCAAGAAGCAACTCCAGATGGAGTTCACCCGAGTGCTGCCTCCCTCTAGCGGTGGTGCTTCTTGGCGACAGGGAATTAACCCAAGATGGCGGACATTCCCCGCCCCCTATGGTGTTTACTTCACTTCAGGAATTAATGCTATGTTCTATAAATAAATAAATAAGTTAATTATGAGAGTACTTATTTATATCTTACGTATTTTCAATACCTCAAAATGATCTTGTGGAACATATCTTATGAACTTATGACGATACCCGTAGCCTATTTCTTTAATATTTTCATTTTATATCCATCTCTTTTTTTCTTTCTTGTTCTTTTTGGGCGTCACGTGTTATAGTTTTGGCACCATGGGAGTCGCTTTGGGGGTCATCAGATAATTAACTTTCTCCGCGGGATGGTGTGCCCCTGTCAAACACGTAACTGGCCCGTCTCTCTATCTCTCTCTCTTTCTCTCTCTCTGGGAGAAGATGGTGTCGATCTTTTAGTCTCTTTAAAAGCGGCTAGCTCCCTTCGAAATCGAACTTGCATGTTATGTGTTTTGACTCTTCAAACTTTTAACTTCCCCCCTCCCCCTGGTTTGGCCCACACCTTTTTCATCTTCTCAATTTTTGGTTCTTTTTTGTTGGCATACCTGTAAAAGGTATCTACCCCCCCCCCCCCTTCTCTATCGCTCCTCTCACCGATGACTTGAAAAGCTATCAACTATCTTGTACTTTTAAAAGTTAACACGAGTTCAATTGAGAATGAAAGAATTTTTTTATTATTTTTTAAGGTGATGTTCAATATTTATTTTTTAAAAAAAAACGTTTTTAAGATTTAATTAAATTTATTTCTTAGTGATATCAATGGCAAATAAAAATAATAGAAAGTAAGGTTTGACTCTATAAGTCAGGAACTTTTAAAAATGGATGTTAGGTCAGTGATAAGTTAGGGATTTCATTAAATTGGAGTACATCGTAAACAACATTAATCTCCACAGTACCTTGTTCACTTTCTGTTAATTCTATTTGCATTTAGTACCAGTTAACTTAATTTTTTTTTAAAAAAAAATAAAACCCTCTGGTAAGAATATGAGAATATTTATCCTCGTGACGTAATCATCTTAATTCAACCAATAGGGGGGGATAAAGATGGTTAATTTCAACTCCTCCATTATACCCTCATAAAATCGTGATCTTACATGTAACTTTCTCTCTCGGTTTTTAAATTTTTACGTATTCGAATCCCGACCAAGGCTTAAGAGAGAGATGAGTATAGATGTCGGCTGCTAGCGCTAGCAGCTAGCAGCGGGGTGTAGCTTCTAAATCAGCCAAATTGCTTTAATGGCAACAATTACCTTATAAATAATGGGGCCGCCTCTATTTACTTTAGTAACGAGCCCCGAGGCCAAGACAATTTATATCAAAAAGAGAATTACCCCCACGGACCCATTATTAAAGTTTCATCGTACGCTCAAACCCCTGGAATTAATTAATACGTATACCAGATTGGGGAAAAAGGCTCGGTTAATTTAGTAATATCCCCGCCTTTAACTTTATTAACACTCTAAACACGGATAAATGGATATAATTTAACCAAAGAAATTGGTCAGAGGTTTTTCAACTTTTTTTTCTCTCTTTCGCTCGTGATTTTTCTTTAAAGGGATAATGAAGTGTAAAAGAATAAAATATTCGTTTTGGGCTGTTGGGGACAAATTTGGTATTGATAAACTTTAATCTGCGCTAAGTGTTGGGTTGCCGCCATATTTGCTTTGATGTCATTGATTTGTTGACATTTTTTTCTATACCTAATCAGGGTATTATTAGGCTTAACGAGGTAAGTTTACTAATTAGGGCCGTGGAGAGAAGGGGGTAATTTCGTTCAGTTTTTCTGGGGGCCGTACCATCTAGGGGGCCCGGGCCACCATGTAGGGCTGTCTTGATGGGGACCCGCAAACTCTGTGGACTGTGTAAATAAATCTTAATGTTAATTTTAATTATGCCGACAGTCTATTTTAATTTAATCCCCCTAGACAAAACGAACCTATTTAATTACCTATTATTATTCACCTAAGTTATATATAAAATCTGTCGCAACTGTCCTGTTAACTACGTTATAATTATCTGTATTTTTGAATTTTGAAAGAAACATTTGTTCTGTTTATTAATCGAGAGATGTTCATTGTCCCTTTGTAAAATTAAAAAATTGCTCGTATCCTCTTTTGGAGAGAGAAAGAGAAGGGGTGATGTTTTTTTGGTGAGGTTATAACTTAGGGATGACGCGAAAAGCGGGAAATATGACTCTGATAAGAAACGCGCCCAAGAATTAAGCTCTTAAAGAAATAACAAGTATTCTCTCTGCGCACCTCCTCCTCCCACCTCTCTCTCTCTCTCTCTCTTTCTTATACAACTCAATAATAAATGACTAATGATTCCGACGATTAGATTAGAAATTATACATCAGTTATATACTCTCTCTCTCGCTATAGCATCAGCTATAGGCGGAAC